>NC_139568.1:15184470-15544643 GCF_965112155.1 Podarcis liolepis
ATTGCTTAGAACACTGCAAAGGGGAAAAGGGTTCAGCAGGGGCCCAAGCCACCCTAGCAGGGACTGAAGTAATGGAGAAGGTGAAGGTACCACCACAGTATGCAGATCTCAGCGACGTGTTCAGCGAGAAGGAAGCTGACCAACTACCACCTCATAGACCCTTTGATTGCCAGATCAATTTACTCCCTGGAGCACAGCTTCCCGTGGGCAAGTTGTATGCCATGTCAGACAGAGAAATGCAGGAGTTGCGAGGGTTTATTGACAAGAACCTGAAGAGAGGCTTCATCAGAGAGTCCAAAGCAGCAGGGGGTAGCCCAGTGTTTTTTGTGGACAAAAAAAACGCGGACAAGCCGAGACTTGTATGTGATTTTAGGAGGTTAAATGCAGTGACTGAACCGGTGGCTTTCCCTATGCCCAGAATTGATGATATTTTGACCAGGGTGAGGAAGGGAAAGATTTTTACAAAGCTGGATCTAAGGGGGGCGTACAACCTGATACGCATAAGGAAAGGGGATGAATGGAAAACCACCATGTTTACCCCTTTGGGGGCATTTGAATACCTCGTTATGCCATTTGGATTACAAGCAGGCTCAGCGTGTTTTCAATCTTTTATGAACCACGTACTGGGCCCTTTGCTCTACAAGAATTGCGTTGCTTTCCTAGATGATGTGTTGGTGTATTCGGAGAATGAGGAGCAACATGTGAGAGACGTCAGAGAAGTGTTGAGCAGACTGCAAGCCAACAGGCTGTGGGTCAAACTGGAGAAGTGTCGGTTCCATACCAAGGAGGTGGAATTCCTGGGGTACCGCCTGTCAGACAAGGGATTGGCCATGGATCCCGGCAAGGTACAGGCAGTGCTGGAATGGAAAACACCCAAAACCAAGAAGGATGTGCAGAGGTTCCTAGGGTTTGGAAACTTTTATCGTAAGTTCATCCGCAACTTCGCCCATCTGACGGCGCCCATCACGGACTGTCTCAGCAGTAAAAAGAAGTTTGTATGGACGGCGGAGGCGGAGCGAGCGTTTGAGGAGCTGAAAAGGGCCTTCGCCTCTGAAGAACAACTTCTGCATGTGGATTTACGAAAGAAGCTAAGGGTTGAAACAGACGCATCTGACAGAGCCATAGGGGCGGTGCTTCTTCTGCAGCCGGGGAAGGAGGAGTCAGAGTGGCGACCGTGTGCCTACTTTTCGCGAAAGCTGAACAAATCCGAGAGGAACTACACGGTGTACGACCGAGAACTTCTTGCTATTCATGAGGCGTTCCGGAGATGGAGGCATCTGCTAGTTGGTGCACAACATAAGGTGCAAGTGTGCACGGACCATAAAAATCTAGAGTATTGGAGAACTGCGCGAGTGCTCAACCAAAGGCAGTTGAGATGGGCCCAGGAGTTCTCCAAATTTAACTTTGAGATTTGTTACGTGCCAGGCCCAGAGAATGTTAGGGCGGACGCTCTCTCACGCAAACCTGAATATTTGGAGGGGGAGGGAGCACCCGAAGAAACCCATATCATTCCAGAGGACCGCTGGGTGTGTGGGGCGACTTTGGTGGGGCAAAGGGAATTGGTAGAGGGTACGGTGCAGGATGCATACGCCCAGGACAAACTCAGGGATCTCAGGAGGGAGGAAGACAAATCCGGTGGTTTTGAGGAGAGAAACGGGGCATTGTATTATAAGGGAGCGTTATATATACCTGAAGGGGAATTGAGGGAGAAGGTACTCAAGCAGCTGCACGATAGCCCCACAGCAGGGCATTTTGGGCAACACAAGACCATGTGGCTGGTTACCAGGGAATTTTGGTGGCCCAAGGTCAGGGAAGATGTGCGGGAGTATGTGAGAGGGTGTGAACAATGCCAAAGAGCCAAGGGGGAGAGGCGGGCGCCGGCTGGTTTATTAGAACCACTGCCCACACCTGAAAGACCGTGGGAAGCAGTGGCAATAGATTTCATGACTGATCTGCCAAGGTCTAGAGGGAAAACAGCCATCATGGTTGTAGTAGACCTGTTAACTAAAATGGCCCACTTTATAGCCTGCTCACATGCGGTCACAGCAGAAGAAACAGCCAAATTGTTTGTAGAGAATGTGTTTCGGTTGCATGGCGCCCCCTTGAGGGTGGTTTCAGACCGAGGGAAACAATTTACTTCCAGGTTCTGGAGGAAGCTCATGAGCTTACTGCATGTAGAGGTTAATTTTTCAACGGCCCGTCATCCAGAAACCAACGGGCAGGCGGAAAGAGCAAATGGGGTTCTCCAACAATATTTGAGGTGTTATGTTAATGACAGAGAGAATGATTGGGTGGAGAAGCTGGCGTTGGCAGAATTTGCCTACAACAATGCAGAGAACGTGTCCACGGGGATGAGCCCCTTTTTGGCTAATCACGGGTGCCATCCCAGAGCCTTCCCAGGGGGGGAGGGGGAGAACTGGAGCGTTCCAGCTGCAGAACAGTTCGTTGAAGAAATGGAAGCGATCCATCGCCAGCTCCAACTCAACTTAAACAGGGCTAAGGAGGAATATAAGAGGCAGGCAGACAAAAACCGAAGGGAAGGTGAAAGCATCAGGGTGGGGGACCAGGTGTGGCTGTCAACCCAAGGGTTGCCGTTCAAAGGAGGTTGTAAGAAATTAAGACCCAAAAGGCTGGGTCCGTTTGAAGTCATGCAGCAGGTCAATCCAGTGGCTTTCAGGCTCCGGTTACCGAACCACATGAAGCTGCACCCAGTTTTTCACAGGTCGTTGCTGTCACCGTATAGAGGAGACAGTGAAGGGAGGGTCACTAGGGGACCAGCAATGGAGGAGAAGGAACACAGCTACCATGTAGCGGAAATCCTCGATTCCAGGTGGAAGGGAGATCAAGTAGAGTATTTGGTAATGTGGGAAGGGGAACCGGAGTCGGAAAACACCTGGGTTAGGGCAGAGGATGTCAATGACGAAGTTTTAATAGAGACTTTTCATCAGAGGTTCCCACGTAAACCTCAGCCTGTAGCGAGGTTCCGAAGGGAATACTTTGCCACCACCGACGAGGAAGAGGAGTTGGAGGGGTTCCCAGATTCTGAAGAGGAAGAGGATTCAGCGAGCCAGGACGACGATCGATGGAGGGAATTGTTCGAGACGTCGGAAGATGAGGAAGATTCGTTTCGGGGTTTTAGCCCTTCACCTCCCAGGGGAGAGGAAATGGGAGGGGGTGAGGGGGGCCCTGGAGGGGAGGTGGATGTCAGGGAACTGCCATCGGAGCATCAGGTGGTGGAGGGACTCAGCAAACTTGTCATTTGGACTGAAATTACCGACAGAAGAAGAACGTTCACTCGGAGCGGAAGGAGGAGGAAGTAAATAGTCTCATCATGGCTCTGCAACTTTTAAGCTGGAATTGTAACGGTTTGAACCTTCCTCAAGAGAGGAAAAATGTTTTTCATATATTGAAAAAAGAACAACTGGACTTGATTTGTTTACAAGAAACACATGTGATGAGGCTACATAGAAAATTACTTATCAACAAAAGATTAGGACAAGAATTTATCTCATCTGATAAAGTCAAAAAAAGAGGGGTGGTGATTTACGCAAAGGAAAAACTGTTACCGAAATTGATATTTAAAGATGAACAAGGAAGATTTTTAGCAATTGAAATTCAAGTCCAAGGAGAAAAATTTCTGATTGTGGGAATTTATGCACCAAATGAGGGGAAATCTGAATTCTTTAAGAAGTTGCATGAGATTTTATTGGACTATTTGGATTACAACTTAATTCTGATGGGAGACATGAATGGAGTGGTATCTACAAATATGGACAAAGCACAAAGACAGGTAGTCTCTAAAGATGGAAGATTACCAAAGACTTTCTTTGAAATGACTGAAAACATGGACTTGATTGACATTTGGAGAACAAAGAACCCTCTCGAGAGAGAGGGAACTTTCTTTTCTGAAGCTAAGATGACATGGACTAGAACTGACCAAATATGGGTTACTAGTGGGATGGCACCAAAGATAAAGAAAGTGGAAATCTGCCCAAAAACGTGCTCCGACCATAATGCTGTAAAGATGGAGATGAAGTTAACAACAGCTGGTTCCTTCAGATGGAGGATGAATGACACCTTATTTAGAGATGAAGAGGTATACAAAAAGGCCCAAAAAACTTTGAGAGACTATTTTGAAATAAATTTAAAGACCAATGTTGAAAAAAGAGTAATCTGGGACGCAAGTAAAGCGGTTATGCGAGGATTCTTGATACAACAAAATGCAATAAAGAAGAGAACCCAAAGTGAGAAAAAGGATAAGATTTTGGAAAAGATAAAAGAAGGGGAAAAGAAACTAAGATCTAAGCGAAAGTCCCAAGAAATTTTGAGAGAAATTAAGTTATACCAGACACAATATATGGAATTAATGAATCAAGAAATAGAATGGAAAATTAAACAAATGAGACAAAAGACATTTGAATCAGCAGACAAATGTGGTAAATTATTGGCCTGGCAAATCAAGAAAAGACAAAAATTAAATACGGTTACAAATTTAGAAGTGGAAGGAAAGAACATTTATAATCCAAATGAAATTAGAAACTGCTTCCAGAGATATTTTGGACTATTATATTCACAAGGGCCGCAGAAAGAAAAGGACATAGACGATTTCCTTAAAAAACATGGATTACAAAAAATCTCTCATCAAAGTAAAACAGTTTTGAACCAGAAAATAACTGAACATGCAACTGGGCAAATCTCCGGGACCGGATGGGCTGACTTCCAGATACTTATAAGGCTTTGAAGGAGTGGCTTTTACAACCTTTGAAGGAAGTCTGCAATGAAATTCTAGAGGGGAAAAAGGCACCAGAATCGTGGAAAGAAGCTTATATTACACTCATACCGAAAACAGAGACTGAAAAGACTCAGCTCAAGAACTACCGCCCTATATCGTTACTTAATGTGGATTACAAAATTTTTGCTGACATTTTGGCTAAAAGGTTGAAGAAAGTATTGATGGAAGAGATTCATAAGGACCAAGCAGGCTTTCTTTCTTTCTTTCTTTTTAAAAAAAGATATTTATTGAGAATTTTTGAACAAAAAAATCACCAAACATATAAAATACCATCACCAAGATATAACAAAGAAGAGCAGAAAAAAAACAAAAAGATAAGCATAGAATAGAAAAAATACAATGAAGACACCTGTCCATAAATCATATTTCCGTAACCTTTTGGACTTCCTCACAGCTCCCTTTCCTGCGTTCCCAATTATAAAATTATAAGCAGCAATTTATTACCTTAATTCAATTCTTACTTTGTAATTGTCAGGGAACTGCCATCGGAGCATCAGGTGGTGGAGGGACTCAGGGAGGAAGAAAGAGACTCAACAGCTGAAGCAGGGACCAGCAGGGGGAGGAGTGGGTCTCTGAGGGAATGCGAGCAGGAGGGAGGGCTCAGGGAAGCTTCCAGCGAGAACAGTGGGGAGGTATCTGAGTCTCCCATAGGGAGACCCACACCTCGCCGGAAACTGTCACGCCGTGAGTCCAGGAGACGCGTTTCCGTTAAGGAGCTCCTTTGCTGGAAACGCTTCCGCAGACAGCCACTGTCGGACTCTACTAGTGACTAGAGCAGACATGTCTGAGGAGCTCCGTCACACACGGAGGTTTGTGGGGTCGCACAAACTCTGAGGGAGCACGTTTTTACGCACAAGCAGCTAATCAATCCCTAACAGCAGTCCGACAGTCTCTGTACGCTGCCTGTGCAAGAGAAAGCATCATGAGCGAACCAACCGGAACCGGAGGAGCGGGGGCTGGAGCTGGTCCAAGCTTGGAAGATAGATACCGAGCGTTGGAGGTCCAACTGGCGCTGCAGACGGCGAGGCTGGAGGAGAGAAGGGCTCAGGATGCAGACAAGAAGGGGAGAGCCACTCAATTCCCCAGAAAGGTACCAGGATTGGTGCAAAAATTTGGGGGGGACCCCAAGGATTACCATGCCTTTAATGTGCAGTTCGATGAGTTCCCTGATGAGGAATCGCGAGTTGCTTTCGTAATTGGGCATCTTGAGAAAGGGGCGAGAGACTGGGTTCGACCCCTAATGGCAACGCACAATGACATACTAAAGGACACGAGGAAGTTCTTTCGTGCAATGGATATCATGTTTTCCAGCGATATTGAGGAAGGGGCGGTGCGCAGACAGCTAATGGCTTGTAAGCAGGGAAGTCGATCTGTCCGTGAGTACTGGACTGAGTTTACCATGCTGATTCACAGACTGAGTTGGGATTTATCGGCGGCACCCATTCAAATGCTATTTGAAGAAGGTCTTTCTTCGGCGGTGAAAGACGAGCTGTCACGGAGCCCCAGGGCGGAGTCTATGGATCAGCTGACCAAATCTGCGCTGACCATAGGAGCGCAGCAGGAGGCAAGAGCCTTGGAGAGGCGGGAAGGGAGAGGGGAACGTTGGAAGGAGTTCCGCATTCCAGACATTCCTGAGCCAGCTTTCCCGCCGGCAGAGCCGATGGAAATCGGAACAGCGCGCGCGCGCGCATTTTCAAAAACCAGCGAGGGGGCTAAGAAGGAGGGAAAGGGCCCCTGGAAATGCTATCTCTGCCAACAGCCAGGCCACTTTGCCAGAGTCTGCCCCCAGAGGAAGGAATGGCAAGGGATGGTGGGAGCTGTTGAGGGGGGAGAACAGGGGGGAACGGAGCAGGTAAAAGCCAACGCCTGGTTGCCACAATCGGGGCACTGCAGCCAGGCCAAAGAGCAGTGAAAGTGCCCGTGCCAGAAGCTCCTCGACCTGCTCTAGTGATTGAAGTGTCGCTAGAGCTGCAAAATGGGCACCCCCTAAAAATAAAGGCGCTATTGGACTCAGGCAGCTCCTGCAATTTTATGAGCAAGGAGTTTGCTGCTGAACACCAGATACAGACTATCCCTTTAAGCAACCCCCTGCAGGTGACCACGATTGATGGCAGGGAGTTGTTGGGAGGAGGAGTCAGCTTGCAGACTGTCCCAATGATAATGAGGGTGGCAAGGCACACAGAACTGATAGCGTTTAATGTGGCCACCCTGGGAGGCGCTCCCATTATTTTGGGAATGAGCTGGCTAGCTCTACATGATCCGCTGGTTGGCTGGCATCAAAGAGTGGTGTCCTTTGGTTCAGCACATTGCTTAGAACACTGCAAAGGGGAAAAGGGTTCAGCAGGGGCCCAAGCCACCCTAGCAGGGACTGAAGTAATGGAGAAGGTGAAGGTACCACCACAGTATGCAGATCTCAGCGACGTGTTCAGCGAGAAGGAAGCTGACCAACTACCACCTCATAGACCCTTTGATTGCCAGATCAATTTACTCCCTGGAGCACAGCTTCCCGTGGGCAAGTTGTATGCCATGTCAGACAGAGAAATGCAGGAGTTGCGAGGGTTTATTGACAAGAACCTGAAGAGAGGCTTCATCAGAGAGTCCAAAGCAGCAGGGGGTAGCCCAGTGTTTTTTGTGGACAAAAAAAACGCGGACAAGCCGAGACTTGTATGTGATTTTAGGAGGTTAAATGCAGTGACTGAACCGGTGGCTTTCCCTATGCCCAGAATTGATGATATTTTGACCAGGGTGAGGAAGGGAAAGATTTTTACAAAGCTGGATCTAAGGGGGGCGTACAACCTGATACGCATAAGGAAAGGGGATGAATGGAAAACCACCATGTTTACCCCTTTGGGGGCATTTGAATACCTCGTTATGCCATTTGGATTACAAGCAGGCTCAGCGTGTTTTCAATCTTTTATGAACCACGTACTGGGCCCTTTGCTCTACAAGAATTGCGTTGCTTTCCTAGATGATGTGTTGGTGTATTCGGAGAATGAGGAGCAACATGTGAGAGACGTCAGAGAAGTGTTGAGCAGACTGCAAGCCAACAGGCTGTGGGTCAAACTGGAGAAGTGTCGGTTCCATACCAAGGAGGTGGAATTCCTGGGGTACCGCCTGTCAGACAAGGGATTGGCCATGGATCCCGGCAAGGTACAGGCAGTGCTGGAATGGAAAACACCCAAAACCAAGAAGGATGTGCAGAGGTTCCTAGGGTTTGGAAACTTTTATCGTAAGTTCATCCGCAACTTCGCCCATCTGACGGCGCCCATCACGGACTGTCTCAGCAGTAAAAAGAAGTTTGTATGGACGGCGGAGGCGGAGCGAGCGTTTGAGGAGCTGAAAAGGGCCTTCGCCTCTGAAGAACAACTTCTGCATGTGGATTTACGAAAGAAGCTAAGGGTTGAAACAGACGCATCTGACAGAGCCATAGGGGCGGTGCTTCTTCTGCAGCCGGGGAAGGAGGAGTCAGAGTGGCGACCGTGTGCCTACTTTTCGCGAAAGCTGAACAAATCCGAGAGGAACTACACGGTGTACGACCGAGAACTTCTTGCTATTCATGAGGCGTTCCGGAGATGGAGGCATCTGCTAGTTGGTGCACAACATAAGGTGCAAGTGTGCACGGACCATAAAAATCTAGAGTATTGGAGAACTGCGCGAGTGCTCAACCAAAGGCAGTTGAGATGGGCCCAGGAGTTCTCCAAATTTAACTTTGAGATTTGTTACGTGCCAGGCCCAGAGAATGTTAGGGCGGACGCTCTCTCACGCAAACCTGAATATTTGGAGGGGGAGGGAGCACCCGAAGAAACCCATATCATTCCAGAGGACCGCTGGGTGTGTGGGGCGACTTTGGTGGGGCAAAGGGAATTGGTAGAGGGTACGGTGCAGGATGCATACGCCCAGGACAAACTCAGGGATCTCAGGAGGGAGGAAGACAAATCCGGTGGTTTTGAGGAGAGAAACGGGGCATTGTATTATAAGGGAGCGTTATATATACCTGAAGGGGAATTGAGGGAGAAGGTACTCAAGCAGCTGCACGATAGCCCCACAGCAGGGCATTTTGGGCAACACAAGACCATGTGGCTGGTTACCAGGGAATTTTGGTGGCCCAAGGTCAGGGAAGATGTGCGGGAGTATGTGAGAGGGTGTGAACAATGCCAAAGAGCCAAGGGGGAGAGGCGGGCGCCGGCTGGTTTATTAGAACCACTGCCCACACCTGAAAGACCGTGGGAAGCAGTGGCAATAGATTTCATGACTGATCTGCCAAGGTCTAGAGGGAAAACAGCCATCATGGTTGTAGTAGACCTGTTAACTAAAATGGCCCACTTTATAGCCTGCTCACATGCGGTCACAGCAGAAGAAACAGCCAAATTGTTTGTAGAGAATGTGTTTCGGTTGCATGGCGCCCCCTTGAGGGTGGTTTCAGACCGAGGGAAACAATTTACTTCCAGGTTCTGGAGGAAGCTCATGAGCTTACTGCATGTAGAGGTTAATTTTTCAACGGCCCGTCATCCAGAAACCAACGGGCAGGCGGAAAGAGCAAATGGGGTTCTCCAACAATATTTGAGGTGTTATGTTAATGACAGAGAGAATGATTGGGTGGAGAAGCTGGCGTTGGCAGAATTTGCCTACAACAATGCAGAGAACGTGTCCACGGGGATGAGCCCCTTTTTGGCTAATCACGGGTGCCATCCCAGAGCCTTCCCAGGGGGGGAGGGGGAGAACTGGAGCGTTCCAGCTGCAGAACAGTTCGTTGAAGAAATGGAAGCGATCCATCGCCAGCTCCAACTCAACTTAAACAGGGCTAAGGAGGAATATAAGAGGCAGGCAGACAAAAACCGAAGGGAAGGTGAAAGCATCAGGGTGGGGGACCAGGTGTGGCTGTCAACCCAAGGGTTGCCGTTCAAAGGAGGTTGTAAGAAATTAAGACCCAAAAGGCTGGGTCCGTTTGAAGTCATGCAGCAGGTCAATCCAGTGGCTTTCAGGCTCCGGTTACCGAACCACATGAAGCTGCACCCAGTTTTTCACAGGTCGTTGCTGTCACCGTATAGAGGAGACAGTGAAGGGAGGGTCACTAGGGGACCAGCAATGGAGGAGAAGGAACACAGCTACCATGTAGCGGAAATCCTCGATTCCAGGTGGAAGGGAGATCAAGTAGAGTATTTGGTAATGTGGGAAGGGGAACCGGAGTCGGAAAACACCTGGGTTAGGGCAGAGGATGTCAATGACGAAGTTTTAATAGAGACTTTTCATCAGAGGTTCCCACGTAAACCTCAGCCTGTAGCGAGGTTCCGAAGGGAATACTTTGCCACCACCGACGAGGAAGAGGAGTTGGAGGGGTTCCCAGATTCTGAAGAGGAAGAGGATTCAGCGAGCCAGGACGACGATCGATGGAGGGAATTGTTCGAGACGTCGGAAGATGAGGAAGATTCGTTTCGGGGTTTTAGCCCTTCACCTCCCAGGGGAGAGGAAATGGGAGGGGGTGAGGGGGGCCCTGGAGGGGAGGTGGATGTCAGGGAACTGCCATCGGAGCATCAGGTGGTGGAGGGACTCAGCAAACTTGTCATTTGGACTGAAATTACCGACAGAAGAAGAACGTTCACTCGGAGCGGAAGGAGGAGGAAGTAAATAGTCTCATCATGGCTCTGCAACTTTTAAGCTGGAATTGTAACGGTTTGAACCTTCCTCAAGAGAGGAAAAATGTTTTTCATATATTGAAAAAAGAACAACTGGACTTGATTTGTTTACAAGAAACACATGTGATGAGGCTACATAGAAAATTACTTATCAACAAAAGATTAGGACAAGAATTTATCTCATCTGATAAAGTCAAAAAAAGAGGGGTGGTGATTTACGCAAAGGAAAAACTGTTACCGAAATTGATATTTAAAGATGAACAAGGAAGATTTTTAGCAATTGAAATTCAAGTCCAAGGAGAAAAATTTCTGATTGTGGGAATTTATGCACCAAATGAGGGGAAATCTGAATTCTTTAAGAAGTTGCATGAGATTTTATTGGACTATTTGGATTACAACTTAATTCTGATGGGAGACATGAATGGAGTGGTATCTACAAATATGGACAAAGCACAAAGACAGGTAGTCTCTAAAGATGGAAGATTACCAAAGACTTTCTTTGAAATGACTGAAAACATGGACTTGATTGACATTTGGAGAACAAAGAACCCTCTCGAGAGAGAGGGAACTTTCTTTTCTGAAGCTAAGATGACATGGACTAGAACTGACCAAATATGGGTTACTAGTGGGATGGCACCAAAGATAAAGAAAGTGGAAATCTGCCCAAAAACGTGCTCCGACCATAATGCTGTAAAGATGGAGATGAAGTTAACAACAGCTGGTTCCTTCAGATGGAGGATGAATGACACCTTATTTAGAGATGAAGAGGTATACAAAAAGGCCCAAAAAACTTTGAGAGACTATTTTGAAATAAATTTAAAGACCAATGTTGAAAAAAGAGTAATCTGGGACGCAAGTAAAGCGGTTATGCGAGGATTCTTGATACAACAAAATGCAATAAAGAAGAGAACCCAAAGTGAGAAAAAGGATAAGATTTTGGAAAAGATAAAAGAAGGGGAAAAGAAACTAAGATCTAAGCGAAAGTCCCAAGAAATTTTGAGAGAAATTAAGTTATACCAGACACAATATATGGAATTAATGAATCAAGAAATAGAATGGAAAATTAAACAAATGAGACAAAAGACATTTGAATCAGCAGACAAATGTGGTAAATTATTGGCCTGGCAAATCAAGAAAAGACAAAAATTAAATACGGTTACAAATTTAGAAGTGGAAGGAAAGAACATTTATAATCCAAATGAAATTAGAAACTGCTTCCAGAGATATTTTGGACTATTATATTCACAAGGGCCGCAGAAAGAAAAGGACATAGACGATTTCCTTAAAAAACATGGATTACAAAAAATCTCTCATCAAAGTAAAACAGTTTTGAACCAGAAAATAACTGAACATGCAACTGGGCAAATCTCCGGGACCGGATGGGCTGACTTCCAGATACTTATAAGGCTTTGAAGGAGTGGCTTTTACAACCTTTGAAGGAAGTCTGCAATGAAATTCTAGAGGGGAAAAAGGCACCAGAATCGTGGAAAGAAGCTTATATTACACTCATACCGAAAACAGAGACTGAAAAGACTCAGCTCAAGAACTACCGCCCTATATCGTTACTTAATGTGGATTACAAAATTTTTGCTGACATTTTGGCTAAAAGGTTGAAGAAAGTATTGATGGAAGAGATTCATAAGGACCAAGCAGGCTTTCTTTCTTTCTTTCTTTTTAAAAAAAGATATTTATTGAGAATTTTTGAACAAAAAAATCACCAAACATATAAAATACCATCACCAAGATATAACAAAGAAGAGCAGAAAAAAAACAAAAAGATAAGCATAGAATAGAAAAAATACAATGAAGACACCTGTCCATAAATCATATTTCCGTAACCTTTTGGACTTCCTCACAGCTCCCTTTCCTGCGTTCCCAATTATAAAATTATAAGCAGCAATTTATTACCTTAATTCAATTCTTACTTTGTAATTGTCAGGGAACTGCCATCGGAGCATCAGGTGGTGGAGGGACTCAGGGAGGAAGAAAGAGACTCAACAGCTGAAGCAGGGACCAGCAGGGGGAGGAGTGGGTCTCTGAGGGAATGCGAGCAGGAGGGAGGGCTCAGGGAAGCTTCCAGCGAGAACAGTGGGGAGGTATCTGAGTCTCCCATAGGGAGACCCACACCTCGCCGGAAACTGTCACGCCGTGAGTCCAGGAGACGCGTTTCCGTTAAGGAGCTCCTTTGCTGGAAACGCTTCCGCAGACAGCCACTGTCGGACTCTACTAGTGACTAGAGCAGACATGTCTGAGGAGCTCCGTCACACACGGAGGTTTGTGGGGTCGCACAAACTCTGAGGGAGCACGTTTTTACGCACAAGCAGCTAATCAATCCCTAACAGCAGTCCGACAGTCTCTGTACGCTGCCTGTGCAAGAGAAAGCATCATGAGCGAACCAACCGGAACCGGAGGAGCGGGGGCTGGAGCTGGTCCAAGCTTGGAAGATAGATACCGAGCGTTGGAGGTCCAACTGGCGCTGCAGACGGCGAGGCTGGAGGAGAGAAGGGCTCAGGATGCAGACAAGAAGGGGAGAGCCACTCAATTCCCCAGAAAGGTACCAGGATTGGTGCAAAAATTTGGGGGGGACCCCAAGGATTACCATGCCTTTAATGTGCAGTTCGATGAGTTCCCTGATGAGGAATCGCGAGTTGCTTTCGTAATTGGGCATCTTGAGAAAGGGGCGAGAGACTGGGTTCGACCCCTAATGGCAACGCACAATGACATACTAAAGGACACGAGGAAGTTCTTTCGTGCAATGGATATCATGTTTTCCAGCGATATTGAGGAAGGGGCGGTGCGCAGACAGCTAATGGCTTGTAAGCAGGGAAGTCGATCTGTCCGTGAGTACTGGACTGAGTTTACCATGCTGATTCACAGACTGAGTTGGGATTTATCGGCGGCACCCATTCAAATGCTATTTGAAGAAGGTCTTTCTTCGGCGGTGAAAGACGAGCTGTCACGGAGCCCCAGGGCGGAGTCTATGGATCAGCTGACCAAATCTGCGCTGACCATAGGAGCGCAGCAGGAGGCAAGAGCCTTGGAGAGGCGGGAAGGGAGAGGGGAACGTTGGAAGGAGTTCCGCATTCCAGACATTCCTGAGCCAGCTTTCCCGCCGGCAGAGCCGATGGAAATCGGAACAGCGCGCGCGCGCGCATTTTCAAAAACCAGCGAGGGGGCTAAGAAGGAGGGAAAGGGCCCCTGGAAATGCTATCTCTGCCAACAGCCAGGCCACTTTGCCAGAGTCTGCCCCCAGAGGAAGGAATGGCAAGGGATGGTGGGAGCTGTTGAGGGGGGAGAACAGGGGGGAACGGAGCAGGTAAAAGCCAACGCCTGGTTGCCACAATCGGGGCACTGCAGCCAGGCCAAAGAGCAGTGAAAGTGCCCGTGCCAGAAGCTCCTCGACCTGCTCTAGTGATTGAAGTGTCGCTAGAGCTGCAAAATGGGCACCCCCTAAAAATAAAGGCGCTATTGGACTCAGGCAGCTCCTGCAATTTTATGAGCAAGGAGTTTGCTGCTGAACACCAGATACAGACTATCCCTTTAAGCAACCCCCTGCAGGTGACCACGATTGATGGCAGGGAGTTGTTGGGAGGAGGAGTCAGCTTGCAGACTGTCCCAATGATAATGAGGGTGGCAAGGCACACAGAACTGATAGCGTTTAATGTGGCCACCCTGGGAGGCGCTCCCATTATTTTGGGAATGAGCTGGCTAGCTCTACATGATCCGCTGGTTGGCTGGCATCAAAGAGTGGTGTCCTTTGGTTCAGCACATTGCTTAGAACACTGCAAAGGGGAAAAGGGTTCAGCAGGGGCCCAAGCCACCCTAGCAGGGACTGAAGTAATGGAGAAGGTGAAGGTACCACCACAGTATGCAGATCTCAGCGACGTGTTCAGCGAGAAGGAAGCTGACCAACTACCACCTCATAGACCCTTTGATTGCCAGATCAATTTACTCCCTGGAGCACAGCTTCCCGTGGGCAAGTTGTATGCCATGTCAGACAGAGAAATGCAGGAGTTGCGAGGGTTTATTGACAAGAACCTGAAGAGAGGCTTCATCAGAGAGTCCAAAGCAGCAGGGGGTAGCCCAGTGTTTTTTGTGGACAAAAAAAACGCGGACAAGCCGAGACTTGTATGTGATTTTAGGAGGTTAAATGCAGTGACTGAACCGGTGGCTTTCCCTATGCCCAGAATTGATGATATTTTGACCAGGGTGAGGAAGGGAAAGATTTTTACAAAGCTGGATCTAAGGGGGGCGTACAACCTGATACGCATAAGGAAAGGGGATGAATGGAAAACCACCATGTTTACCCCTTTGGGGGCATTTGAATACCTCGTTATGCCATTTGGATTACAAGCAGGCTCAGCGTGTTTTCAATCTTTTATGAACCACGTACTGGGCCCTTTGCTCTACAAGAATTGCGTTGCTTTCCTAGATGATGTGTTGGTGTATTCGGAGAATGAGGAGCAACATGTGAGAGACGTCAGAGAAGTGTTGAGCAGACTGCAAGCCAACAGGCTGTGGGTCAAACTGGAGAAGTGTCGGTTCCATACCAAGGAGGTGGAATTCCTGGGGTACCGCCTGTCAGACAAGGGATTGGCCATGGATCCCGGCAAGGTACAGGCAGTGCTGGAATGGAAAACACCCAAAACCAAGAAGGATGTGCAGAGGTTCCTAGGGTTTGGAAACTTTTATCGTAAGTTCATCCGCAACTTCGCCCATCTGACGGCGCCCATCACGGACTGTCTCAGCAGTAAAAAGAAGTTTGTATGGACGGCGGAGGCGGAGCGAGCGTTTGAGGAGCTGAAAAGGGCCTTCGCCTCTGAAGAACAACTTCTGCATGTGGATTTACGAAAGAAGCTAAGGGTTGAAACAGACGCATCTGACAGAGCCATAGGGGCGGTGCTTCTTCTGCAGCCGGGGAAGGAGGAGTCAGAGTGGCGACCGTGTGCCTTCTTTTCGCGAAAGCTGAACAAATCCGAGAGGAACTACACGGTGTACGACCGAGAACTTCTTGCTATTCATGAGGCGTTCCGGAGATGGAGGCATCTGCTAGTTGGTGCACAACATAAGGTGCAAGTGTGCACGGACCATAAAAATCTAGAGTATTGGAGAACTGCGCGAGTGCTCAACCAAAGGCAGTTGAGATGGGCCCAGGAGTTCTCCAAATTTAACTTTGAGATTTGTTACGTGCCAGGCCCAGAGAATGTTAGGGCGGACGCTCTCTCACGCAAACCTGAATATTTGGAGGGGGAGGGAGCACCCGAAGAAACCCATATCATTCCAGAGGACCGCTGGGTGTGTGGGGCGACTTTGGTGGGGCAAAGGGAATTGGTAGAGGGTACGGTGCAGGATGCATACGCCCAGGACAAACTCAGGGATCTCAGGAGGGAGGAAGACAAATCCGGTGGTTTTGAGGAGAGAAACGGGGCATTGTATTATAAGGGAGCGTTATATATACCTGAAGGGGAATTGAGGGAGAAGGTACTCAAGCAGCTGCACGATAGCCCCACAGCAGGGCATTTTGGGCAACACAAGACCATGTGGCTGGTTACCAGGGAATTTTGGTGGCCCAAGGTCAGGGAAGATGTGCGGGAGTATGTGAGAGGGTGTGAACAATGCCAAAGAGCCAAGGGGGAGAGGCGGGCGCCGGCTGGTTTATTAGAACCACTGCCCACACCTGAAAGACCGTGGGAAGCAGTGGCAATAGATTTCATGACTGATCTGCCAAGGTCTAGAGGGAAAACAGCCATCATGGTTGTAGTAGACCTGTTAACTAAAATGGCCCACTTTATAGCCTGCTCACATGCGGTCACAGCAGAAGAAACAGCCAAATTGTTTGTAGAGAATGTGTTTCGGTTGCATGGCGCCCCCTTGAGGGTGGTTTCAGACCGAGGGAAACAATTTACTTCCAGGTTCTGGAGGAAGCTCATGAGCTTACTGCATGTAGAGGTTAATTTTTCAACGGCCCGTCATCCAGAAACCAACGGGCAGGCGGAAAGAGCAAATGGGGTTCTCCAACAATATTTGAGGTGTTATGTTAATGACAGAGAGAATGATTGGGTGGAGAAGCTGGCGTTGGCAGAATTTGCCTACAACAATGCAGAGAACGTGTCCACGGGGATGAGCCCCTTTTTGGCTAATCACGGGTGCCATCCCAGAGCCTTCCCAGGGGGGGAGGGGGAGAACTGGAGCGTTCCAGCTGCAGAACAGTTCGTTGAAGAAATGGAAGCGATCCATCGCCAGCTCCAACTCAACTTAAACAGGGCTAAGGAGGAATATAAGAGGCAGGCAGACAAAAACCGAAGGGAAGGTGAAAGCATCAGGGTGGGGGACCAGGTGTGGCTGTCAACCCAAGGGTTGCCGTTCAAAGGAGGTTGTAAGAAATTAAGACCCAAAAGGCTGGGTCCGTTTGAAGTCATGCAGCAGGTCAATCCAGTGGCTTTCAGGCTCCGGTTACCGAACCACATGAAGCTGCACCCAGTTTTTCACAGGTCGTTGCTGTCACCGTATAGAGGAGACAGTGAAGGGAGGGTCACTAGGGGACCAGCAATGGAGGAGAAGGAACACAGCTACCATGTAGCGGAAATCCTCGATTCCAGGTGGAAGGGAGATCAAGTAGAGTATTTGGTAATGTGGGAAGGGGAACCGGAGTCGGAAAACACCTGGGTTAGGGCAGAGGATGTCAATGACGAAGTTTTAATAGAGACTTTTCATCAGAGGTTCCCACGTAAACCTCAGCCTGTAGCGAGGTTCCGAAGGGAATACTTTGCCACCACCGACGAGGAAGAGGAGTTGGAGGGGTTCCCAGATTCTGAAGAGGAAGAGGATTCAGCGAGCCAGGACGACGATCGATGGAGGGAATTGTTCGAGACGTCGGAAGATGAGGAAGATTCGTTTCGGGGTTTTAGCCCTTCACCTCCCAGGGGAGAGGAAATGGGAGGGGGTGAGGGGGGCCCTGGAGGGGAGGTGGATGTCAGGGAACTGCCATCGGAGCATCAGGTGGTGGAGGGACTCAGGGAGGAAGAAAGAGACTCAACAGCTGAAGCAGGGACCAGCAGGGGGAGGAGTGGGTCTCTGAGGGAATGCGAGCAGGAGGGAGGGCTCAGGGAAGCTTCCAGCGAGAACAGTGGGGAGGTATCTGAGTCTCCCATAGGGAGACCCACACCTCGCCGGAAACTGTCACGCCGTGAGTCCAGGAGACGCGTTTCCGTTAAGGAGCTCCTTTGCTGGAAACGCTTCCGCAGACAGCCACTGTCGGACTCTACTAGTGACTAGAGCAGACATGTCTGAGGAGCTCCGTCACACACGGAGGTTTGTGGGGTCGCACAAACTCTGAGGGAGCACGTTTTTACGCACAAGCAGCTAATCAATCCCTAACAGTAATATTCAAATATTATGTCTCCGACTTTAAATATTTTTATCAAATACTTAATTACTTAATTTAAACATAATATTGCACCAAATTTCATCTTTTTCTTAAACATTACTTATTCTCATGTATCTTTCAACTAGATTGCTGATGCCGTGCTGTTTTCTATCCTGCATCTTCTTAGCATTCATACAGTTTATAATGTTTTTGTAAATAGTCCTTAAACTTTTTCCAATCCTCTTCCACTGTCTCTTCTCCCAGGTCTCGAATTCTGCCAGTCATTTCTGCCAATTCCATGTAATCTATCAGTTGCGTCTGCCATTCTTCCAGCGTGGGCAAGTCTTGGGTCTTCCAATGTTTTGCAATAAGTATTCTTGCTGCTGTTGTTGCATACATAAAAAAAGTTCGATCCTTCTTTAACACCCTCTGGCCAACAATGCCCAAAAGGAAGGCCTCTGGTTTCTTAGGAAAGGTATACTTAAATACCTTTTTAAACTCATTATGAATCATTTCCCAGAAGGCCTTAACCCTTGGGCAAGTCCACCAAAGGTGAAATAATGTTCCTTCAGTCTCCTTACATTTCCAACATTTATTGTCAGGCAAATGGTATATTTTTGCAAGCTTGACTGGGGTCATGTACCACCTATATATCATTTTCATAATATTTTCTTTCAAGGCATTACATGCCGTGAACCTCACACCGGTGGTCCATAACCTTTCCCAGTCAGCAAACATAATATTGTATCCAATGTCCTGTGCCCATTTTATCATAGCTGATTTAACCGTTTCATCTTGAGTGTTCCATTTTAACAGCAAGTTGTACATTTTTGAAAGTACCTTAGTCTTAGGTTCTAACAATTCTGTTTCTAGTTTCGATTTTTCCACCTGGAAACCTGTTTTTTTATCCAAGTTAAAAACCTCCCTGATCTGAGCATAGTGTAACCAATCTCGCACTTTATCCTTTAGTTTCTCAAAACTCTGCAATCTCCAAGTATCTCCAACTTTTTCTAATATTTCCCAATATTTCGGCCATTTGGCCTCCATATTGAGTCTTTTCTGAGCCTTGGCTTCCATTGGTGACAACCACCTTGGGGTCTTGTTAGGATCAAGCAGGCTTTCTCCCAGGAAGACATTTGTCAGACAATGTGAGAAATATAATAGATATTTTGGAAAAGCTAGAAGTGAATATAAACACTAAAGCAGTATTGATATTTGTGGACGCGGAGAAAGCTTTTGACAATATTTCTTGGAGTTTTATGAAGAAGAATCTACATGGGATGGGGGTAGGCCAAGGATCTGAGAATGGTATGGGTGCAATATATTCTGAACAAAAGGCTAAGTTAATTGTAAATAATGTGGTTACGGAAGCATTTAAAATAGAAAAAGGGACACAACAGGGGTGCCCAATCTCCCCATTGCTTTTTATTTCGGTCCTAGAGGTTTTGCTGAACATGATCAGAAGGGACCAGCTGGTTAAAGGGGTACAGGTCGGAGTTAAACAGTACAAACTGAGAGCATTTGCAGATGACTTGGTACTTACACTACAAGAGCCAGACACTAGTACCAAAAGAGTCTTAGAATTAATTCAAGAGTTTGGTCAAGTTGCAGGATTTAAATTGAATAAATTAAAGACTAAGGTATTAGAGAAAAACTTAACAGCTACTGAAAGGGAAAGGTTCCAGAGTGAAACAGGTTTAACTGTGGTTAAGAAAGTGAAATACTTGAGGATTAACATGACAGCTAAAAATATGAACTTATTTAAAGACAATTATGAGAAATGCAGGACGGAAGTAAAAAAGGATTTAGAAATATGGTCAAATTTGAAGCTTTCACTGTTAGGCCGTATTGCTGTGATCAAAATGAATGTATTGCCCAGAATGTTGTTTTTATTTCAAACATTGCAAATTGTGGACAAGATGGATTGTTTCAAGAAGTGGCAGAAAGATATTTCGAAATTTGTCTGGCAGGGCAAGAAACCCAGAATAAAATTTAAGATTTTAACTGATGCAAAAGAAAGAGGGGGATTTGCCCTGCCAGACTTTAAACTTTACTATGAATCAGCAGCTTTCTGCTGGTTGAAGGATTGGCTGCTTCTTGAGAACAGAGACATTTTGGATCTGGAAGGCTTTAACAATATTTTTGGGTGGCATGCATATTTATGGTATGACAAGGTTAAGGCTCATAAAGCTTTCAAAAATCATATTGTCAGGAAAGCATTATATAATGTCTGGATTAGATATAAAGACCTGTTGGAAAATAAAACCCCAAGGTGGTTGTCGCCAATGGAAGCTAAGGCTGTGAGAAAACTCAATATGGAGGCCAAATGGCCGAAATATTGGGAAATTTTGGAACAAGAGGGGGATATATTGAAACTGCAGAGTTTTGAAAAATTAAAAGACAGAGTGCGAGACTGGTTCCATTATTATCAAATAATGGAGGTTTATAAGTTAGACAGGAAAATTGGCTTCCAGGTGGAAAAATCAAAATTAGAAACAGAACTGTTAGAATCCAATACTAAGAAGAAGAAGAAGAGTTTGGATTTGATATCCCGCCTTTCACTCCCCTTCAGGAGTCTCAAAGCGGCTAACATTCTCCTTTCCCTTCCTCCCCCACAACAAACACTCTGTGAGGTGAGTGGGGCTGAGAGACTTCAAAGAAGTGTGACTGGCCCAAGGTCACCCAGCAGCTGCATGTGGAGGAGCGGAGACGCGAACCCGGTTCCCCAGGTTACAAGACTACCACTCTTAACCACTACACCACACTGGCATCCAAGAACTTGTCAAGAATGTATAACTTGCTGTTGAAATGGAATACACAAGATGAAACAGTGAAATCAGCTATGATAAAGTGGGCACAAGGTATTGGTCATAACATCATGTTTGCTGACTGGGAACAGTTGTGGACCACCGGTATGAAATTTACGGCATGTAATGCCTTAAAGGAGAATATTATGAAAATGATTTATAGGTGGTACATGACTCCAGTCAAGCTTGCAAAAATTTACCACTTGCCTGATAATAAATGTTGGAAATGTAAAGAAACTGAAGGTACTTTTTTTCACCTTTGGTGGACATGCCCAAAGATTAAGGCTTTCTGGGAAATGATATATAACGAAATGAAAAAGGTATTTAAATATACCTTCCTTAAGAAACCAGAGGCCTTTCTCCTGGGCATTGTCGGCCAATTGGTGCCAAAGAAAGACAGAACATTCTTTATGTACGCTACAACAGCAGCAAAAATACTCATCGCAAAGTATTGGAAGACACAAGATCTACCTACCTTGGAAGAATGGCAGATGAAGGTGATAGACTACATGGGATTGGCAGAAATGACTGGCAGAATCCGAGACCAGGGAAAAGAGACGGCGGAAGAAGATTGGAAGAAATTTAAGAACTATCTTAAGAAACATTGCAAAATTAATGAGTGCTAGAACGATGTGGCTTTAGAAATCAGATGGAGTACAGCTGTAAAGATTAAGTTAAAAGAAAAGAAAGGTTGACAATTAGATAAAACTAAGGGTGAGGATTTGCTGAACTAAATATTTGAAATGGGAATGCAGAAAGGGGAGGTATGAGGAGGTCGGTGAAGTAAGCTTTAAGAAAATAAGGTTCTGAAATTATACTTGTTCTTTTTTTGTTTGTGTTTGTGTGTATTGTTTTGTTTGATATAACTTGTAAAACTTCAATAAATATCTTTTTTTAAAAAAAAACAGAAACCCAATTGGACCCGTCGCCAACAGCAACAGCCAGTAAGAGGAGGGGTACAACACTTCTAGCAACTGCAAAGAGTATCGTGGGGAGGGGTTGGAATAATTGCAAACTCAATTTCAGATTGAGTCCATTGTAGGCGTTGACAAGGAGAGTGCAAACAATATTTCAAGCGTTTTCCTCTTTGTCCTCTCAACAGTTCAAAGCCTTCAACATTGTCTCTGTAGTGTTTCCAACAGTCATACAAACACAATGAATCCTTGCACAAAACAGTGTTTCCTAAATAATGCTCCAATGGCACCTCAACAATGAATACAAAGTTCCAAATTTCTTTCGAGTGTACTGAGTTCCGTGGGCATTTGAAACATTGTCTTATATCCCACAGATAAGTTTGTTTTATCTGCCTTTTGTCTGTGTCTCTTTTCCCTCTAGAGGTGATGAGACTCTTTCCCCTTTTTACTTACTCAGTATATTCTCTGACTCGCTGGTTCACTCATAACGCTTTTATCCTGTGCCATTTTCTCCGCCAGCGTCTCCGTTTCCAGAACCTCCTTGTTCTTCTGCTTCTATTCCAATTTCCTTTTTTTTTTTAAAAAAAAAGTCCAGGATTAACCTTATGCCTCAGAATGCTTCACCGCTTCACCTTTCGGAGCCTGTGGCATTGCTTTGCGGGTCTAGAATGGATCCTAGCGTTCACATCTTCAATCCTGCTTCTTCCCCGAGCCCTGACAGGTCTGGTATGCACACAGGAGAGTCGCCTGAAATGCAGCCAGATCCCCCAGCCGCGAGGATTTACCTCCTCAGGTTTCGAGGTTCGCGGAGCCCTAGCATAACCTCTTTTTGCCTCGCAAAGCTCAGGACCTCTCTGGAGAGTTGATCCTGCGCTCCTTCAAATGGCAGCGATAAAACCGGAAGTGACATAGTACAAATGTAAGTCAGGCAAGGGGAATCCACCTCTTTCTTTAACATCTATCAAAATTTTATATTTAATCCTCAGCTTCTTCCCCTACTATACAAATCTCGAAATGTCTTTTTGTCATTCTTTAAAGCAGTGCACATTGTTGATCAATGGAGTGGTTTGAAATAGAAATAATACATTAGTTAGGATATTCATTTTGATAACGGACATTCCTCCCATCAACGATTACAGCCAAACTTCCAAGATAAACCACCGGCAAACACGGACTTACTCTCACAGCAAAATCTGTACAACAAGCCTGATTGGGACTATAATACCGCAAAAGGGGCTTGGTACATCAAAATCTTCAAAAAGGTAATCCTAGAAAAAGTAAAAGCTGCTGGGCAACGCACCATAAATTGCACTAAAGTCCAGACCGTCCTACAAGGACTGAATGAACACCCATCAGACTACTACACCAGACTTACATCAGCCATAAAAACCGGGGGAGGGGGAGAGAGATAGATCCAGAAAATCCCCAGCATGAAGCAATCATAAAGGGATTCTTTAAAGACCACGCCACCCCAGATATCAGAAAGGTTTTGAACCTACATATCGGCTATGATGGAAAAAGCATAAGCGAAATCCTGTCAATAGCCAAGCTCCCGCTTTGACAGCTGCTTCGGTTGCCAGCTCACTCACTACCATGGAACTCTCTCTCCACCTTGATCTCCTTCTTGCCCTTTATATGCAACCAGTGGACCATCAGCTGTGGTGAGGACTGCAGGGCCTGCTCCCTTCCAAGGCCTTTTCCAACTGGCCCTCACAATCCCAGTTACAAAAGGACTCCTGTGGCAGTGCCTAGAGAATGGGGCTGGACTCATTTGGAACAAACTCTTGGGGAAGTGCGGGGTTGTTCTGCTATTGCCTCCCTGTCCCTGGTGTGGGCAAGTTCCACGGGGGGGATGCATTGGGACATCCAATCTCAGTGATCACGGGTAGGAGGAGGAGTTACGCTAAGACCAGACCATGTCATTACCGAGGAGGCAGGTTTAGTCATTGTTTGAAGACTATCCCTGCCTCCAAGTCTGGTCTTGACTGGGTGGATACTGGAATCAACAAGGGAAACCCACATGACCGGAAGGTGTTGCTGTGTAATGCTAGGTCAATGATTAATAAGACCACTGCCATCCATGACTTGATCGTGGATGGAGGACTTGACCTGGCATGTGAATGAATGAATGAATTTATTAATACGGTCACAGACCAGCATCAACACACACAATATACAATATCACACAATATCATAAAAAATATCAAAAATACATAGGACAATATGAATATAACAAGGATTTAAATATAAAAAATTAAAATTAATTATTAGCGTGCCCCCTGTAATTAACATTTAGGGGTTTGGTCATTATGGGATACCACTTGCTTCCTGCGATTAATTGCAGACGCACAGAATTTGGCTACATTTAATGTATTCTTGGGATTCTTGTCCTCTAGCAGTAGTTTTAAACTATGGTGTTCCGATTCTTTCCTGGACTTTTGCAAAACAGGTGTAATAAAAGTCAAACGTATATCCTCATAAAGACGACAACATAATAGTACATGTGAAGCAGTTTCAACTTCCAACGAGCCAGAAGGGCAGACCCGTGCTGTATATGGTTTACCCTCAAATCTGCCCTGAAGTAAGGCAGAAGGGAGAACGTTGAATCTGACGAGGGTAAAAGACCGTCTGTATTTGGGTACCTGAAGACCTGACAGATAGTTAGCTGGAGAGAAACCTCTCCCATGGTCCCTTATTGCTGGATGTTTAATCATTTCGCTCATGTGGCATTGTAATTCTACGTCCCAGATACGCTGGTGAATTATAGTCCTAGCTTTCTCGAAGCCTGTCGCTATCAGGGTCTGCTGTGGGATCCCCAAGCCTTTAAGCTTTTCCAGCAGTGTAGCTTTCCATTTGGATTGGTAGGTATCCAATAAGGTTAAAGGTGCCAGCCCAACCGGGAAGAAAATAAGCTTTAGCCAATAATGGATCTTCAATATCCATATCCGAGTACTGATAGGAATTTGCCCAACCTCCAAACGGACCGCCATGTTGGATACGCAAGAGGGGATCCCCAGCAGGCAGCGGAAAAACTTAGTTTGGAATGCCTCTAAGGGAGTAAGGTTTTTAAAGCTGCAGATCTGGGATCAATATAACAATTGTGATAGTATTTTGGCAGCAAAGACCTGGGAGGCTGCCGGTATGTGTTGGCCCCCTTTCCCATAGAAGAATCTTATTAACGCTTTGGTAGATCTTTCTGCATTTGCAATAGTATTATTAATCTGAAAGCGCCAGGAGCCCCTTTCCTGGAAGGTTACACCCAGGTATTTAAAGGTTGCTACCTGTTCTATTAAGCGATTGTCTATTCTCCATTTGTGCCTCCTCCTTTTTTTAGAGAACACCATGACTTTGGATTTGTTATAGTTAATTTTTAGTTGTTTGATGCTGCAGTATTTGGTAAGAGATCTCAAAAGTTTTCTTAATCCAACACAATAAAAGGAAATTAAAACTGTGTCATCCGCATATAAAAGGACCGGGAGGGGCGTACCAGCCAATTTGGGGGGATGGGCATTTTCTTTCTCCATATTTCCTACTAGCGAGTTGATATAGAAGTTAAATAAAGTAGGCGCAAGGACACACCCTTGCCAGACCCCCTGATGGATTTGGATTTCCTTGGATAGGTGGCCCTGTCGGTCACACCTTACCCGGATCCGTGTATTTTCATATAAACTATGGATGAGATACAGTAGGCGTTTGTTTATATTTGCGGCGCTTAGCTTTCCCCAAAGCCTGTCCCTCGGTATTACATCAAAAGCAGATTTGAAATCTATAAAGGCCACGTATAGGGAACCTCCTTTTCTTGATGTATATTTCTCCGCAAGATGTTGGAGAACAAGGCCCTGGTCTAAGGTTGACCAATTTGCCCTAAAACCAGCCTGTGCTTCTGAAAGAATATGGTCTTGTTCCAACCAGTCCACTAATTTGTCGCATAGGTGGGCAGCGTACAATTTGCTAATGATACTTAGGAGGCTGATTGGCCTGTAATTAGCCGGATCTAATCGGCTCCTTTTCTTGAATAAAGGGATGATTATTGCTAATCCCCAGTCCTCAGGGATAGTGGCCGATTGATCTATGCTGGTAAATAGGGCAGCTAGCACAGGGGCCCACCATTCAACATTAGCCTTAAGGAGTTCCGGTGTAATGTTGTCTACGCCGGGTGCTTTTCCAGGTTTAAGCGATTGGATGAGCCTATAGATCTCTTCAGTTGCTACTGGGGGCCATTCGGCGCCAATATCACTCGAAGCTGGGGGCAGGGCCTGCAGATGTTGATTTGATGTATATAAAGATAGAAAGTAAGCCCCCCAAATCCCAACTGGTATAGTATAATCAATTTCAATCGGGGAGTCTTGCCAACTTTTTGTGACTATTTTCCAAAAAGTGTTTGAGTCTTTCCTTCGAGAGGCCTCTAATAAACGTTGCCCCTCCCCCCTTTGGGCCTGAAGCTTTTTCTTTTTAATCAGATCTTTATATTTACGTTTGGCTTCGAACCATTCCGCGGGAAGCAAGGGTAAGTTCGCTGATTTGTAATTCCTGTACTTATCCAGCAAAGAACGCTTTGTAGCAATACATTCCTGATCAAACCAGGGTTTGGATTTGTTGGGGAATAAAGGTTGGCACGATGTCTTTTTTTGAATCAGGTGGGGTTGCAAAAGTGAGATCAGATCCTGGAACAAGATTATTCTAGATTCAGAACATGGTGAGTTTAAGAGATTATCTCTTCTCATGAGGAATATGTCCGAGTATAGCCTTTCAGATGTTTCGGCATTCAGCTTTTCGGACCATCTAATACGTGAGTATCTCAACTCCATGTTGGAGGACCTGGGGGCTTCAAGTTTATCGCTACAGAATAAGTCTTTTCTTGCATCCAGGAGGAGGCAGAGCGGTAAGTGATCACTATCAACCCTCTCCTCCACTTTGCACTCAAGGGCTCTATTTAGGAGATTAAATGATACCATAACATAGTCGATAGTGGAAGCTCCTGCATTTGATATAAAAGTAAATTCCCCACAAGTCTCCCCATTCTTGCGCCCATTTAGTATGACCAGGTCCAGCTTGTTAGAAAGACGCAATAGGCACAGACCTGCATAATTACATCCCTTGTCTTTTGAGAGTCTGGTGGGTATAAGATGATTTTCTTCCACGATGGGTGGCGAGTCGTGGAAGTGTGCATATAGTGCTTTGTCAGACTGGCCAATTCTGGCATTAAATTCACCAGCCACTAGCACTGAAGCTGCAGGGGTTTGAGTCATCAAACCATCAATGTATGTTTCCAGCCCATGCCAGGTGTTTTTAATCAGCTGCTTGCCTCTTGGGGGGGGGGGGAGATATACATTAATCAGTAGCAGGGTGAAGAATCTACTTTTCACTAGTAAGGCCATAGCCAGGTGTTTCAGTGTCTCTAACTTTACTAAGGACGCCCCCAACCTTGTAGATATTAAAATGCCTAAGCCACCCTTGACTCTCCCCCCTTTAGTGCTTGGGGATCCTGTGAGGGACATTGAGGAAAAGCCGTTAACTTCTAGGTCCCCTGTGAGCCATGTCTCCTGTAAAAATACTATATCGTAACCTTGGATAAATTTAGCAAAGGATGGGTCAGCTGCCTTTTTTTTGCCATCCTGCGATATTCCATGATAAAAAGCTAAGGTTGGCTTTACCAAGATCCACTCCTTGTCAATTATCTTCCAAGGTACTGTTGGAGTTTACCATTCTACGTGGCAGCCGACTATCATCTTTACATGGAGAGCTGCCCAGGTGTTCTATGTTGTCAGATGGTAAATATAGAGTGCTCACATTGGTAGACACTGGGCCTTTGCTATACAAGGCCTCCTCCTGGGGGTATTCTACCTGGTTATAGCCTTATTCCGCTTCATCTAAGTATCTCATTTTGGACCAGAAGCCTGGTGAGGTTTCCTTAGGCATGTTTTTCCTTATAGGGAGCGATGCATTGTTCTCCTTTGTAAGTTGTACTTTCTTGAGCAGGTAGATTAATCTCTGCCTTTACCTGAAGGTTACGTGGTTGACGAGCCGCTGAATCGAATTCTTGTGAGATGAACATTTTGGGAGGGCTCTTGCTCTTTCTTTGGACGTCCACCCTAGTTTCCTTATATAAGTCTTTCCCGGCCAGCTTATTTCTTAGCGTTTCTAATCTTTCTAGGATTTCAGCTTGTATTAAAGGTGGGAATGTCCAGGATTGACTAATTAAGGTATTTTCTTCAGAGGAGAAGTTGTGTGTGGAGGTACCCAGATCGTGAGGCGACTGGTAGTTATTCTGATATTCAGCTTTATTGTTTTCCACCACCTTTGAATAGATGTCTTTCTTATTTGATTTGATGAGATGCGAGTGGGGGCCGGGCACTTCGAATAGGCGAGTCACTATCAGGCCCACCCTTTGCAGCTTTTCCTTATTAATTAGTATTTGTTTTGCGGTCGAGTCATCTTTAAATGTCAGCATCACTCGATTATACTTATTGTCATTTGGGAGAAAATCTACATTGATAACGTTACCTTGTAAAAGGAGGCCTCTGAGTACTAAGTCAATTTTTTTAAGTATATACGTTCTTTGTTGGTCCAGTGAATGTAATTCTGTGCGGTTGTACATAGGGCAAATAACCAATCTGCTTCTGTTGAGGATCAGCGTTTGATTGTTCTGAGTTATCTTATTGCGAATGGGGGTGTTAGTCTCCACAGTAGCAGAGGAGGTTTGCCGGTCTTTATCTAGTTGTTCGTTCCGATCTTTCGTTGATTGAGGGTTAGGGGATTGTGATGCACTTGTCACTTTAGGTTGCTGGATAATGCTCTGTTTTGGGGTCAGGGGTTTAGTATTCTTTGTATTTGATTCCTTTATTGTGGGATTCTCCAGGAGCTTGAATAACTTAGAAAAATTTAATTTCTTAGTTCGTGTATGACTCTTAGTCCGCCTTCCCACTTTTATGTTTTTAGACTTCTTCTTGTGAAGTGGGTGTATTCTTTGGTGGCGATGCTTCTTTTTAAGTGAGGGGTGTGTGACTCGACTGTTGGTAGACATGGGAGTGGCTCTCTTTGGGACCTTCTCTGAGATACTGGGCTCTGTTGGAATTTCAGCCGCTGGAGTGGGGGGGTGTGTGTGTAAGATTGCTCCCTTCCTGGTGAGCTCTGTCAGGCTTACTAGCAAACCCACGCATTCCGTAAGAAAGTTCCTAATTGGTCCCAATTCTTTACTTATGTGCATTTGGCATTCTTTCATCATTTCATTGAAAAGCCCGATCAGGATACAGATAATGCTATCTGTGTCCCAGCAGGCTCCTTTTAGCTGACTTGGATTTTCCTCTGTTCTCGTCGCACTTGAGGATTCCATCCTAGCCTTTTTGCTGGGGCTGGCTGCATTGGCTGATCCATCTAGTGTGACTTCCAGGCGTTTCAAATTTCGTTCTTGATCATGTTCTACGAGAGTGTCGGTAGCACTAGATTGGGAGACTGTCTGAGCCATCTCCATTGCCAGACTGATCCCCTCTCTCTCCTCACCAATATCAGGTTCCTTCCCATACCATGTTCGGTCAATAGACCAATCGTGGAGAAGTGGGGACTCGGAGCATATGGGCGTTTTTGTTTTAGGCTTAAAATAATGCAAAATTTTCATCTGCGAGGTTACTGATGGTGATTCAACCCTCTGCGTTGGGGAGATCCCCAGAACTTTACATTTCTGTCTGGTGAGACCATCTCCGTAGAGTATATGGAGCTATGTGGGATATGTGGATGTGAAGATAGCACCGCTTAGTCCCAGTTAGACAAGCTGGAATTAACACTCCTCTCGTTAAATAACGCTCTCCCCAGAAGCTTCACGCCTAGTTAATTAATTAGAAGTGGCTGTGGTCCACTGCATGCCAGACTTTCCGACAGTTCACGATCTAGCGGTCAGAGATAGAGGGGGATAGATGAAATAGATTTTTGCAGCAGCATTACTTACAACGACCGTGGCAGATGAAACGTTGAGGGGAGGAGGGCGATGAAATCCTATCTGGCTTGAACCGCCATCTTACTTGCTGAAGAGACTATGTAGTGATACTTCCCGACGGCGTTGAAAGCCCTCCGGTGATGTTAACATTTACTGCCCCCGCTGTACCCCGCCAGCTGCGTGGAATTCCGAAGTGTAAGTAAAGCTCAGTACTCTCTCTTCCTCTCTCCTCTATTATAGTTGCACTTGGAGAGATCGACCTAGCATGTGTAACAGAGACTTGGTTGGATGAAGCAGATGGGCCTGTCTTAGCTGCTGCTTGTCCACCAGGTTTCTCTTACACACAGCAACCCAGGTCTTACAAGGGGCTGCTCGGGACTTCGGGGAAAGCATGGCCTTCATGCGGCTGTCCCTGAATAAGTTTGGCCCAACTCATAGTCACGAATATGCCTTAGACCTGGTGTTCACCTCTAGTGACGTGGGTGATCTGACACTAAGTAAAAGTGAAACAAAAGAAATGCCATGGTCAGATCACTTCCTGGTGCAACTGGACTTCTCCGCGCCCCTTCCCCTCTGCAGGGAGGTTGGACCAATTTGAATGGTCCGCCCCCGCCACTTAATGGATCCAAATTGTTTCCAGAGAATGGTAGGGGATGCTTTATCCCATGCTGATGGCATTTCAGCTGATTCCCTGGTGGCCCGCTGGAATGCGGAGTTAACCAGGGCTATCGACTGTCTGGCTCCAAAGCGCCCTCTCCGATTGCATGGAGCCCGGACAGCCCCATGGTTTTATTCAGAGCTGAGGGCAAGGAAACAATCGCTGAGACGGCTAGAGCGTCAGTGGCAGAAAACTCATTCTGAATCAGACTGGACACGGGTTAGATCTCAACATCGAGCCTACCAAGTGGCGATAGCGATGGTGAAGAAGACTTTCTTCACCGCCTCTATTGCATCTGCAGAAAATAGTAGCAGGAGACTTTTTCAGGTGGCTTGCAATTTAACGGAACCATCTTTAACACCGGGGCCTTGTAAAGACCCCAAGATCTCCTGCAACGATTTTGCAAAGTTCTTTGCAGATAAAGTCATTCATATTTAGAAGGAGGTAGACACCACCATGGGAGCAGGGCTGGGGCGGGAGAGTGCGGGAGCCCTGTCTGGTCAAGTTGCATGGAATCAATTTCAATCCATTACCCCTGAGGATGTAGACAGGCTGCTTGGACACATGAAACCAACCACCTGTCTCCTTGATCCTTGCCCATCCTGGCTAATAAAAGCAAGCCAGGAAGGGCTCGCTGATGGACTCTGTGGGGTGGTGAATGCTTCCATCTGTGAGGGAGCATTCCCAGACCCGCTGAAAGAGGCGGTCATTAAACCGCTTCTTAAAAAAACATCTTTAGACCCGGCCAGTATGACCAACTATCGCCCAGTCTCAAATCTTCCATTCTTGGGCAAGGTGATTGAGCGGGTGGTTGCTGAACAACTCAAGGCACGCCTGGAGGATGCGGACCATTTAGATCCCTTCCAATTGGGATTCAGGCTTCATCATGGGACTGAAACTGCCTTGGTCGCATTGCTTGATGAACTCTGGCGGGCTAGGGACAAAGGTGAGAGCTGCTTCCTAGTTCTGCTGGATCTCTCAGCGGCCTTTGATACAATCAGCCATAACATCCTTTTGGCCATCTAGAGGGGCTGGGAGCTGGGGGCACTGTTACACAGTGGTTCCGCTCCTTCCTCCTGGGCCGTGTCCAGAAAATGGTGGTGGGGGATGAGTGTTCAGACCCCTGGGCCCTCACTTGTGGGGTGCCTCAGGGTTCCATCCTCTCCCCCATGCTTTTTAACAGCTACATGCAGCTGCTGGGAAAGATCATCAGGGGGTTTGGACTGGGTGTCCATCAATATGCAGATGAGATCCAGCTCTACCTCTCTTTCAAATCAGAACCGGTGAAGGCGGTGAACACCCTGTGTGAGTGCCTGGAGGTGGTTGGAGGATGGATGGGGGCTAATGGATTGAGGTTGAATCCTGACAAAACAGAAGTACTGTTCTTGGGGGACAGGGGGCGGGTGTGTGTGGAGGACTCGCTGGTCCTCAATGTGGTAACTGTGCCCCTGAAGGACCAGGTGTGCAGCCTGGGAGTCATTTTGGATTCACAGCTGTCCATGGAGGCACAGGTCAATTCTGTACCCAGGGCAGCTGTCTACCAGCTCCACCTGGTACACAGGCTGAAACCCTACCTGCCCACAGACTGTCTCGCCAGAGTGGTGCATGCTCTAGTTATCTCCCGCTTGGACTACTGCAATGCGCTCTACATGGGGCTACCTTTGAATGTGACCCGGAAACTACAACTAATCCAGAATGCGGCAGCTAGACTGGTGACTGGGAGCGGCCGCCGAGACCATATAACACCGGTCTTGAAAGAACTACACTAGCTCCCAGTACGTTTCTGAGCACAATTCAAAGTGTTGGTGTTGACCTTTAAAGCCCTAAACGGCCTCGGCCCAGTATACCTGAAGAAGCGTCTCCACCCCCATCGTTCTGCCTGGACACTGAGGTCCAGCGCCGAGGGCCTTCTGGCGGTTCCCTCATTGCAAGAAGCAAAGCTACAGGGAACCAGGCAAAGGGCCTTCTCGGTAGTGGCGCCCGCCCTGTGGAACGCCCTCCCATCAGATGTCAAAGAGATAAACAACTACCTAACATTTAGAAGACATCTGAAGGCAGCCCTGTTCAGGGAAGTTTTTAATGTGTGACATTTTAATGTATTTTTAATCTTTGTTGGAACCCGCCCAGAGTGGCTGGGGAAACCCAGTGGACTGGGCTGGGGTTTCAGAGTAACCTCAACCCCTGGTTATTTCTCTCACATTCCCCTTCCCTGGTTCCTTTAATTTTCCCACCATTTCTGCAAATTCTTGTATATCCATTTAGATCACTTTCTCCCCTTATTCTTCCTTTATTATATATTATACTGTTGAGTTTACCTTAATGCTGCTAGCATTTTCACTTGTTTACAATTATCTTCCAGATACTCCACAAAGTTTTTCCACTCCTCTTTATATACATGATCTTCTTGCTCTCTTATCTTACTTGTTAGACCTGCTAACTCTGCATATTCTATAATTTTTAATTGCCAATCCTCCTTTTTAGGAACCTCACTCACCCGCCATTTGGGAGCTAAGAAGATCCGAGCTGCTGTAGCGGCATACATAAATATTTTTTCCTGACCCTTGGGTACTTCAGTCTGTACCATAGCTGTCAACTTTCCCCTTTTCTTGCAAGGAATCCTATTCAGAATAAGGGAATTTCACTTTAAAAAAGGGGAAACGTTGACAGCTATGGTCTGTACCATTCCCAGAAGGAATGCCTCTGGGTTTTTGTTTTTTTTTGAATTTTAAGAAATCATTTACAGCCCTTATCTTTTGACGGTCTAATCGGTATAGCATGGGCCTCGTCTTGTTCAGGTGCGTTTTCGTGAAAATGAGAGTATAGTGCAAGATCCATCTGCCCTATTCTGGCATTAAAATTTCCTGTCAGAATTATGCAAGATTCAGGGTGCAGAGACGTACAGCTGTATAAAGCTGTATAGATTCAGGGTGCAGAGCTGTACAGCTGTATAGAGAGTACAGAGATGTATTCTTCTAGCTTTGACCAGTTGCTCTTGAACAGTTGCTTATGATGCATAAGGGGAAGGTAGACATTCGGACCTAAAGTCGATTATCAAGGCTGTCACTAAAGGTAGTATGGAGGTTGGTTGCTTTGATGCTGGTCGAGATCAGCACAGCCAGATCTTCTTTAGGTCACCCCCCCCCCAAAAAAAATTAATCAGATCAGACAGAACAGCATGGCTGAATCCTCAAAAGCAAGTGCTTTGGTTGGAGGACCAAGACGTGCCTCTTTGCTAAATGATATCATAAAAACATGGCAGATGCCTTACTACTGCCAGCAAACAGTACACTTAGCGGATGTTCACATTAGGATAAAATAGCACGATGGGCATTAGGTAGATTTCCTCTGAACACCCCAGCCGGGCACCTCTGATTTACAGAGGTGCTTATGTTTCCAAATATATGGGCTCTGAACTGTGCAGGGAAGCAGCAAGCTTCACATCCTGGTCTTTGAGGTGACAGCTGGTTCTTGCTTGGAGTGCAATCAATTTGTGGGGACTTCCGGGTTAGCGCCATCGGCTAATGGCGGATTCCCTCCGAGCTCCGGAGGGAATCGGCTCCGCAGGAGTTGTGTCTAGCCGCTGCGGCGACGCGGGGACCCTTAAAAATCACAGGCGGTGCAGCCTGTGAACCTGGTGACTCGGCGGGCACCATTTGCGCCCCCCGACCCGCGAAGGAGCCTTTTTAAAGGCTTCGGAACGGGGGACGGGGTGAGTGGCGTGGTGCTGAGAGCCGACTGCTTCTCCTGCAGAGTGAAGCCGCATGCCATGGTCGGAGAGCGCTGACTTCTTCTTGTGAACAATTGGATTTTATTTTATTTTTTTTAAATAGTTTTTATTACATTTTTTCAGATACAGACAGAGAACAAAAAAGAGAAAAAAAGAAAAAAGAAAAATGTGAAAGAAAATAAAGAGAATCATACCCCTTCAACAGCTTATTCCAACTTTCCATCGGACTTCCCCACATCTCCCGCACAAAGCATTCCCAACAATAAATTTATCAGCAAATTGTAACCTTGTTTCATGTGTTTCTTTGGTCCTTTCGATTGCAATTTAAGTTTAAATCCCTTATTGTCCATTTACTCTAGAAACAAAATATATTATCCTTTTTAACATTTAAACTTTGATCCCTTCAATATTATTATCCAATTTCATAGATATTGCACTCTCATTGCTGGGGCTAGCATTTCAAATTATGCGTCATTTTATAGTTCATATAACTTATAAAATTTTTGCAAATAGTTCTTAAATTTTTTCCAGTCCTCCTCCATTGCTTCTTCTCCCAGGTCTCGGATTCTGGCAGTCATTTCAGCCAACTCCATATAGTCAATCAGTTGCGTTTGCCACTCTTCCAGCGTGGGTAAATCTTGAGTCTTCCAATGTTTGGCGATCAGAATTCTTGCTGCAGTGGTAGCATACATAAAAAACGTTCTATCCTTCTTTGAGACCTTTTGGCCGACCATACCCAAGAGGAGCTCCGGAGGGAATCGGCTCCGCAGGAGTTGTGTCTAGCCGCTGCGGCGACGCGGGGACCCTTAAAAATCACAGGCGGTGCAGCCTGTGAACCTGGTGACTCGGCGGGCACCATTTGCGCCCCCCGACCCGCGAAGGAGCCTTTTTAAAGGCTTCGGAACGGGGGACGGGGTGAGTGGCGTGGTGCTGAGAGCCGACTGCTTCTCCTGCAGAGTGAAGCCGCATGCCATGGTCGGAGAGCGCTGACTTCTTCTTGTGAACAATTGGATTTTAAAGCAGCAACCCGTGAGTAGTATGGAAATTGGATTTGTAAAGATTTTTTTTTTTTAATTAGGCACAATCGGGGAAGGCGCAAACAGGAAGTCCGTCTCCCCATCTTATATATAATCTAAAGCAAGGACCAGCTAACTAAGGTCGAGAGGATTTTTTCTTTTTTATTGGGTAAAGACATTAATTTCACGATTTGGCAGTTTAAGTAATCTTACTGGAGGATAAGAGCTAATTTTGGGAGCTGAAGTGCCACTCCCCCGGACCCGGCAGTGATCCGCGAGAGAGCCTGTTGAAGAGATATTGAAGAGTTTGACAGCTGTCAAATTAGCTGTCAAGACGGGAAAAGAGAATTTTGTTTTATACCGTCTCTGCTGGCTATATTCGTTACAATTTGGCTATATTTTGTTGAAAACAAGGAAAAACTGATACAAACTAACTTGATTTTTGGATTTGAACTGGAAGGAATACTAAGTAACCAAAATCCCTCTAGAGGGGGTTTTGGGACATTACAAGAATGGCTGAAGGAGGGAAAATTCAAGCTAAATTGGACAGAGTGTTTTTTCTCTTGGGAAAGCTACAAGGCCAAATTGATGTTTTGGCTACCAACGTTGCAACTCTGGACTTAACAGTAAACAAATTCATTGAATTTGATAAGGACTTGATCCAGGAAGTTCATGCAGCTGGACAAGAGGAGAAATTTGAGAACTTTGAGAGTGTGGAGAAAGAGATACATGTTGTTTCTGAGGAAAAAGAAGGAGGTGATGTAATGTTGCAGATGACAAAGGAGAGCCAGAGGCCTGACATGATGGTTATAAAGGAAAATAAGAACTTGATGATGAAAATCTGGTCTGAGCTCGAGATTGAAGAATGGAGAGATCTCCTTATGTGGAGATCTGAAGACCCAAGGATTACAAATTTGATTAAGGTGAAAGTTGGAGCTTTGGGGACATTTGGACTTGAAAGGAGTAAGAAACAAGATTTGGGCTCCACTTTTAAGTATGGAGGTCTGGCTGGAAGAAACATTGTCCCTATCGGGCCAGAGCGTCTCCGAGATCTGGTGTTTAATACTAAGGACTATCAAAAAAACCGGCAGAGAGGAACTGAGAGAGAATTGAGAGCCTCGGACGTGAGATCTCCAGGCTGATAGCAGATTAAGACTGATGGACATTTGTTGGGGATTGAAACCGGGAAAGGGGACGGGGTGGGGTTTGGGGATCCAAAGGGTGCATAATTATAATCCATCTTTTTTCTTTTTATTCTGTTTTGTTACTAGTATGAAAAGTGGGGAATTCGTGGAAGGGAATTTGGGTCGACTTTAGAAAAAGGATTTAAGATTTAAGAATGAGCATTGATGTATAAATTTTGATGTTGTAAAAATGGTTTTTTAAATTGAACTAAATATAAAAAGGTTAAAAATTGGGGATAAGAACTTGTTGAATTAACAATTTGAATTGGAATATAAGAAGGGGAGGTGTGGGGAAGTCAGGGAAATATGTTATAGAAAAAGAAGGATTCTAAACTGTATATGTTTTCTTTTTTGTTTTTTCTTTTTGTTTGTTTTTTTTGAAATGGAAAATTCTTAATAAATATCTATAAAAAAAAAGGAGTGCAATCAATTTGTTTTCCAGAATGAAATAGGATGGGAGGTAGATAGTATAGGAAGTTGCCTTATACTGAGTCAGGCCACTGGTCCATCCAGCAGCTCTCCAGGCTTTCAGGCAGGGGTGATTCCCAGCCCTACCTGGTGATGCCATAAGGGATTTTACCTCAGACTGTCTGCTTGCAAAGCAGGTAAGTGTTCTACCACTGAGATGCAGTCCTTGTGGGAAAACGTCTCTCTCCACCTATTGTTCTTTCCCTGCAAACTCCCCAAGTCTGTTTTCTGTTGTTGTTGTTGCTGTTATTAGTAATTTATTATTTATTGCATTTATACGCCACATTTTCCTCCAAGGAGCTCAATGGCATCTCATTTAATCCTTACAAAAACCCTGTGAGGTAGTTCAGGCTGAGAGGCAGCATCTCCGAGGGAACTTCATGGCCAACTGGGGTTTTGAGCCCTGTGTCCCACACCCTAGTCTAACCACTATACCAGGCACGTCCAACTCCCAAGAGACTGCGATCTACTCCCAGTATAAAAAAACTGGCAGTGATCTACCCATTGTCATTTGGGGGAGGAGGAGCATGCATGGGGTAGGTGGGTGGAAGAGGAAGATTGCCCAGAGTTGTTGAGCTTTTTTGGGGGGGGAGGATTTACCAGATTTGGAGGGTGGCAATTTGAAGGTGGAAATCTGACAGAGAATGAAATTGCCGCTATCCTTCCTAACGCAGCACCGTTTTGGGGGGCTGGGTGGGTGGGTGGAATCAAGGGAAAACTCTCTTTAAAGACAAGATGAGAAGTCCTTACCCTGAGCAGGCAAAAACTAAGATTGCAATCTTCTAAAGTAATTTGTGCTGGCAAAGTCAGAATTTTTGAAAATGTAATCTGGGCTGTTTGACCCAATGAAATCATAGAGTCAAAGAATGGTAAAGTTGAAAGGGACCTCAGTCCAGTGCAACTCCTGCAATGTATTAACCACAGCTCAGGAATCCCTGGCAGATGGCCACCCAGGCTCTGTTTCAAAACCCCAAATGAAGGAGAGTCCACCACCTTCTGAGGGAATCTGTTTCACTGATGAACAGCTCTTACTGTAAGAAAGCTCTTCCTAATGTTTAGTTGAAATCTCCTTTCTTGGAATTTGAATGCATTTGTTCAGGTCTTTCTGGATCAAGAAAAAACAAGCTTGATCCATCTCACCTGTGATAGCCCTTCAGATGGCTCTCATGTCAGCTCTCCACCTTCTCTTCTCCAGGATAAACATTCCTAACTCCCTTGACTGTTCCTCTTTGGGCTTGGTTTCCAGGTCCTTGATCATACTGATCACCCTCCTCTGCACACATCCTAGCTTGCCAATATACTGCACTTCTTAAACTGTGCTGATGATAACTGAATTCAGGACTCCCAGCAGGGTCTGACTAAGGCAGAATAGGGTGGGACCATTATTTCCCTTGATTTCTGCTGATGCAGCAGAGAATAGCATTAGCTTTTTTGCTGCTTCATCACACCATTGGCTCATGTTGTTGTTCTGCTTTCAAGCCAGGGGTACACCATTCTATATTTGTGCATTGGGAATGAAATCTACAGTCATCTTCTGATTTGCATTCAATCACACACACCACAAACACACAAAAAGATGATTTACCTTCAGCTGCCCTCTTGAAAAAGACTTTGCAGCTCCCGCAGGTGAGTGCTCCATAATGGCACCCAGAAGCTTTGTCCCCACAGATCAAGCATGTCTTCTGTGGTGGGAAGTAATAGTCAATGGGCAGAACATGGTCTCTTGCAGACTGCAACCTTTGGAAGCAAAAGAGAGAGAAGGGCAAAGCATCAGATGTTGGCAAATGCATAAGAACTACTGGATATTAAAGAATATTCCAAAAAATGTTTATTAGCGTGAACCTGAAAAAGAAATATCTTAAGACAATATTCTACTGGTACTTAACTCCATGTAGAATTAGTAACACTTTTGGCCAAAACATACATTGTTGGAGGTGTAACAGAATTAAGGCAGGGGGTGGAATAGATGAGTCTAGGGATTTATTTATTTTTAAAATAATGCCTTTCTGGACAGAAGTACTGAATTTTATGTACAGGCTATGATCTCCCAAGAAACCCTAAAATAGCTCTCCTTTCGATACTTCATTCTGAAGTCATTGATACCGATTACTGTACTGCTAACAACAGGAAACAGTGCATTGCACAAAAAATGGGGAAATAAAGGACCCTGCCCCAATAAATGATTGGTTAAGAAAACCTCTGCAAAATGTCTTAATGAGAAAGCTTACATATGAGAGAAACACAGTACTTAATAATCAAGAAAATAAATGTATTGAGAGGTTGACCTTATTTTTACCTTTGTGGAATAGCAGCGTAAATGACAATATTTTTCATATTGATCACTCTCCTCTGCACACATTCCAGCTTGTCAATATCCTCCTTAAACTTTGGCACTCAGAACTGGACACAGGACTCCAGGTGGGGCCTGACCAAAGCAGAATAAAAGTGATACTATGACTTCCCTTGATCTGGACACTTGACTTCTGTTGATGCAGCCTTAAATTGCATCAGCTTTTATTCCTGCTGCGTCGCCCGATTGGCTCACATTAAGCTTCTGGACCCTCAGTTTATCATTTCCTTTTTGGTATTTATTAACTTTTGGAATGGACTAATACAGTGGTTCTCAAAGTGGGTGGTACTACCCAGAGGGGCAGTGGTGTCAGCAGAGGGATGCTGGAAGTGTCCAGAGTGGCTGGGGCAACCCAGTCAGATGGGTGGCATATAAATAATAAAATTATTATTATTATTATTAACCATCAGACTATACACTTCCGGGTCAACCGCGAACATGAAAGCAGCTTCACCAAGACAAGGAAGATTTGAATGGAGTAAAAAGGGGAGTAGCGAAGGCAATGCAGCCCCCTGTAACTCCCAGATTGCAAGGGATGATGAAGATAACCCATGCACTGTGAGGTTTGGAGCTTACAGGGTTAACAGCTCTGTGTGTGTCCTGCATCTGGGGAGGAGCTTTTCCCTACATTTGGAGAAAGCTGAGTTCTTTGTTTGTGAGTTACTTTTTCTGCCAAGAGGCAGAGACACCATGCCTGCCATCTTGGATGGTCTGTTTGTTATTTTATCATTCTGAAGGAAAGCATTGCTTCTGCACATAACTGTGGCATGATGGGAAGTCTTGCTTCTAAGCTTTGTTTTGCTCACGCTGCACAAACCGTGCTGATGCTAAGACATTCCATCATCACCCTGGTACGTCCTGTTCACCTTGAGTTCACACCATATCAATCTGTACTTACCCCTCCTTGTACATTCCTTTTTCGTACCACTCTGGTACGGGCAGTCCGAAACCATGACTGTGTAAACTCCGCGTTCCTTTTCCCAACTTTTAACCTGTCCATGATTAATGTCTTATATGCAATAATTAATGTCTTATATGCAACCCTTGCTTTGTACTTATGTTAACCAATCAGCAACAAGCACACGTGGCAAACGCAGTAATATTCAATAAAAGGGAGTCTCCGAGGCTTGCTCGAGAGACGCCTCCCATATGACACCTACCTACTCGTCTGTTGTTCATTTCAACCCAACATCATTCTGATGTAAATAAAGCTGTTAGAGGAACAACAGTGTGTGGACTCTCTCTCTTCTGCAAGCTCACTCACACAAGAAGCATGCGCTGTGCCGCTCTGCTGCAAGTCCAGGAATTCTGTTGCTGTGGAAACGTACCGAACCCGAACATGCATGTTGTACTCTGCTGCTCCCTGCCTCTGACAGAGTCAGAGGATCCCATTTTAGACAGGTCCAAGTGGCACAGTGCAGGCAGACATCACAGCTGGCTCCATATTGAGAAGCCTCGGACAGCAGAAACATAAGCAGCTGACCTCCTATTCTTGTTGTTTAGTTGTTTAGTCGTGTCCGACTCTTCGTGACGCCATGGACCAGAGCACGCCAGGCACTCCTGTCTTCCACCGCCTCCCGCAGTTTGGTCAGGCTCATGTTTGTAGCTTCGAGAACACTGTCCAACCATCTTGTCCTCTGTTGTCCCCTTCTCCTTGTGCCCTCAATCTTTCCCAACATCAGGGTCTTTTCCAGGGAGTCTTCTCTTCTCATGAGGTGGCCAAAGTATTGGAGCCTCAACTTCACGATCTGTCCTTCCAGTGAGCACTCAGGGCTGATTTCCTTAAGAATGGATAGGTTTGATCTTCTTGCAGTCCATGGGACTCTCAAGAGTCTCCTCCAGCACCATAATTCAAAAGCATCAATTCTTCGGCGATCAGCCTTCCTTATGGTCCAGCTCTCACTTCCATACATCACTACTGGGAAAACCATGGCTTTAACTATACGGACCTTTGTTGGCAAGGTGATGTCTCTGCTTTTTAAGATGCTGTCTAGGTTTCTCATTGCTTTTCTCCCAAGAAACAGGCATCTTTTAATTTCGTGACTGCTGTCACCATCTGCAGTGATCATGGAGCCCAAGAAAGTAAAATCTCTCACTGCCTCCATTTCTTCCCCTTCTATTTGCCAGGAGGTGATGGGACCAGTGGCCATGATCTTCGTTTTTTTGATGTTGAGCTTCAGACCATATTTTGCGCTCTCCTCTTTCACCCTCATTAAAAGGTTCTTTAATTCCTCCTCACTTTCTGCCATCAAGGTTGTGTCATCTGCATATCTGAGGTTGTTGATATTTCTTCCGGCGATCTTAATTCCAGCTTGGGATTCATCTAGTCCAGCCTTTCGCATGATGAATTCTGCATATAAGTTAAATAAGCAGGGAGGCAATATACAGCCTTGCCGTACTCCTTTCCCAATTTTGAACCAATCAGTTGTTCCATATCTAGTTCTAACTGTAGCTTCTTGTCCCACATAGAGATTTCTCAGGAGATAGATGAGGTGATCAGGCACTCCCATTTCTTTAAGAACTTGCCATAGTTTGCTGTGGTCGACACAGTCAAAGGCTTTTGCATAGTCCATGAAGCAGAAGTAGATGTCTTTCTGGAACTCTCTAGCTTTCTCCATAATCCAGCGCATGTTTGCACTTTGGTCTCTGGTTCCTCTGCCCCTTCGAAATCCAGCTTGCACTTCTGGGAGTTCTTGGTCCACATAATGCTTAAGCCTGCCTTGTAGAATTTTAAGCTTAACCTTGCTAGCATGTGAAATGAGTGCAATTGTGCGGTAGTTGGAGCATTCTTTGGCACTGCCCTTCTTTGGGATTGGGATGTAGACTGATCTTCTCCAATCCTCTGGCCACTGCTGAGTTTTCAAAATTTGCTGGCATATTGAGTGTAGCACCTTGACAGCATCATCGTTTAAAATTTTAAATAGTTCAGCTGGAATATCATCACTTCCACTGGCCTTGTTATTAGCAGTGCTTTCTAGGGCCCATTTGACTTCACTCTCCAGGATGTCTGGCTCAAGGTCAGCAGCCACACTACCTGGGGTGTACGAGACATCCATTTCTTTCTGGTATAATTCCTCTGTGTATTCTTGCCACCTCTTCTTGATGTCTTCTGCTTCTGTTAGGTCCTTTCCACTTTTGTCTTTTATTATGGTAATCTTTGTACAAAATGTTCCTTTCATATCTCCAATTTTCTTGAACAGATCTCTGGTTTTTCCCATTCTATTGTTTTCCTCTATTTCTTTGCATTGCTCGTTTAAGAAGGCCTTCTTGTCTCTCCTTGCTATTTTTTGGAAATCTGCATTCAATTTCCTGTATCTTTCACTATCTCCCTCGCATTTTGCTTGCCTTCTCCCCCCTCCCCCCCTATTTGTAAGGCCTCGTTGGACAGCCACTTTGCTTTGTTGCATTTCCTTTTCATTGGGATGGTTTTAGTTGCTGCCTCCTGTATAATGTTATGAGCCTCCACCCATAGTTCTTCAGGCACTCTGTCCACCAAATCTAAATCCTTAAACCTGTTCCTCACTTCTACTGTGTATTCATAAGGGATTTGACTTAGATTGTATCTTACCGGCCCAGTGGTTTTTCCTACTTTCTTCAGTTTAAGCTTGAATTTTGCTATAAGAAGCTGATGATCTGAGCCACAGAAAAAAGGGAGCAAGTGCATAAAGAGCAGCTGGCAGACCAGATGCCCATGCTGGAAATGAGACAGAAGGAATCCTTTTTGAGATTTTGTGGAGTTGTGGAACAAGGATGAAAATATTAAAGAGAGACTGCCTATTATGCGGCCAAGAGCAGCAAGAGGGGCCGAACATGGAGTCCAGCACTCTTCCGTTGCGCAGCTTGCAAACTGTTCGTGCCGATCCAAAAGCCCTTCTGCCTCTCCTTGGCCGGTAGCAGAGCGATCACAGCGGTTAGAAAGCAATTGCAGCATGTGGGTAATAATTCAGAACAGACACAAGGCTTTCCTTATCTTCTTAGCCTTTAATCATGTAGAATAACAGCATAAATCAGACCTGGCGAAACCTCGCCCATTCTCCCTCTCGCATAGCGACAGACTGAAACACTCAGAGTCAAACCACTCCCGTGTTTGTGACCACGCCTCAGGAAAAAGACATCACCCAGAACTCTTTAACCCTGTGAGTTCTGAAACCTTTAACACCCCCTCTCGTCTTGCATCCTGAGGGAAACTGAGAACCCCTATTTACAGACCTCTTTGAGTTCAACTCACCTCCCATTGCCTTTTGCCTCCCACTGGCATTTGCCCCAGGCAATTGTTGAATCCTTTCCACACTCCCAGAATCACACTGTGCGAAACCAACCCACGCACTGGTGACCTGAAACCTCTCAGGTGGAATCCCCTTTGTGATGCGAGTTGACCACCTGAGCACAACCTCGGGCGCTCCTCCTGACCCACTGGGGTCAGCAAGTGTGTCTCCAGAAAGCTCAGAAGACTCCCCCTCTGACTTGCTGCGTCTTCGGGCCTTCTGCACTTGGCTAACAGGAGATGAAGGCTCGCTCTTGGGTTCCCTCTTAACCTGTGGAGAAAGCCCCCCCCCCCCGTGCTTGACCCTCATCAGCAACCTGGTCTTCAGCAACAGGCTCCGCCTCTGTTTCTCCTTCCTCCCCCTCAGAATCGGACAAACATTCTGAGAGAATATCAGGACCATCCCTAGGCCGTGACCAACCACCCTGCTCATAGAACTCAGCATGCTTGCTGACCAGCAGCTTGGTCTGATCACCCTCTGGGTATGCAAACTTCCACCCATTTGTTGCAGGATCATACCCACAGAAGATCATTTCCTGGTACCTTGGACCACCCTCCTTCCGTTGCGCTGTTGGTATTGGCACTGAAGCCCTGGAACCAAACGAACGGAAGAAATGCACCTGTGGCTTTTTCTTGTGCAACAGAAAAAACGGTGTGTCACCTACAGCATGATTGTAGGACCTGTTAAAAACAAAGCTGGCAAATTTCCACGCTTCACTCCAAAAGCTCTGAGGCAGCCCAGAGTCACACAGTAAAACCCTGACAGCTTCAGCCAGTGTTTCCTACTTTCTTCAGTTTAAGCTTGAATTTTGCTATAAGAAGCTGATGATCTGAGCCACAGAAAAAAGGGACCAAGTGCATAAAGAGCAGCTGGCAGACCAGATGCCCATGCTGGAAATGAGACAGAAGGAATCCTTTTTGAGATTCTGTGGAGTTGTGGAACAAGGATGAAAATATTAAAGAGAGACTGCCTATAGGATTAGTGGAACTCTTGAGGAAGAAAAAAGAAGAGATGCTGGAGGCTATTGACAGAGCTTTTGAGTTAGATCTGCATTTGCCAGAATGAAGAAGCTACCAGGGGATTGCCTGGTGGAATTTTCCTCAAGAGGAATCAGAGACAAAATTCTCAAAAGACAATGTGGTAAGAATTCACCTCTACACCACCTCCGTTTGTTACTTGGGTTAGGGACAACCTTTTCAATAAACCACAGAACAAAGGAAACAATTTCAAGTCCAGCATCCAGATTAAGGGACCCAGCATTTTTATTTATTTTATCTATTGCAATAGGACAGCCCTCAACCCAACGTGCCAGTTGAGAAGGTCTGCCCCAAGGCACTTCGGTACTAAAGCTTATGTGGTAGTTCAAACACAGCAAAAAAAGAGCCATAAAACATCTCCACATACGTCAGGAAAAGTTACAGGTCATAGAAAACATGTATGGTGTCTTCCTGCTCTCTATTTCTCCGGCTATCACCTTGGTGTAGGGCTGGGCGATATCTGGTTTTCAATAGCATGATATATCATCAGCTAAACATCACGATATCTCAATATATCACCGGTCCTGAAAGACCTACATTGGCTCCCAGTACATTTCTGGGCACAATTCAAAGTGTTGGTGCTGACCTTTAAAGCCCTAAACGGCTTTGGTCCAGTATACCTGAAGGAGCGTCTCCACCCCCATCGTTCTGCCCAGACACTGAGGTCCAGTGCCGAGGGCCTTCTGGCGGTTCCCTCACTGCGAGAAGCCAAGTTACAGGGAAGTAGGCAGAGGGCCTTCTCGGTAGTGGCACCCGCCCTGTGGAACGCCCTCCCACCAGATGTCAAAGAGAAAAGTAACTACCAAACTTTTAGAAGACATCTGAAGGCAGCCCTGTTCAGGGAAGTTTTTAACGTGTGACATTTTAATGTATTTTTAATCTTTGTTGGAAGCCGCCCAGAGTGGCTGGGGAAACCCAGCCAGATGGACGGGGCACAAATTATTTATTTATTTATTTTATTGTTATTATATATGTGAGAAGCGAAGTTACAGGGAACCAGGTAGAGGGCCTTCTCGATAGCAGCGCCTGCCCTATGGAATGCCCTCCCTTCAGATGTCAAGGAAATAAACAACTATCTGACTTTTAGAAGGCATCTGAAGGCAGCCCTGTTTAAGGAATCTTTTAATATTTGACAAATTATTGTATTTTAGTATTTTACTGGAAACCATCCAGAGTGGCTGGGGAAACCCAGCCAGATGGGTGGGGTATAAATAAAAAATTAATAATAATAATAATAATAATAATAATAATAATAATAATAATAATAATATATCCTCGGCGGTGCAGGGCCCTACTGGGCTTCCCTGCAACAATGAAGGGCCCTGCTGTGCCTCCCCACAAAAGCAGAAGGCTTCACCAGGCATCCCTGCGGGAGGAGCGCCTCACCACGCCTATCCGCGATGGAGGGCCTAGCCAGGAACTCTCGTGGAGGAGAAGGCCCCCACCGTGCCTCCCCACAGTGGTGGAGGGCCTCACCGCACCTCTCTGCAACAGCTAATGCCCTTGCCGCGCCTATCCACTACGGCAAAGGGCCTCATTGGTTCTCCCCACGGCAGAGGAGGTCCTTGCCGTGCAGCCCCGTGACGGAGTAGGGCCACACCACGACTATCCCTGGCAGCAGAGGGCCTGGCCACGCCTTTCTACAGTGACGGAGGGTGCGCTTCCCTGGGGCGGCAGAGAGCTTTACCGCACCTCCCCACGATGGTAGAGGGCCTTGCTGCGCCTCCCCATGGCAGTTGAGGGATTTAAAATGTAAAGTAGTAGATTTCATAAAACATATTAAATAAACTTCCATATAATATATTTAACATATTTTCAACTAATTTAAGAATAGTTCAAGTCATTTACTAGTCAAGTTGCATCTGCTTCCCCACTCAGAGGTCTAAGTACAATCTGTTACTGGTTTCAGAACTCACAGGGTTAAAGAGTTCTGTGGTGACGTCTCTTCCCTGAGGCGTGGTTAGAAACTTCTACGGGAGTGGCTTGACTCTGAGAGTTTGAGTCTGGTTTCGCTTTCGCGGAGAGAGGATGCAAGATGGGTGAGCTTTCACCAGGTTTGGAGTTATGCTGTTAAACTTCATGATTAAAGGCAAGAGAAGATAAAGAAAGCCTTTGTGTGTGTCTGGATTTATTACCCACATTCTGCAATTGCTTCGACCGCTGTGTTTATCTCTGCTACCGGCAAGAGGGAGAGGCAGGAAGGATCTTTGGATCAGCACGGACAGGCTGCAGAGCTGCACAGGGAAGTGTGCTGGACTCCATGTTTGTCTTTCTTGGAACTCATGGCAACTCTGAACTCTCCGTTGCCATAGGTTATGGATGCTTGCCAACGCTTTGAAGCATTGCAGGAACGTCCCACATGTGGGGGAGCCAGCAGGAAAGTTGCTGGGGCCAGCCGGAGCTGTCTTTGAGGCTGGAAGGAGCTGGCTGGGAGGAGAGCCGATCTGCCGGAGGCCGGAGGAAGCTGATGCTGTCGTGAGTAAGCTTACCCCGGGGGAGGAGGAGATGGCTCAGTCCCAGGAACATGGCTTTGAGCTTAAGCTGCCATGTGAGAAGTTAACAATCCAAACGTGGCTGGAGTGGAGTTATTTAGCAGAGTTGTCCCTAGTTGGAGCCAATCTCTGGGAATTGGTCACACCGATGTCTACGTCAGCTGGGGCAGTTACAAGCCAACGTGAAGCTGAGGAGCGTGTGATGGCGTTTTTGGCTGAGAACGTGAGTGCTGATCTGAGGCCTGTAGTTCTGGATGCAAGGAAACCTGCGGTCGCTTGGCTAGCTCTACAGGAAGTGTGAAACGCTGGGGGCGGAAGCAAGGGCCGGGAGATGGCTGCATCAGAACAGGGGAGGCAAGAGAGCACTGATCACCTTCGTGGAAGCCAGTGCACAGCTGGGAAAGGCTGTGGGACCCCTGAGGGGGGTCAAGGGACTATCACTACTGCAACGTGTCTGCGTGAGGAGCTTGGAGAGAGGCAAGCTGCTGGGGGCCCTTTACCTACCACTGGGGGTGCAGGAAAGCGTCCTGGGAGCCCTGTAAGCAGTGGGGGGGCGGTGAGCAGTAAAAGCTCAGAAAAGCCTCTTTTTCCAAAGGCTGCCAAGAGTTGTTTGCGTCGAAAGTCGAAGCCTGGGAAACAGAACAGAGCTGGAGACTACAAGGTTAGCCATCTGCTGCAGAGGGAGATAAGGCCTGCAGAGTTGTCTGGGAGCTCTGAGATAAGTCCAGTCTTCAGAGCAACGCAGGATGTTGCGGTTTCGGACGCTGCCAAGGACAGAGGCAGCGGGACGTTTGTTGGCATGGCAACGCTACAGAACAATTCCAGCAGGGACACAGCTGTGAAGTTTATAATCGACAGTGGAGCCAGTCACCACCTGATTGGAGAGACTCCTGCTGGGGGGGCTGCGGGACTGCAGGGCTGTTTTGGATGGGAAAATTGTGCAGTTTGCAAACGGTTCCCAAAAGCAGGTTTCTGAAATAGTTGACGTGTATATTCCTTTTTTGCAGGCACAGCTGGAGGTCTACGTTATGCCGGGACTGAATTGTTGTCTGTTATCTGTACCAGCTCTTGTAGAAGAAGGGTACAAAATTTGTTTTGAAAATAACACCTGTTCTATTTCCAGAGGGGGAAAGCTGCTTGTCGACGTGCAGAGGGAGAACAATTTCTTTGTTCTGGAGTCACCTCTGGAGGGTGGTGGGAATGCTGGAAAAGCACAGGCGCAGTGTGCTAAGGTTCCCAGTCATGTGCAAAAGTTGCACAGGTGCACAAAAGGGTGTAAAATCACACAATGTGGGAGGAGGTCCCAAGGGTGCAGGGCATGCAAAGGTGCAAAGGTGCTTGGTTTTCCCGGGTTTGGGAGGGTAGCCAAAGAGCCCTTTGAGCTTGTTCACACAGATCTGTCAGGACCCATGAGGTCTGAGAGTCTGGGTGGGGCCAGGTATGTGCTGTCGCTGACAGGTGACCACAGCCAGGTTGGCTGGTGTTTCTCTCTCAAATCACAGAGGGAGGCAGCGCAACTGATCCAGGATTGGGTTGCGGAGGTGGAACGAAGGTTCTCCACCAAGGTGCAAGAGTTCAGGAGCGACCGTGGGTCACAGTTTACTGGGTCTGCTCTGAAGGAGTTCTTCAAGGAAAAGGGAATACGTCACTAGGTGACGGGTGCAAAGTCTCCTCAAGGGGAGGAGAGGGAGGCAGAGGCTGATCCCGGTGATGGGGACCAGGTCCAGGATCAGGGTTCAGAACCCGGTGATGGGGACCAGGTCCAGGGTCAGGGGTCAGAGCAGGTTTGGGCATCTCCAAGGGTTGTGAAAGGAATGTCCAGGTGTGAGGCTTCATCTCCGGTAAGCGTAATGGAGAAAGCTCACGGACGGGTTGTCAAGTCAGAGGGGGAAAAGTCTGACGGAGGAGACACAACTGCTGGCCCAGGTGGGTCAGAGGGGTTTCAGGTCACGGGTGCGTGGGAAAGTGTCGCACAGTGTGATTCTGGGAATGTTGAAGGGGTTCAACAATTGCCTGGGATAAATGCCAGTGGGAGGCAAAAGGCAATGGGAGGTGAGTTGAACTCAAAGAGGTCTGTAAATAGGGGTTCACAGTTTCCCTCAGGGTTCGAGACGAGAGGGGGTGTTACTGGTTTCAGAACTCACAGGGTTAAAGAGTTCTGTGGTGACGTCTCTTCCCTGAGGCGTGGTTAGAAACTTCTACGGGAGTGGCTTGACTCTGAGAGTTTGAGTCTGGTTTCGCTTTCGCGGAGAGAGGATGCAAGATGGGTGAGCTTTCACCAGGTTTGGAGTTATGCTGTTAAACTTCATGATTAAAGGCAAGAGAAGATAAAGAAAGCCTTTGTGTGTGTCTGGATTTATTACCCACATTCTGCAATTGCTTCGACCGCTGTGTTTATCTCTGCTACCGGCAAGAGGGAGAGGCAGGAAGGATCTTTGGATCAGCACGGACAGGCTGCAGAGCTGCACAGGGAAGTGTGCTGGACTCCATGTTTGTCTTTCTTGGAACTCATGGCAACTCTGAACTCTCCGTTGCCATACAATCTATGCATGCATAAACCCCACTGAGTTCAACTAAACTTACTTCTACTTTCCTGGGAGTAAGCCCCATTGAATTCAGTAGGGCTTGCTTGTGAGTAGACACATGTTTGCTTGTACCCTCCCTATCATTCTTTTTTTAATTTTATTTTTATTTCATTTTAATACACCACATACAAAAAAGAAATATGAAAATAAACAAATATCCATCATCTCCTAGCAACTAAGAAAAAGAAAGAAAAATAAAACACTCACCCTCCCCATCATTATCACACAGTACCCAACCTCCCATTTCAGCAGAAGGCAGCCAGTTAAATCTTCTCCCATTTCCCCCTGACACAGAACCCACTCCCCCCCCAAAAAACTCACCCCACCAATCTCTCCCTTTTTATCAAAGGGGAGGGCAAGCAAGCAAAGACTTAATCTCATTTAAAGAAATAAATAAATAACCTTCCTTTTTAATATGGAGGAAAGCTATTTAGAAAGAAAATAAAAATAAAAGCACTTGCTCCCTTTTTTTCAATCCAATCCAATCAATCCTTTATTAGGCACAGCAAACCACACATTATAAAGCAAACACCGTATACAGATTGTGGAAAATACGAATTCGGCATAACAATTTGCATAAATAATACAGTATAACACTACCACATCACCAACCAATCAAGAACCACTAAATCTCTCTATAATGGCCCAGCCTTTCCTCATGGACAGCACTCAAAAATTTAGCCACTATTAGAGTAATTTGATCATTCCTGTCCAAGTGCAGGTCCTGAACCGTTGGCGGCATAGAACCGAGCCTGTTAAATTGTAAGGCCTCTAACAATTGTCTTCTGGGATAAATGCCAAACTCACAAGAAAAGAAAATATGCTCCAACGTATCAGGTTCCTGCCTACCACATTTGCAGAGACACTCTGCTTCTGGGAGAACTAAATATCTTCCTCTTACTATCATCGAGAGAAACATATTAAATCTGGCTGACATAAACAGCCTGCACAGTTCATAATTCTTCAGATTTGTCATGTATCCCTTTTGAAAATCTCTACACAAAGGGAGATTTAAATACAGAGGAGAGCAAGTGCTGTGCTTTGCAACCTCGAGAGTGGAGAGAACACTTTATCCTGTAAAATTCTTCCTGATAATTTCCCAAGTATCGTTGGGGTCAGAATTTTCAAAGTCAACTAGATGAAGCCCTATTGAGTTCAATTTTCTCCTACAAATTAATGATAAATTGTAAATTGTATTATCACTTAAGAGGTCGTAAAGGAGAGAGTTAGGAGTTAGGGCTCTATAATGCAGGAAGATCCAATATTTCAAGGTTCTCAGCCATACTCTTACTGATAAAGGAAGTATTCCCAACTCACAACATATTGATTCATATTTAACAGAATTTGCAAGTCCTAATAATGACCTCAGAAGGGATGCATGAAATTTATCCAACCTCTTGAGGTCACCTGAAATCCACACTGGGGTGCCATATAAAAGTTGGGCACAAAGTTTCATATCAGTCACTTGCAATACAGCTGGAATATATCTATTTCCTACAAGGGGGGGGGGGGAGATTTAATATGGTGAGCTGTCACTTTAGCCTTAGCTATTGCAGCACAGATATGTGTGTTCCAATTCATGTTATTTTTAAATACAATTCCCAGATAATTGATATGCTTAACTTCTTGTATTAGATGTCCATTGATTATCCAAGTTTTTGGGTTCCCTCTCTTTGTAAATTGCATTTTTTTTGTCTTATCATAGTTAATTTTGAGGTTATAAAGTAATAAAAAACTGGGATATTATTTAAACAAGGAATATGAGCGGTTACATTTTGAAGAAATAATGAAAGGTTAGATAAAAAGAGATTAAATAGGGTAGGGGCCAAGATACAGCCTTGCCTAACTCCTTGGTTATTCAGAATTGGGCCTACAAGTCTACCATCTTTTGAAACTTTAACATATATTTGGTTATTGGAGTGTAAACTTTGAATCAATGTAAGCAGGTATGGGTCAATACCGAGGTGTTCTAATTTGGTCCACAATTTATTACAATCGACCGAATCAAAGGCACTTTTTAAATCTACAAATGCAACCAAAAGTCTTCGTTTGTTTCTCAAGACATATTTGTCCACAAGATGACTTAACACTAGACACTGGTCAAGAGTTGAAGAACCTGCCTTGAAACTAGCTTGTTCCTTACCAGGTAGACCTTTTGTAAGCATCCATTCTTCCAGTTTAATAAGCAGGAATTTGGCATAGATTTTACTTATGCATGGTAACAAACTAATAGGCTTGTAATTCTCTTGGCAGTTCCTATCACCTTTTTTAAAAATCAGCACCACTGTTGAGTTATTCCACGATTTAAGTACAAGGCCTAAGTGATTAATAGAGTTAAAGAGCGGGACAAGATTGATGGCCCACCATTCCACATTTAATCTCAGCAGATCTACTGAGATGCCGTCCACACCAGGGGATTTTCCTTGCTTAAACGAAATAATTATCTTTTTCATCTCCTCAACAGTAATTTGAAATTGTGTGGTTATTGCTGAAGAAGGTTTAAAATTTTCCATCTTAAAAACTTGGGAATCATAAAAAACAGCGGTAAAATGTGTAATCCAAGCTTCATCACTTATATTAGGAAAATCAGTGGTAGCTTTTATTGAAAGGAGTGACCAAAAGGTTTTAGTATCTTTAATTTCTAATGCAGGAACAATTTTGGACCATTTGGCTTGTGAAAACACAAGTTTTTTTCCCAGGAGCATTGTCAGGGGTTCAGGAGCAGAGACGCAGAGAAGGGAGGAGACAGAGAGCGAGGGGGAGGAATACGAAGGAAGGATGAGTGGGGATGACGACCCGAGATCACCGAGCCTGTCTAGCGAGTCCGAGGATTCCCAGAAGGGAGCGCCAGCAGCCAGGGCAAGGGGGGAGAGCAGGGGGACACCCCAGGAAGAAGGGTCCAGAGAGGGATCAGAGAGCAGCAGTTGGAGATCGGGACCCACGTGCCCAGCCGGGAGCAGCGGGGAGAAAGGGGACCAGATATCGGGTTCCGGAGACTTTCAGAAGGAGGGAGGGCATGAGTCAGGAGTAGTCACGCCCACCTCGGGGAGCGATGAAACTATCAAGAGGAAAGTGGAGAGTTGGGCGCGCGCGCCAAGTTCAAATGTAGCGGAAGCTGGCGCAGTCAGCAGCCCAGAGAGTGAGCCGGGTCCCAAAGCCCGCCGCAAGGAGGCGGAAGGGTCAGGGGGGTCCGCGTCAGAAGAGAGTAGGAAGGGAGAGACCCAGGGGGGCAGAGGGACCCAGAGATGGAAGGAAAGGCGCAGGAGGTGGAGCAAGGCTAGGGTATTAAGCTGGTGCGCTAGTGGCGGAGACTCAGACGGGTCTTCGTCGTTCTGACCTAGAAGAAGTAGGGCTGCACATTGCAGTTTGGAAATGGAACCTGTAATCCAATAAAGACTCTTTGAAACTGAACGCTGGCTGACTTGGTCCTATGTGAGCTGGGACTGGGTGGCAGCCCTGACAGTAAGACCCGTCTCTTAAGCTTCTGACACCTGATACCTCGCAGCGGAGACAGCAGCAGCTGGAGGAGGGGATCGGTGTTTGGGAGCAAGCTCACGACAGTTGGCAAAGATGACGGAAGCAGAGAAAGTTTCAGCGCTGCAACAGGCAGTTACCCAATTGAATGCGGAGGTACTGGCATCCAAGAAAAGGGAGGAGGATGCGGCAGCCGCCTACCGGGATCTCCACGCCAGGTTTGAAGCATGGGTTAAGCACGGGCAGCCAGGACCCAGACCGGAGGGGGTCGGGTTGGCACGGAGAGCAGGAGGGCTTGTGGCTCACTTCGATGGGAATTTACAACAGTACCCCAATTTTCCAGCAGATGTAATGTGCGCACTGCAACTGCTGGCAAAAGACTTTAGAGATGAGGAAGAGAAAGTGGGGTTTATACTATCCCATTTGCATGGGGATGCTAAAGCGTGGCTACGCAATTTGTGGAGGGATAAAGATCCGGCGCTTCAGAGTGCAGATGCCTTTATCAAAGCGATGGATGCGTGTTTTTTGTCTACCATTGATGTGGATCTTGCCCGACGGGAGATTCATGGACTGAAACAAGGGAGGGCGAGCGTACGGCAGTACCACGCCCGCTTTTTTGCGCTTGTCAGTGCCTTGGAATGGGACCGGGATTCGCCCCCAGTCAGGGACCTGTTCTGGGAGGGTCTAAGCCCTGCTGTGAAGGATGAAATTGCGAGGGGGGAGAGGCCCCGAAGCACGCAAGAAGTGGTCCAAAGGGCGCTGACTGTGGGGGTGAGGCTGGAAGAACGTCCATGGTGCAGAGATGAAGGACGTGGAGGGCGCGAAGCAGCGAGAAGTTTCTCTTTCGTTCCAAGGGAAGCAGCGCGTGCGCAATCCACACCTCCGCCAGGAGGGGGGTGGAACCTATGGAGGTGGGAGGCGCCAGGGCTCAGTCAGCTACCAGAGCCTCTACACCGACGGCAGTCAAGACTAAACCTCCTAGAGGGACCCGGAAGTGTTACATATGCGACAGCTCTCAACACTTGGCGAAAGAGTGTCCCCAGAGGAGCTCCAAGCACACTGCAGCCTCCGCAACGGTGAAAGCGGCCACGCAATACAGCGAAACTCAGCAGGGAAACGACGATGTCTGGCTGGAGACGGAGGCACTGGGGCCCAGCCAGACGCATCAGTGAAGCAGTCCCCAGCGATATTGCAACCCACGGACCCCCTCCCACCCAAACCAGTGGTGCAGCTCACAGCGTCTCTCCAGCTACCAAATGGCGTCACTATCGAAGTGCCGCTTTCTGTGGATTCTGGAAGCAACGCAGACTTTATAGCACAGGATTTTGTGGAGCAGCACGCTATACCGCTACTGCCTGCCACTCTGCCCCTGCAAGTCGTCACAGTGGATGGCAGAGAGTTGCTAGGGGGGCAGGTGGTGAAGCAGACGCCACCAATGGTGATGCAACTTGGTAACCACAGGGAAGTCATCAGTTTTAATGTCACCCGACTGTCGGACACGCCCATTGTGTTGGGCATGAGTTGGCTGGACAGGCACAGTCCAACGCTGGCTTGGTACCAGAGACAGCTGATCTTCGGCTCCTCTTACTGCGCAGAACACTGCATCCTGCCCAGGCAGGAGGGAGAGGAGGAGGACTCACAACTGCAGTTGGGAACGTTGCAAGCAGTCCCCCACAAATACGTGGACTTTCTGGAGGTCTTCTGCGAAAAAGAGGCAGACAAGCTACCACCGCACAGGCAATATGACTGCAAGATTGACCTCCTGCCAGGGGCGACGCTGCCGAAGGGGAAGCTATATTCCATGTCTGAGGACGAACTACAGGAACTCAAACAGTTCATAGATCACAATTTGCAGCGCGGTTTCATCCGGGAGTCCAGAGCAGTAGGGGGCAGTCCTGTTTTCTTCGTGAAGAAGAAGGACACGCCCCAAAAAAGATTGGTGGTGGATTACCGCCTCTTAAACAGGATGACCAAGCCCTCCGATTTCCCCATGCCCAGGATTGACGACCTGCTGGCGACGGTGCGCAAGGGACGCGTGTTCACCAAGTTGGATCTGCGAGGAGCGTACAATCTCATTCGCATGAGGGAGGGCGATGAGTGGAAGACAGCCATGTTCACGCCTCTAGGCACCTACGAATACAGAGTGATGCCGTTTGGTTTGCAAAACGGTTCTCACTGTTTTCAAGCTTTCATGCATCACGTGTTGGCAGGACTCCTCTACAAGAAGTGCGTCTGTTTTCTGGATGACATCCTGATATTCTCTGACTCACAGCAGGCACACGACCAGGACGTTCGGGAGGTGCTGAAGAGGCTGCAGCAGCATAGACTGTACGCCAAACTGGAGAAGTGCCAGTTCGACACGACGGAGGTGGATTTCTTGGGTTACAAGCTGTCGGACAAGGGGCTAGCCATGGACAGCGCCAAGGTTCGTGCGGTGTTGGATTGGAAGAGCCCGCGCAACCGGAAGGAGGTCCAGAGGTTTGTCGGATTCGCCAACTTCTATCGCAAGTTTATCAAGGGGTTCGCGATGCAGACGGCGGCTATTACGGACACGCTAAGCTCCAAGAAAAAGAAATTCGTCTGGACGGAGCAGGCGGAGCGGTCCTTTCAGACACTCAAGCGTCTCTTCGCGTCGGAAGAGCAACTGCTGCATATCGACCCCAGCAGACCGCTGCGGGTAGAGACAGACGCGTCCGATAGAGCAGTGGGAGCGGTCCTGCTGCAGAGGGACCCACAGGGGGTCTGGCGGCCGGGGGCGTTCTACTCCAGAAAGCTCAGCAAGTCGGAGCAGAACTACACCATCTGGGATAGGGAGTTGCTTGCCATTCATGCAGCTTTCAAGGCGTGGAGGCACTTCCTGGTCGGCGCCAAGAACACGGTGCAGGTCTGCACGGACCACAAGAATCTGGAGCACTGGCGCACGGCTCGGTTCCTGAACCAGAGGCAGATACGTTGGGCGGAGTTCTTTGCTGATTTCGATTTCCGAATTGAGTACGTCCCGGGCGACACCAACATCATGGCGGATGCACTGTCCCGAAAACCGCAATACCTCGAAGAGGCGACGCCAGCGGCAGCCATGCACATCTTCGCGCCAACAGCGTGGGCGTGCGCTTCAGCCACAGTAGACCTGGATGCGGTGCGACGGGCGTTGCAGGACGACTCCTTCGCGCAGGCGAAGATGGCAGAGGTGCACAAGGGCACGGCGAAGGGCGACGAGTTCCAGATACGAGACGGCTTGCTCTTACGTAAAGGGGCCATCTACGTGCCGGGAGACGAACTTCGCGCCAGGGTACTGCAGCAGCTGCACGACGCACCCACGGCCGGGCACTTTGGCACAGAAAAAACGGTGGAATTGGTCGCAAGAGACTTTTGGTGGCCCAAACTGAGGGGGGAAGTCGCGGACTACGTCGCGAGGTGCGACACCTGCCAGAGGGCCAAGCCGGTGCACAAACCACCGGCGGGACTGCTGGAACCGCTGCAAACCCCGTTTGAACCGTGGGAGAGAGTGGCCCTGGACTTTGTCACGGATCTACCCAGCTCGAGAGGCAAGACAGCTGTACTAGTGGTGGTGGACTTGTTCACCAAGATGGCACACTTCATACCGTGTGCGAAGGTGGCCACGGCGGAACAAACGGCCAAACTGTTCATAGATCACGTGTTCAAAGTGCACGGGCTGCCGCGGTCTATACTGTCCGACCGCGGACGCCAGTTCATCTCGAATTTCTGGCAAAAGCTGATGGGCTTCCTGAACGTCAAGATCAATCTGACATCAGCAAGACACCCGCAGACCAACGGGCAAGCGGAGAGGGTCAATGCCATCATGCAGCAGTACCTGAGATGCTATGCCAATCAACAGCCTGCGACGTGGGTGGATTACCTGCCGCTCGCCGAATTCGCCTACAACAACACGAAGCACGTGTCCACAGGGGTGACGCCGTTCTTCGCCAACAATGGGAGGAATCCCAGAACCTTCCCGGGACTGGACAGGATGGGGGAAGGGGAACCGCAGACGGCGGACGCTTTCGCATCTGAGTTGCAAGAGGTCCACGATCAACTCAGACGGCAGCTGGAGCTAGCGAAGCACGCATACAAAGTACAAGCTGACAAGCACAGGCGAGTGGGCGAAGAGATCCGAGTGGGAGACTGGGTCTGGTTGGCAGCCCACGCGGTGCCGACCCGATCGTTAGCCAAGAGAAAGCTGGGGCACAAGCAACTCGGTCCATACCGAGTCGAAGCGCAGATCAACCCGGTGGCTTTCCGGCTGGTGCTACCGGAGGGTTCCAGGATGCATCCGGTGTTCCACAGGTCGGTGCTCACTCCCTACAGGGCACCGCACAGGTTCCAGGAACCAGGAACGGCACCGAGTCAGTCTCCGGAACGGACGGAGGCGGGAAGGTTGCCACAGCAGGACCCCATCAACGAAGTCACGGAGATTCTGGACTCCAGATGGGGGGAAGACGGAGTAGAATATCTACTAGCAAGGGAAGGCACCCGGGCCAGTGCTAATAGCTGGGTGCCGGACTACGCCTTGGAGGAACCCCTGCTAAAGGATGAGTTTCATGCCCTTTTCCCACACAGACCTATGCCAGCGGGCTTCTTCGACGACTGGTTGTTCACGCCCACGCTTTCCTCCAGCACTTTCCATGGTTTCGACTCGGACGGGGAACCAGCACCGCGCACACGTTCCCCAGAGGGGTCACCGGAGGGTTCGGCGTCCGAGAACTCGTATTGGTGGGATGATCGGCCAGAGGAGCAGTGGCGCCGGAAGTGGCAGGAGATACCAGGTCCGGCGACAGACGCAGAGACTGACATGGACATTTGCGGGGAGGATCTTGGTTTCGAGCACGGCGGCACCGAAATGGAGGCGGAGGAGATCACAGTTGCCGAAAGCGGGGAGGAAGACTCGGAGGTCTTCAGTTGGCGGCCAGCAACGGGGAGCGAACTGTATCCGACATTCACTCCCGTGATGACGGAGCACCCACCAACCACCCTTGAAAGCGGGGAGGGGGGAAGGGGGGGCTTCGAGGGGGGGATGGATGTCAGGGGTTCAGGAGCAGAGACGCAGAGAAGGGAGGAGACAGAGAGCGAGGGGGAGGAATACGAAGGAAGGATGAGTGGGGATGACGACCCGAGATCACCGAGCCTGTCTAGCGAGTCCGAGGATTCCCAGAAGGGAGCGCCAGCAGCCAGGGCAAGGGGGGAGAGCAGGGGGACACCCCAGGAAGAAGGGTCCAGAGAGGGATCAGAGAGCAGCAGTTGGAGATCGGGACCCACGTGCCCAGCCGGGAGCAGCGGGGAGAAAGGGGACCAGATATCGGGTTCCGGAGACTTTCAGAAGGAGGGAGGGCATGAGTCAGGAGTAGTCACGCCCACCTCGGGGAGCGATGAAACTATCAAGAGGAAAGTGGAGAGTTGGGCGCGCGCGCCAAGTTCAAATGTAGCGGAAGCTGGCGCAGTCAGCAGCCCAGAGAGTGAGCCGGGTCCCAAAGCCCGCCGCAAGGAGGCGGAAGGGTCAGGGGGGTCCGCGTCAGAAGAGAGTAGGAAGGGAGAGACCCAGGGGGGCAGAGGGACCCAGAGACGGAAGGAAAGGCGCAGGAGGTGGAGCAAGGCTAGGGTATTAAGCTGGTGCGCTAGAGGCGGAGACTCAGACGGGTCTTCGTCGTTCTGACCTAGAAGAAGTAGGGCTGCACATTGCAGTTTGGAAATGGAACCTGTAATCCAATAAAGACTCTTTGAAACTGAACGCTGGCTGACTTGGTCCTATGTGAGCTGGGACTGGGTGGCAGCCCTGACAAGCATGTTCTTAAAAGCGTTTTTCATTTCAAAATAGGTCTTCCAGAGACCTTGGGAGTTAGTGATAGAGGCTTCTTTTAGACAGGTTCTGAGTTCTTTCTTATAGTTGATACATTCTTTATCAAGCCAATTATACTTATTTGAAGGTTTGTTGCTGAACTGGAGATTTAAAAAGGAAGAAAATAATTCGTGAATAGTATTATAATAATAATAATCGATGTCTGCTAAAGGCATCAGATTTTGGTTAGCCAAAGGTTCGAGAATAACTGGGTTATTTTCAAATACTGCTAATAGATCCTCCCTATTTTTATCACTTATATACATTCTTTTGGCATAACTAGTCTTATCGGTACATCTGTAAAACAATTGGAAAGTGGTCACTCTCAGAGCGGGGTACCACTGTAAAAGAGGCAACTTCATCTATCATTAGGAAACTAAGGAATACTCAATTACACTCCTGCCCCTTTTGGAGCAGAAGGTAAAATCTCCTGGAATATCAGGCCGTATTGAGCCATTCAAAAATGCAAGATTAAATTTTATTTCTTTAAAAAAAAATATTAACAAGCCAATCAAATCACATTAATTCCAAATCACATTAATTCCAAATTATACAGCCAAATTTTTTGTTGGGGGTACCCATACTTCAAGCTCCGAAAGGGGTCCAAACATCACTCTTGCTGCTGCTTTGATTAAACAGTTCTATCCAGTTCTGTCCAGATAGTCTTTTTGTTATTTTCTTCATCTTCTTGTTATTATCATATATTCCTTTCTTTGTGATCTCTGATAATCTTCACAAGCGGGTGAAAGACAAACATCTCCTGTGAGGGTTTTACACTCTCCAAAAATCATATCACATAAAGGACAGATGCCATTTCCACACCTCCGTTAAAAACATTCGAACAGTCCATCAGTTGATTTACAGGCTTGCCAATCTATATCTCAGAGGGCCCTGCCAGGTCAAGATAACGTTCCGAAAACCATACATTCACATTCCAATGACCCTGGTCCTCCTCCCCCTCGTCCTCCTTAGGCAAGCCTGTCTTCACGAAATTCCATTTTTAGCTGTGTCATAAAACTTTCCTTCCATTCCCCGCTGTTTCCACCCACCAGTTCTCTCTTTAATCAGTAATCCATTCCCACACAGTTCTTAGTCTCTGCTTGTGATTAATAATCACAACGATTCTTCTCTCTGGAGGGGAGGGTTATTGGTACTCACATAAGGCAAAAAAAAAAAGTTTTTTCCTCCCCCCCTTTCCGTTTCACTCCGACATACCAGTCTTTTAATGATGATTCTTCACTTGATTTATTTATCCAGCCCTTCGCTCCACTCCCAGAGATACCATTAATCAGCAGTCTTTACTCCCGATCTTCACTTGATGTATGTGCATTAGCTTCTTTCCAATTATATATTTCGAGCTAATGCGAACCAGTGCGCTGATTGGAGACAGCGTCAGGGAGAGCCGATCTCACACGAGGGCTTCGTGCCAAGTGTCCACACCCCCTTCTTTTGAATCCGGGGGTGAATTATGGACACAGCTGGCAAGGCAGTCCCCCCATCTGTTTGGGGGGGGGCAAGGGAGGCTACGTACTCCCATCACAGCCTCTTAATTACCTCGTGTGGGTCGGAGAGATGTTATTGTCGGCCATCTTCCAATGTGCCCCCTGGTGGCCCCCACAAGATTAAATTCTAAAACCAATTGTAAGAGTTTTCCTTCCGCTTTATTAATAGTAATGTCCCTTGAATTCCTCCCTATTCTCAACGGAAGTGGAGCATCTTCGGCTAGAGTTGATACATAGCGTTTATAGATAACTGTATAATCTGATCCAATTCGCGCATTGGTGTCCCCCATTACAATCAGGGGGATATTTGGAAATTTACTGCATATTAAATACAACTCTTCAGAGACTATATTCCAACAATAATCTGGTCTGGCTTCTGACTCTATGGGAGGGAAATATATATTTAAAAGAATAATTTCCTTGTGAACATTGGAAAATGATAACAAATGTGCATACTGTCCAATATTTCTAATGTAATTAATTTTAAGGTTAGAAGACTGTTTAATACCACAGATCAAACCGGCTTTGGGATGTCCTTTTCTTGACATTTTAGTGGCAGGTAAATTATAAGTAGTAAAATTAGGAATATCTAAAAGTTTAAGAGACCAAGTTTGCTGCAAAAGGATTATATCATAAGAATCAAGAAAATTTATAAAATCTGGGTCAGCTAATTTAAAAGTCCAGCAACATTCCAGGACATAATAGAAAGAGTTTGCAGAGATTTATGATTTACGGATACTAATGGTCAATCCGATAGGGGGAGCATACTTCCACTAAATTTATTTACATTACCAGAAGGATTAATATCAGGAGAGCATTCCAGTTCAGGCAAAGAAGACCATGTCATTACAAGAAGTTCATCAACCTTCTGGGTCTTTAACAGCTGAGGATTGTCATCTGTTTTTGGCAACTTGATGTTATCGTCAGCTGATGTCCCTTTAGTCATTTGCGTTAGAGAAGAATGAAAATCAATCAGAGAGCCAGGGTTGGAATGCTGGGCTGCAAAGTCTCTCCGTGTATTATCTGTTGGCAATCATTCTTTCAGAACACGCTCTTGTGCTGCACTCTCCAACTCAAGTCTAAAAGCCTCTGCACTCTTTATGGGAGTAATAAGAGGTCTGATGTTACTGTCTTTAAAATGTCTTTTAAAAGTGATATTCCATCTTCTCATATAAAAGTTCTTTTGAATTAAAAGCGAGGGAAGAGTAGGGGAGCTGAAGGTAAGAATTATCCTTTTCAAAAAGATGCCCCTTGATAACCAGGTGATTTCTGCCAGTTCAGAGGGTGAAATATTGTGTTGCAGAATTTGTGATAGTGCGTGGATTATTTTCCATTTACTATCCCACCTGTTAACATTGTCCATATTATTTCCAACTAAAACTACCACTTTTCGGTCCTGAAATAAACACAAAATTTTCTTAACAAACAATAAAACATAAGTTGGTCTTAACACTATTAGTATTAGATGGTCTATCAGAAAAAAATAAAGAATAAACCAAAACAGGAAATTGTTTCAAAATGGGAGGTTTTCAAATAATATTTGAAATATAATTACAGTAGTTTGAACTCTGTTGCAGCATTTGAGGAACTTCAGTAATAGTTGCAAGTTAGACATAAGAGTTAAGATATATTAAGAAGAAGTTAAATTATAAGTAATATGAAATTGAAATAAGGAATAGATGGGAGGTCGGGTCTATAGTGTTAAGAAGGGCTTTCATTGATCATCAGCAACCTCCCAACTGGTACAGATGTTGACACATCTTGCGAAAAATGTCTTCACCCTTTGCCATCCTCTGGGAGTTTTTATCTTCCCTTGATCTGCACTCAGGGGTAAATCAGGCACCCCTAAACTCAGCCCTCCAGATATTTTAGGACTACAACTCCCATCATCCCTGACCACTGGTCCTGTTATGTAGGGATGATGGGAGTTGTAGTCCCAAAACCTCTGGAGGGCCGAGTTTGGGGATGCCTGGGGTAAATCGTTTTCTCACCTTCCAAAGAGACAAAAATAGGCTAATTGCACCTTGGGTTCACTTGTCTAATCCAAAAGTTAAATCCAATTATAGTTTTATATAGTCCCAAGTACAGAAACCAATTCCAGTAGGGGCATTTTTCCAAATTAACTGCTTTGACTCTATAAAGCACATACAGGCTTCCTCACATGTGTGCTGTGATCCCTGCTTAATCAAAGCATATATTTTTCTGTGTTTGTGTTAACCTGTTTCACATGGTGCTTCTCCTGAAACCATTGTATCAATAGGGAAGATTGGCACATGTGCAGGGACAAAGAAATATGGTAATCAATTAACCTATTTTGAATGTTGGATTACACAAAAGTAGAATCTGTTCAAAGACATGAAACACATGGGGAAACCTTCATACCCACATTACATAATTTGGTAAAATTTCAGCAATCATAAGTCTCAGCGATTGCTCTTTGCCGATGAGCCAAACCTACATATAGTTATTCTCAATATATCAAACATGCGAAGAATTGAATTGTGTTGTGATTCTCATAAAGGACAAATGTTTCAGAACAATTCCCAAATGGTCGTAGGTTAGAAGTACATGCCCTGGTGGATTCAGGAGTATCAGCTAATTTTATGACCCCTGGCATTTCCTTTATCTGGAATGACTATCAACGGGAGGCCGCTGCTGGCAGGTAAGGGCCTACGAGACACCGTCGATGCAGATGGAGGTGGCACACCATGCAGAGACGATGGCCTTTCATATGACTAAACTGGCAGGACACCCACTGGTTCTGGGGATGAGTTGGCTAACATGACATGATCCGGTGATAGGCTTGTGGGGTGTGAAACACAGCGCAGTCAAATACAACATTCCTAGAGTGGACTCAGAAAGGGGATGTCTGGACCAGCCAGTCAGATCTTCCTGTTTCCTCCTGGGCTGGGACAAACTTCCTCTACATGTGACCAGAGGTGGGTGTGACCTCACCTGTGCAGGTAACAAAATAGCTCAGGGGAGGCAGCCATCTCTCTCTGACTCCATTCCTTGAAGAAGCAACATCTCCTTAGCCTGAGATGCTTTCTTGACTTCCAGCCAAGAGAGGACAAAGGAACTATCTCCTTATGGGATAGATTCCATGTGTATATATTTTGTAACCTAAGTTTGCCTTCTGGGATCCATTTGTGAACAGAATGTGTGAGTAAACTCTTTTATACTTTTATACAAGACTGTGTCATGTCTATTCTTTTTAAGAGGGAATAAAGGGGAATTACCAGGAAACTTATTTTAGAGGTTTATACAAGTCTGGCAAACCTATCCGCTGTGAAAGTATAAAGGGGACTATTACTCTGCTAAATTGTAGAACTTGTTAACACAAGTTGGGAAGGATATAATTAAACAATATATCCTCTCTTGCCTCCCTGAACATTCCCACAAGGGTGGGGGCAACGTTTGCTAACCTTTGGGTCCTCTTATTGTCAGAAGCACTGCTTGGGAATAGGTGAGCCTATTGAAGTGGGAGCAAGGGGGCGGAAGTACAGGGAAAACTCACTGGTGATGAAAACTTGATACTCCCACAGTACGTAGCTTATAGAGATGTGTTTTGTGAAAAGGAAGCTGACAAGCTGCCCCCCATAGGCCTTATGATTGCAAAATAGATCTGGTTCTGGGGGTCAAACTACCTACTGGTAAGTTATATTCCATGTCTGAGGCAGTTACAGGCCCTGAAAGAGTTTCTCCAAAAGAATTTGGATAGAGATTTCATTAGGGAATTTACTGCCCTGGGGGGGGGGGTTTCTCTAGTTGTCTTTGTGAAGAAGAAAGACACAGAAGACAGGAGGCTTGTATGTGATTATAGGATTCTAAACTGCTAGGTAAAGCCAAGGGTGTACCCTCTGCCACGCATAAGTGATTTGCTAGAGAGGGTGAGGTCGACTAAAATTTTTACCAAGCTAGATCTCCGAAGGGCGTATAGTCTGATAAGGATTTGCAAAGGAGATGAGTGGAAAACCACATTTTTTACAAGATTTGGGGACTACTTAGTGATGCCATTTGGGCTGCAGTCAGGGACTGCCACCTTTCAGGCATTTATTAATCATGTTTTGGGAGGGATCCAGAACAACTTTTGCTTGTTGTACTTGGATGACGTGTTAATTTATTCAGAAAGCCTAGAGGAACATGTAGAACATGTCACAAAGGTACCGAGAAGGTTGAGGGCACACAGGTTATATGCTAAGTTGGAAAAATGACAGTTCCACGGGCTATTGCATTTCACCACAAGGAATGCACATGGAGAAGGAAAAGGTGCAGGCAGTGCTGGAATGGCAACAGCCCAAAACCAAGAAAGACATGCAGGGGTTCCTAGGATTTGTGAATTATTACCATAAGTTTGTGCCCAATTACTCACACATCACAACACTGCTCACAGATTGCTTAAGAGGTAAGAAAGTGTTCCAATGGACCAAGGAGGCTCAAGTGGCCTTTGAAAGGCTAAAGGGGATGTTTGCTTCAGAAAAATATCTGGTGCATGTAGATCCCTACAAACCTATGGTGGTAGAAACAGATGCCTTGGACAGGGCGATAGGAGCTGTGTTGCTTCAGAAAGACAAGAAAGGGGATTGGAGGCCATGTGCTTTCCACTCAAGGAAATTAAACCTGTATGAGCAAAACTACATGATCTGGGATAAGGAATTACTGGCTATACATGATTCCTTTAAGGTTTGGAGACATTTTTTTTTTAGAAGGTAAACTGCACCAAGTGGAGGTACGCACAGACCACAAGAACTTAGAGTATTGGCACAGTGCGGCACTTAAATCAGAGGCAAATTAGGTGGGCAGTTTTTTGCTAGATCTAATTTTAAGATAGTGTATGTACCGGGGCCTCAAAACGCCCGGGCAGACACCTTGCCCCGAAAACCTGAATATAGGATGAAAAAGGCAGCACCAGTGATGAGAGAAATTTTGAAGCCGGAACAGTGGCAGTGTGCTGCAGCAATGATGAGTGGTAGAGAGTTCTGGGAACAGCGGAGAAAGCTTTTGACAACATTTCTTGGAGTTTTATGAAGAAGAATCTACATGGGATGGGGGTAGGCCAAGGATTTGAGAATGGTATGGGTGCAATATATTCTGAACAAAAGGCTAAGTTAATTGTAAATAATGTGGTTACGGAAGAATTTAAGATAGAAAAAGGGACACGACAGGGGTGCCCAATTTCCCCATTACTTTTTATATCAGTCCTGGAGGTTTTGCTAAATATGATTAGAAGGGACCAGCTGGTTAAAGGGGTACAGGTCGGAGCTAAACAGTACAAATTGAGGGCCTTTGCAGATGACTTGGTACTTACTTTACAAGAGCCAGACACTAGTACGAAAAGGGTTTCAGAATTAATTCAAGCATTTGGTCAAGTTGCAGGATTTAAGCTGAACAAACAAAAAACTAAGGTATTGGAGAAAAACTTAACAGTTACTGAAAGGGAGCGGTTCTAGACTGAAACAGGATTAACTGTGGCAAAGAAGGTGAAATACTTGGGGATTAATATGACAGCTAAGAATGTGAATTTGTTTAAAGATAATTATGAGAAATGCTGGACAGAAGTAAAAAAAGATCTAGAAATATGGTCAAATTTGAAACTTTCCTTGTTAGGTCGAATTGCTGTTATTAAGATGAATGTTTTGCCTAGAATGTTGTTTTTATTCCAAACATTGCAAATTGTGGACAAGATGGATTGTTTCAAGAGGTGGCAGAAAGATATTTCGAAGTTTGTCTGGCAGGGCAAAAAACCCAGAATAAAATTTAAGATTTTAACTGATGCAAAGGAAAGAGGGGGATTCGCCCTGCCGGACTTAAAACTGTACTATGAATCAGCAGCTTTCTGCTGGTTGAAAGACTGGCTACTTCTTGAGAACACAGATATCTTAGATTCGGAAGGGTTTAACAATGTTTTCGGATGGCATGCATATATATGGTATGACAAGGTGAAAGCTCATAAAGTTTTCAAAAATCACATTGTTAGGAAAGCATTATATAATGTCTGGACTAGATATAAAGATTTGTTGGAAAATAAAACCCCAAGGTGGTTGTCGCCAATGGAGGCTAAAGCCCTGAAAAAGCTTAACATGGAGGCCAAATGGCCAAAATACTGGGAAATTTTGGAACAAGAGGGTGATAAACTGAAATTACAGAGTTATGAGAAATTGAAGCCTAAAGTACGAGATTGGCTCCATTATTATCAAATAATGGAGGTGTGTAAACAGGACAGGAAAATTGGCTTCCAGGTGGAGAAATCAAAATTAGAAACAGAACTGTTAGAACCCAATACTAAGAATTTGTCAAGAATGTATAACTTGTTGCTGAAATGGAATACACAAGATGAAACTGTTAAATCAGCCATGATTAAGGGGGCACAGGACATTGGTCATAATATTATGTTTGCTGACTGGGAACAGTTGTGGACCACCGGTATAAAATTTACGGCATGTAATGCCATAAGAGAGAATATTATGAAAATGATTTACAGGTGGTACATGACCCCAGTCAAGCTCGCAAAGATCTACCATTTGCCCGATAATAAATGCTGGAAATGTAAAGAAGCTGAAGGTACTTTTTACCACCTTTGGTGGACGTGCCCGAAGATTAAGGCTTTCTGGGAAATGATATATAATGAAATGAAAAAGGTACTTAAATGTACTTTCCCCAAGAAACCAGAGGCCTTTCTCTTGGGCATTGTCGGCCAATTAGTGTTAAAGAAAGATAGGACTTTTTTTATGTATGCTACTACAGCAGCAAGAATTCTCATCGCAAAGTATTGGAAGACACAGGATCTACCCACCCTGGAAGAATGGCAGACGGAGGTGATAGACTATATGGGACTGGCTGAAATGACTGGCAGAATCCGAGACCAAGGGAAAGAGACGGTGGAAGAAGATTGGAAGAAATTCAAAATTTATCTTAAGAAATATTGCAAAATCAATGAATGCTAAAATGTTGAGGGTATAGAAAAAAGGGGATTACAGCTGTAAAAGGTTAAGTAAAAGAAAAGAACAAGGGAAAATTAGATAAACTTAAGGGGGAGGATTTGCTGAAACAAATTTGGAAATTGGGATGCAGAAAGGGGAGGTACGGTGAAGTCGGTGAAGTAAGGTTTAAGAAAAAAGGATTTGAAATTATACATGTTTGTTTATGTGTTTGTCCGTTTGTATTGTGTATTGTTTGTGTTTATATAAATTGTGGAAAACCAATAAAAAAAAGAGAGAGTTCTGGGAACAGACAGCTACATTCGCACAGAAGAAGTTAGCCGAGTTAGCCCAGGGGAGGGGAAAGGAAGAAGGTTTTGAGAAGAAAGAGGGGTTGTTGTATAAGAAAGGAGCTATGTATGTTCCAGAAGGGAATTTGAGAGCTACGATTCTACGGCAACACCATGATAATCCTACCGCAGGTCATTTTGGTTTTAACAAGACAATGTATCAATTCATGAGGCATTTTTGGTGGTTTAAGGTGAGAGAAGACGTGGAGGGTTATGTAAGGGTGTGCAAGGTGTGTCAAAGAGCAAAGGGATCGAGAGAAGTACCAGCAGGGTTATTGAATCCCTTGGACACGCCCAACAAGGCTTGGGAGGTGGTCTCTATGGATTTCATAACCGACTTGCCAGTGTCACAGAAGCAAACTGTAATTTGGGTGGTGGTAGACTTGTTGACTAAGATGGCACACTTTATACTGTGTCAAAGGGTGCCTTCTGCCCAACAGACTGCAAGTATGTTCATAGACCACTTGTTTAAGCTACATGGGCTGCCACCAAGAATAATTTCTGTCTGGGGAGTACAGTTTACCTCGCAGTTTTGGAAGAAATTGCTAGATATTTGAGATGTTACACTAATTACCAACAGGATGATTGGGTAGGGAAGTTACCTAAGTTTGGCAGCATTCGCGTATAACATAAGGTTACCACATTTTTTTCAATGAATCTGGGGACACTCTTCAACTTCAATGGACTTTGTATAGGGACTGATTTGTAATTCCAGGGACTGTCCCCAGGAAGCGGGGATGTCTGGTAACCTTAGTATAACAATGTGGTACATGCATCTACTGAGCAAACACCTATTGTGGCTAATTATGGTTTACACCCCAGGGCCTTTCCGGGTCAAGAAGAGTTGCTGTCAGTGACAGAGGCTGAACAGCTCATGGGGAAGAGGGGGTGTTTCCATGAAATGTTAAAAGAGACCTTGGAAGCAGCCAAGGCAGTGTACAAGCAAACAGTAGATGCTCATAGACAAGAGGGCAGGGACATTAGAGTAGGAGATAGTGTCTGGTTGTCTTCAAAAGGTCTGCTGCTCAAGGGGAGGTGTCAAAAATTAGAACAAAGAAGGTTGGGACCTTTCGAAGTAATGGAGCAAATTTATCCAGTATCGTTCAGACTCAAATTTCCGGGTACCATGAGAATACATCCGGTGTTTCATAGATCCTTATTGTCACCATTCATTCCAGCACATAGGTATCAAGAGGCTAAGGCAGCGCCTCCTCCGCCTGTAATTCTGGATGGTGAGGAAGAGTTTGAAGTAGAGCAAATTTTGGATTCCAGATGGTGTAGGAGAAGGTTGCAGTATTTAGTGGCCTGGAAAGGTAACGATTCATCCGAGAATTCTTAGGAACTGGTGAGCAATATTCATGCTCCAGAGTTTCATAAACAGTACTGAGACTGAGAGGGTGGTCAGAAGGGGTAGTAAGCAGTGAGAGCGAATGAGAGGAGAATCAGTTTGAAAGAATCAGCACCCCCCCCCCCGTGGCTAGCGAGGAAGAAGAGGAGTGGGAGGGGCTTAGAGAAGAGGGTGATGTCAGGGCGCATTTGGATAGTTCTTCGTCTCCTGACATGCAGCAACAGAGTAGGGAAGATAACATCTGGCAGGAGCCAGACGGGGTAGAGAATAGCGGGTTCAGTGACGAAGATGAAGCAGGGACCAGTAGGGAAGGGTTAATTCCTCCACAGGTAGAGGAGCAGAAGACTGAAACAGGAAAGCTGACTGACCTCCAAACTCCAAAAGGGTTAAGCTCTGACTCGGAGGGAGGGGAGGGAATTATGTCAGCACGTTTATTCCAAGAGTCATGGGCCTGTGAGGACTTCTATCTAACAGGTTACAAGGGCTTCCACCTGAATGCCACGCAGAACTCATCATCACATGGTAGACCGCAAGGAGGCTTGGCTACTTTTGTTTCCTTAGCCATAAATCTTCAGGCGGAAAAAATTGACATCCAGTCGCCACTCATGCTGATTATAAAGTTGCAAACAGCAGAGGAAACGATAGTAGTGATCAATATCTACTTATGTCCAATTTATAAGAGAAATCTGGTTGATCTGAGATGGCAGGAAATCCAAGTGACATTGGAAACGCTTTTTGATAAATACCCCGAAGCCACTTTTCTGTTGGCGGGAGATTTTAATGGACGCCTGTCACACACTGATCAAATCTTATTTTCTAAATTTAGCAAGTACCCTTCCTCACCTCTTATGACTACAGATCTTTTACCAAGGAAATTCAAAGATAACATAGCCACTTACGCAGGTTTCAAATGCAGGCAAACCTTGCTGGCCCTCAATTTCCTCCTGCTAAATGGGGCAGTCAGCTCGGACTACCCTGCCGAATTCACCTATTGGTCAGGCTCACGCGCATCCACTATTGATTTTGTATGGATATCTCCTGACCTTACCCCCAAAATATCCAGCTTTAAGGTGGCTTCAAGATTGGAGAGCGATCACTTCCCTCTAGAAATTTCCCTGACTCTGGCTGACGAACTTGATAGGCACTCCTTTGTGCACCTATCAAATGATCATCTGGAGATAAGACCTACAGCCCTTAAATGGACCTCCAATTCGGCCCAGCAGTTGAACGAACTTCTCTGGTCTGATCAGCTCCAAATAAAAAGGGCTTCCCTTATGCAAGCGGATGAGCCTCTACCAATGTATGACGATTTAGTAGAACTTCTAAAACCAACTCTAGCTCGGCCCTCCACCAAGCATGGTAAACAGTTTTTCCACAAAAAATGGTTCGATGAGGAATGCAAAAACTTCAAAAACCATCTGTATAATGAATGGTTGGCATTCAGAGCATCAAATGACCCCATGCCAAATAACCGTCTTATCACCCTCAGGAGAAGTTATAAAGCCCTACTAAAGGAAAAGAAGCTCGAGGCAGAAAGAAACAATTGGAACAACCTTTTGATAGCTGCAGAGAATAGAAATCCAGCTTCTTTCTGGCAGTTAATTTCCAGATACCTGGGTAGGCCGCTGGCAAGAATAGAACCCCACATCTCAGCGGACACTTGGGAAAGATACTCCGCCGATCTGTATGCAGCTCATGATGCCTGCGGAGATACGGTGGAGCTGGAAGCACTGCCCGATTGGGACCCAGTTACATGCCCTGAAGTTGAAACTCTCATAGATCGATTTAAAGCAGGCAAGGCCCCCGGTGATGACCTTATATCCATTGATGCCATCAAAGCAAATAAAGATTGGTGGATCCCACTTTTAGCAGCACTTTACACGTACATAAACAAAACAGCAAAATTTCCCTCAAGCTGGAGCTCTGCGTTGATTGTATTAATACATAAGAAAGGCCCACGTACAGAGCCGAGCAACTTTAGGCCAATCAGCCTGCTAAATGTCATTGGGAAGAATTACTCGGGGTACCTGCTAAACAAACTATCGAAATGGATGGAGGACGACAATATCATTGCCGATGAATAGGCGGGTTTTCGCCCTGGAAGATCTACCATAGACCAAATATTAACCTTGAATCATCTGGCGGAAAAGTATGCCGGTAAAGCCCCAAAGGTTCTTCATGTGGCTTTCATTGACCTTAAGCAGACATTCGATTGAATCTCTAGAAAGCAGCTATGGACAAAACTGGCTGCTACAAAGATCGATCGTCGTCTCCTTCATCTGATTATCAGCCTCCATACAAACACCTCTTTGAGAATCAGGCTAGACAATAAAGGCCTAGTCTCCAACCCTGTTACCACCACTAGAGGGGTAAGACAGGGTTGTCTATTGGCCCCAGCATTGTTTAATTTTTACATTAACTCACTGGTGACCCACATGGCCAATGATGCTTTCCACCCCCCCAAATTAGCAGGCCGATCTCTGAATGTTCTTCTGTATGCGGACGATGCCGCACTTCTTGCCAGATCCCCTATTGGACTGAGGAGAATGTTGCAAGCTCTACATGAATACTGTGATCAGCATGAGCTCCAACCCAACTATGCTAAGACCAAGATCATGGTCTTCTCTGCCCGACCGAGACTCCATCGATGGTCGATGAACGGGATCCCCTTAGAGCAGGTTAACTGCTTTAAATATGTGGGACAAGTAATATGGGCAAATAGGTCTTTTCTGGCTCATAGAGACTATATAACAACCAACGCATCTAAAGCAGCCATCCAGATTAGATCCCTATATGCTAAGAATCAGGCTCAATCAGTGAAGATAGCCTTGAGACTCTTTCAAATGAAAGTCCTCCCCCTTCTTTTGGTGGGCATTTCTTTAGGCTCCCGTAGGGATTTTTTGAAACTGGATTCTATCCAAACGCGATTCCTTAGAGCCATCCTTAGGATTCCCCCCTTGGTAGCAGGTGCGGTTATGAGACTAGAGGTCGGCTGGCAAGCTCTACGGCATGTGGCCTTGAAGACGAAGCTCTGGCTATGGCTCAAGCTTTGTTTTAAACCAGTGGGTATTGCCCCCTTGATACTGAGGGACGACTTCCAATCATCGTGGGAAAGGGAGGTCACTAACGAGGTTCAATCCTGCGGATTGTCTCACCTTTACCTTGAGTCTATGACGTACAATCAAGCTAGAGCTGTGATCTCCCGGAGACTGAGAGACATTGCCAGACAAGAGGACATAGCCCAGGTAAAACCAGGGATGTTCCTAGGGGACCAGATTTATCGGATTATACCAGCCCCCTACCTTGCAGAAATTCACTATGTGGAATACCGTAGACTTCTTACAGCGGCTAGATTAAATGTCCTTGACTCTGCGATATTGTGGGGAAGGTACAGGGGAGTACCATACGCCCAGAGAACCTGTCATTGCGCCATGGGTGTGGTTGAGTCCACTGAACACATTCTTTTGACTTGCCCTTCTTATGCAGAGCTTAGACAAAATTTTATAGACCCTCTCCTATGTCAATCTAGCTTCCTACCCGGAGAAAACCAGGTTTTACACTTGCTGAATAACGTCACTAGAGCTATACCTTCCTTGGTGACCAAGTTTCTTTTTTTAGCTTTTAAGCGTCGCAAGACTAAAATTGACTGTATTGATATGGGGCTATCTGTTTAGCCCATTTTAGTGTTGAGTAAGTTCTAAAATCTTCCTGGAGTTTTTAACTGTGTACTGACAAATGTATTTTTTTACTGACTGACGGTCGAATAAAATGATTGATTGATTGTCAGCACATTTCAGGCACACAGAGAAACAGCTGAGGAGTAAGAGGAGGGTAATAAAACTCCCACAATTTAGGTGTTGGAAAAGAAGCCGTAAATAATTGACGGCAACTGACTGAGACAATTCAGACTGATTTACTGTGAGCTCTTGTTGACTTGTACATAATGTAAAATAAAGACCATAAAAATCATCGAGCCGTGGTCACTTCTGCTTGCAGAGGAGAGAGCACGTACTGACCTGACATATGGGGTGGAAGGTTTGCAGGCTATAAAGGACTTACTCACAAATTTATTGACAGCTGCACGTATTATTATGCTAGGAAGTGGAAGGGGCAAGCAGAATATAAAATGGAAGAACGGTATAAAGAGGTGTGGGATATAGCTATTAACAATAAATTGATGTGTGCCATTAAGATAAGACGGGGAATATGAAGGAAATTGTGAGGGTTTGATTAGCTGCTTGTGCGTGAAAACGTGCTCCCTCAGAGTTTGTGCGACCCCACAAACCTCCGTGTGTGACGGAGCTCCTCAGACATGTCTGCTCTAGTCACTAGTAGAGTCCGACAGTGGCTGTCTGCGGAAGCGTTTCCAGCAAAGAAGTTCCTTAACGGAAACGCGTCTCCTGGACTCACGGCGTGACAGTTTCCTGCGAGGTGTGGGTCTCCCTATGGGAGACTCCGATACCTCCCCACTGTTCTCGCTGGAAGCCTCCCTGAGCCCTCCCTCCTGCTCGCATTCCCTCAGAGACCCACTCCTCCCCCTGCTGGTCCCTGCTTCAGCAGTTGAGTCTCTTTCATCCTGCCTGAGTCCCTCCACCTCCTGATGCTCTGATGGCAGTTCCCTGACATCCACCTCCCCTCCAGGGCCCCCCTCACCCCCTCCCAATTCCTCCCCCCTGGGAGGTGAAGGGCTAAAACCCCGAAACGAATCTTCCTCATCTTCTGACGTCTCGAACAATTCTCTCCATCGATCGTCGTCCTGGCCAGCTGAATCCTCCTCCTCTTCAGAATCTGGGAACCCCTCCAACTCCTCTTCCTCGTCGGTGGTGGCAAAGTATTCCCTTCGGAACCTCGCTACAGGCTGAGGTTTACGTGGGAACCTCTGATGAAAAGTCTCTATTAAAACCTCGTCATTGACATCCTCTGCCCTAACCCAGGTGTTTTCCGACTCCGGTTCCCCTTCCCACATTACCAAATACTCTACTTGATCTCCCTTCCACCTGGAATCGAGGATCTCCGCTACATGGTAGCTGTGTTCCTTCTCCTCCATTGCTGGTCCCCTAGTGACCCTCCCCTCACTGTCTCCTCTATACGGTGACAGCAACGACCTGTGAAAAACTGGGTGCAGCTTCATGTGGTTCGGTAACCGGAGCCTGAAAGCCACTGGATTGACCTGCTGCATGACTTCAAACGGACCCAGCCTTTTGGGTCTTAATTTCTTACAACCTCCTTTGAACGGCAACCCTTGGGTTGACAGCCACACCTGGTCCCCCACCCTGATGCTTTCACCTTCCCTTCTGTTTTTGTCTGCCTGCCTCTTATATTCCTCCTTAGCCCTGTTTAAGTTGAGTTGGAGCTGGCGATGGATCGCTTCCATTTCTTCCACGAACTGTTCTGCAGCTGGAACGCTCCAGTTCTCCCCCTCCCCCCCTGGGAAGGCTCTGGGATGGCACCCGTGATTAGCCAAAAAGGGGCTCATCCCCGTGGACACGTTCTCTGCATTGTTGTAGGCAAATTCTGCCAACGCCAGCTTCTCCACCCAATCATTCTCTCTGTCATTAACATAACACCTCAAATATTGTTGGAGAACCCCATTTGCTCTTTCCGCCTGCCCGTTGGTTTCAGGATGACGGGCCGTCGAGAAATTAACCTCTACATGCAGTAAGCTCATGAGCTTCCTCCAGAACCTGGAAGTAAATTGTTTCCCTCGGTCTGAAACCACCCTCAAGGGGGCGCCATGCAACCTAAACACATTCTCTACAAACAATTTGGCGGTTTCTTCTGCTGTAACCGCATGTGAGCAGGCTATGAAGTGGGCCATTTTAGTTAACAGGTCTACTACAACCATGATGGCTGTTTTCCCTCTAGACCTTGGCAGATCAGTCATGAAATCTATTGCCACTGCTTCCCACGGTCTCTCAGGTGTGGGCAGTGGTTCTAATAAACCAGCCGGCGCCTGCCTCTCCCCCTTGGCTCTTTGGCATTGTTCACACCCTCTCACATACTCCCGCACATCTTCCCTGACCTTGGGCCACCAAAATTCCCTGGTAACCAGCCACATGGTTTTGTGTTGCCCAAAGTGCCCTGCTGTGGGGCTATCGTGCAGCTGCTTGAGTACTTTCTCCCTCAATTCCCCTTCAGGTATATATAACGCTCCCTTATAATACAATGCCCCATTTCTCTCCTCAAAACCACCGGATTTGTCTTCCTCCCCTCTGAGATCCCTGAGTTTCCCCTGGGCGTATGCATCCTGCACCGTACCCTCTACCAATTCCCTTTGCCCCACCAAAGTCGCCCCACACACCCAGCGGTCCTCTGGAATGATATGGGTTTCTTCGGGTGCTCCCCCCCCCTCCAAATATTCAGGTTTGCGTGAGAGAGCGTCCGCCCTAACATTCTCTGGGCCTGGCACATAACAAATCTCAAAGTTAAATTTGGAGAACTCTTGGGCCCATCTCAACTGCCTTTGGTTGAGCACTCGCGCCGTTCTCCAGTACTCTAGATTTTTATGGTCCGTGCACACTTGCACTTTATGTTGTGCACCAACTAGCAGATGCCTCCATCTCCGGAACGCCTCATGAATAGCAAGCAGTTCTCGGTCGTACACCGTGTAGTTCCTCTCGGATTTGTTCAGCTTCCGCGAGAAGAAGGCACACGGACGCCACTCTGACTCCTCCTTCCCCGGCTGCAGAAGAAGCACCGCCCCTATGGCTCTGTCAGATGCGTCTGTTTCAACCCTTAGCTTCTTTCGTAAATCCACATGCAGAAGTTGTTCTTCAGAGGCGAAGGCCCTTTTCAGTTCCTCAAACGCTCGCTCCGCCTCCGCCGTCCATACAAACTTCTTTTTACTGCTGAGACAGTCAGTGATGGGCGCCGTCAGATGGGCGAAGTTGCGGATGAACTTACGATAAAAGTTTCCAAACCCTAGGAACCTCTGCACATCCTTCTTGGTTTTGGGTGTTTTCCATTCCAGCACTGCCTGTACCTTGCCGGGATCCATGGCCAATCCCTTGTCTGACAGGCGGTACCCCAGGAATTCCACCTCCTTGGTATGGAACCGACACTTCTCCAGTTTGACCCACAGCCTGTTGGCTTGCAGTCTGCTCAACACTTCTCTGACGTCTCTCACATGTTGCTCCTCATTCTCAGAATACACCAACACATCATCTAGAAAGGCAACGCAATTCTTGTAGAGCAAAGGGCCCAGCACGTGGTTCATAAAAGATTGAAAACACGCGGAGCCTGCTTGTAATCCAAATGGCATAACGAGGTATTCAAACGCCCCCAAAGGGGTAAACATGGTGGTTTTCCATTCATCCCCTTTCCTTATGCGTATCAGGTTGTACGCCCCCCTTAGATCCAGCTTTGTGAAAATCTTTCCCTTCCTCACCCTGGTCAAAATATCATCAATTCTGGGCATAGGGAACGCCACCGGTTCAGTCACTGCATTCAGCCGCCTAAAATCACATACAAGTCTCGGCTTGTCCGCATTTTTTTTGTCCACAAAGAACACTGGGCTCCCCCCTGCTGCTTTGGACTCTCTGATGAAGCCTCTCTTCAGGTTCTTGTCAATGAACCCTCGCAACTCCTGCATTTCCCTGTCTGACATGGCATACAACTTGCCCACGGGAAGCTGTGCTCCAGGGAGTAAATTGATCTGACAATCAAAGGGTCTATGAGGTGGTAGTTGGTCAGCTTCCTTCTCACTGAACACGTCGCTGAGATCTGCATACTGTGGTGGTACCTTCACCTTCCCCATTACTTCAGTCCCTGCTAGGGTGGCTTGGGCCCCTGCTGAACCCTTCTCCCCTTTGCAGTGTTCTAGGCAATGTGCTGAACCAAAGGACACCACTCTTTGATGCCAGCCAACCAGCGGATCATGTAGAGCTAGCCAGCTCATTCCCAAAATAATGGGAGCGCCTCCCAGGGTGGCCACATTAAACGCTATCAGTTCTGTGTGCCTTGCCACCCTCATTATCATTGGGACAGTCTGCAAGCGGACTCCTCCTCCCAACAACTCCCTGCCATCAATCGTGGTCACCTGCAGGGGGTTGCTTAAAGGGATGGTCTGTATCTGGTGTTCAGCAGCAAACTCCTTGCTCATAAAATTGCAGGAGCTGCCTGAGTCCAATAGCGCCTTTATTTTTAGGGGGTGCCCATTCTGCAGCTCTAGCGACACTTCAATCACTAGAGCAGGTCGAGGAGCTTCTGGCACGGGCACTTTCACTGCTCTTTGGCCTGGCTGCAGTGCCCCAATTGTGGCAACCAGGCGTTGGCTTTTACCTGCTCCGCTCCCCCTTCTTCTCCCCCCTCAACAGCTCCCACCATCCCTTGCCATTCCTTCCTCTGGGGGCAGACTCTGGCAAAGTGGCCTGGCTGTTGGCAGAGATAGCATTTCCGGGGGCCCTTTCCCTCCTTCTTAGCTCCCTCGCTGGTTTTTGAAAATGCGCGCGCGCGCGCTGTTCCGATTTCCATCGGCTCTGCCGGCGGGAAAGCTGGCTCAGGAATGTCTGGAATGCGGAACTCCTTCCAACGTTCCCCTCTCCCTTCCCGCCTCTCCAAGGCTCTTGCCTCCTGCCGCGCTCCTATGGTCAGCGCAGATTTGGTCAGCTGATCCATAGACTCCGCCCTGGGGCTCCGTGCCAGCTCGTCTTTCACCCCCGAAGAAAGACCTTCTTCAAATAGCATTTGAACGGGGGCCGCCGATAAATCCCAACTCAGTCTGTGAATCAGCATGGTAAACTCAGTCCAATATTCACGGACAGATCGACTCCCCTGCTTACAAGCCATTAGCTGTCTGCGCACCACCCCTTCCTCAATATCGCTGGAAAACATGATATCCATTGCACGAAAGAACTTCATTGTGTCCTTTAGTATGTCATTGTGCGTTGCCATTAGGGGTCGAACCCAGTCTCTAGCCCCTTTCTCAAGATGCCCAATTACAAAAGCAACTCGCGATTCCTCATCAGGGAACTCATCGAACTGCACATTAAGGGCATATTGCATCTCTGTCCTAAAAGCATGGTAGTCCTTGGGGTCCCCCCCAAATTTCTGCACCAATCCTGGTACCTTTCTGGGGAATTGAGTGGCTCTCCCCTTCTTGTCTGCATCCTGAGCCCTTCTCTCCTCCAGCCTCGCCGTCTGCAGGGCCAGTTGAACCTCCAACGCTCGGTATCTATCTTCCAAGCTTGGACCAGCTCCAGCCTCTGCTCCTCCGGTTCCGGTTGGTTCGCTCATGATGCCTTCTCTTGCACAGGCAGCGTACAAAGACTGTCGGACTGCTGTGAGGGTTTGATTAGCTGCTTGTGCGTGAAAACGTGCTCCCTCAGAGTTTGTGCGACCCCACAAACCTCCGTGTGTGACGGAGCTCCTCAGACATGTCTGCTCTAGTCACTAGTAGAGTCCGACAGTGGCTGTCTGCGGAAGCGTTTCCAGCAAAGAAGTTCCTTAACGGAAACGCGTCTCCTGGACTCACGGCGTGACAGTTTCCTGCGAGGTGTGGGTCTCCCTATGGGAGACTCCGATACCTCCCCACTGTTCTCGCTGGAAGCCTCCCTGAGCCCTCCCTCCTGCTCGCATTCCCTCAGAGACCCACTCCTCCCCCTGCTGGTCCCTGCTTCAGCAGTTGAGTCTCTTTCATCCTGCCTGAGTCCCTCCACCTCCTGATGCTCTGATGGCAGTTCCCTGACAGAAATGATTTTGAGGAAATATAGAGGGTGTTTGTATAATTTGTGCTGTTGAAGGGGAAAGGGGTCAAACCATCACAAGAGGTGTTGAAAGTTTGGGAGGTTGGATAGTAACAATGGAATGGTCTCGGTGGTGGGGTGCACTTTTTTATTCTTATTTATTTATGATTATGACTTTTTTTAAAAAGAGATGCTGTTTGAAAAATATGATGGGAGACTTCTGGGTCTGCCACGGGCAGTGGTGGATGGCAGATGCACCTTCTCTATAAAAGCCTGAAGGATTATTTCGGGTCCCAGAGGGTCTAGCAGTGTCAGTGGACACTCTCACAGCGTTCCCAAAGATCCCGAGGGAGCTGTGGTAGCGCCGCGATTGAGCACAGACACACGCCGCAGTTGAGACCCCGCAGCAAGAGGCCTCAAGAACCATCACCAAAGCGGCAACCTCTCTGAAATAAATGGATTTGGAACCAATTTGGAGAAGGTAAAAGGACTTAAATTATTGATCAGGAACTAACTGGATCCACACCAGGGAGGAAAAAAGGAGGTGCTCCCCTGTACATGGGTATCAAACTGCATGGAGAAAATCTGTAGGGCTAAATAAAAGAAAAGATACGAGGGTCGCTCATTAAAGATTTCTCCTGACCCACTTCCGGTTATTGTAGGAGGATGAAATTGCACACGTATAATGATACATCTCTCCATAGGTAACATGGTAATTTGTAGCTCTGAACTCCTAAAAGTTTATTTGCTACCGGTGCTAACGTGGAGTAACGTCTGATAATGGAACCAGTTGAATGCAGAGCGGTCATAAGGCTCCTGTACTTGAAAGGGCGCACACCACGGAAGACATTTGATGAGATGAAAGGGACTTATGGGGAGGATGCCCCATAGTATGATGTAGTCAAGCACTGGCATCGTCAGTTCAAATGTGGTCAGACTTCGGTGGAAATGGCTCCCATTCCTGGGCAACCACAGTCCGCCTTTGATTAAGACACCATCCGGCAAGTGGAGGCAGCCATTTTGGAGGATCGCCGCATAACCGTTCGCTAACTAGCTGCAGACATCAAGATCAGTGTGGGCTCTGTTGAAAAAATCATTCATGACCATTTGCACATGAGAAAGGTGTCCACACAGTGGGTTCCCCGGCTGCTGACACCTTTCCAGAAGCAAGAATGAGTCCCATGCTCACAGGCTCTTTTGACCATGTGTCACGAAAACCATGATGACTTCTTCGCCAGACTAATTACTCAGGACAAAACATGGGTCCATCATTATGACCCAGAGACTAAATCCCAGTCCAAACAATAGAAGCACTCTGCCTCACCACCTCCAAAGTAGGCACGTGTCCAACCGTCAGTGGACAAGTCATGCTCACTGTCTTTTGGAACCAGCATGGAGTAGTGATGATGGATTTCCTGGCAAAGGGTACCACAATTACCAGGACATACTACGCTACACTGCTGCAGAAATTACAGAAAGCCATAAAAATCGAGAGGTGTGGTATGCTGCTCAAAGGTGTCTGTCTCCTGCAGGATAACACCCCGGTTCACAACTCGCATCTTGCTCAGATGGAAGCATGGTCCTGTGGCTATGAAATCCTTCCTCACCCCCTTATTCTCCTGACTTCATACCAACGGACTTCCACCTCTTTTCAACCATGAAGTTATTTTTGAAGGGCAAGCTTTTTCCAGATGATGAAATGCTGATTTCTGAGGTCAAGTTGTGGCTTCTGACGCAACCTGACAACTTCTACAGATGAGGTCTCCATAGCTGCATAAAGCGATGGAAGAAGTGTGTGACTCTTGAGGGTAGCTATGTAGAGGAGAACTAATAACTTGCCCAGTTTCGTTTGTCTCAGTCTATGGGAAGTACATCAGGGGAAAACTTTAATAAGCGCCCCTCATATCTACCCACTAATGAATTTATATATAAGCATACCAGTATAAGAACTGAGCTAAGACTGTGAAGTTGAGAAGAGTACTGGATGCACTATTTTAAATTTTGTGTGTGTGTGTGTGTGATTATATTCTGGTAAGATTGCCAAACTGTAAAAGGACTTAGATTAAATCTGAACAATGGGAAGGAGAAAGAAAGTGGAACCTGGGCTTTGTGATCTATATAATTGATATCAAAGAATATTTTTTTTCTTTTTCTTCTTAAGCCAAAAGACCTAGACATCACAAGACTGGAATTATATAACTTAATATTGGGAATTGCTTGGGATTATATTTAGAATCTTGAAAATAAACTGCTTTTGGGGGACTGACATCGAGCAGAGAAAGCTTTTGAAGCTGTGATTTTTTTGTGGATATATTTTATTGTATTGCAGGTTTTGGTGTCTTCGGGTGTCTTCCCGTGTAAGAGTTGGGGTGTCTAGGCGACGTTTCGACGAGGTCTCACTCGTCATCTTCAGGCTGGTGCTTTCGGCTTCTTGTTACTGGAACAGAGCAGGATCTCAGTGTTTGAGTTCCTATAAATACTGTTGAGGGGGTGTGGTGTATAGCCTCCGACGTTCTGGGCAGAGAGGAAGTTCCCAGGTTAGTGTGCCTTTTCTTCTTTTGTTCCTTAATTACTTGAGGGATATCTTGAGTGATTTCTTGAGTGATATTCTGAGTACCACTTAGGAGGGTCATTAAGTGTGGATTAGTTGCTAAAGCTTTCGTGTCTTGACCTCTTGAGCTTGTGAAGAGTTTTTCTGAGAAGATGGCTGTACTGCACTTAGTTGTATTCTTTCCTCTCTTTGGATTTTGTACTGGTGTGGATTATATGGCTTTGTGAATTATCACTAAAATATGGATTAATTGGAGGGCTTTTTGAAGAGGCTGAAGGAGAAAATGGAGACTTTGTTGGTTAAAGGTATTTAAAATTTCCTTAAATTGGATAACGGGAGAGCTTTGCAAGTGGCTGAAGAAAAGAAAGGAAAAAACATTGTGGATTTATATGGTTTAACACCTGTCTTTCTAACTGTATTACAACTTTCTATTTGAGTAAAAGGCTGAACTTGATAGAACTTTCTGGGATCCTGTACAAAGCTCATGACTGTGTTTGGGTGAAGGAGGAAAAACTGGAAACAGGAAAGATAAACAATAGAAAAAAGTGATAGTGGTAGAAGGGACAAAAGATAGAAAGACAGTGACACAGTGTGGTGGAAAAAATAATTACAGAGGAATTTTATTTTATTTTTTATTACCTCCCTTTCCATGAAAGGGGCGATAGCACCTGTAAGGAGTTTATGCTGCCAAAGCTAGCAGAGATAACACTCCCGGCACGCAGCCATTTCTGTATTGAAGATTTATTGCCAAAAAGTTCACAGCAGTTACAAGAGTTCAAAAGGCACATCCATCCCAGGCTCAGTCAGATGAATCGACTGGCGATCTTTTTCTCCTCCTCCCCCAGCAGGACCATCTGCGCAATGCACGCCTCCTACTTCCTCTGTTGTGTGAGTAGCTAGTTCCGGGCACTGGCTCCCCCCTCCCTATTTTCTCCTCTGAGTCGGATGAGACACTGCTGATGAGCGTTTTAGGCTCTCTGTAATTGCCTCTCTCTCCCCTCGGCTCTTTAGCTGTCTCCAATTCCCTGACAGCACCATCTGCTGACATTTCAAGGAAATGACAAGTATTGCTTTTTATTTTATGAAACAGGGAATTTAAAAGTATAAAACCTTTTATAAAAAAACTTTTAACAACTTTATTTGCAACATTATGGTAAACACAGCAAAAAAGCCACCTTCAGGACCACCAACAACTCCGGGTCAGAGAAAAGGTTCAATCTCAGAAGGGGAAGCAGTCAGATTTGACAGTAATTTTATTAGAAATGAGGAAAGAAATGAAAGAAAGTATTCAGAGGCTGGGGGGGGCAGTTAAAAATACTATATTAGTAGCAAATTTGACAACAGAAATAAAAGAATTGTCACATAAAACATTATATTGGGGGGGGGGGGAGACAGTGCAAGAACTAAAGGCCAAAACTTCAAATTTGGAGGAATCTTCAAAGAAAGTACAGGCAGAGATAAAATAGACAAAGAGGGAGCAAGAGAGGATGAAAGAATATACAAAGGCAGTGAAACTACTTCAGGAACAGGGATTAGATGTGATGGTGGTGCTTGAATTAAATCAAAAGGACTTGACTCTTCGATAAAGAGGTGTACTGGAGGATTCGACGGATGAAAGAAGAGAAAAAATAATAAAAGGATTAGCTAATTTAATAGAACTAAAAAAAGAAGAGGTTAATGCCACAATTCATAAAGTGTTTTGAGTAAAATCTAGATTTGCAAAAGCAAAACAATTGCTGGGAGACTGTTTGGTTATCTTTAATCCAAAGAGAATTAAAGAAAGAGTAATACAAATGCACTATCAAAAGAATATTCAGATTGATGACAAAAAATAATAATTTTGAAAGAAATCCTGATGAGAAACAGACATTGTACAAAAGAGGTAAAAGTTCTAACAAACTATTTTGAGGTAGATAAGGGGCTGCTGGGAAAGCTGTAATGAGATTTTTTTAAAAAAATACAAAAGGGATCTATTCAAAAAAAGTTAAAAGAAAAAGAAACAAGAATTATTAAAGGAAATCACTCTATCAGAGAAAAGGTTGGTTGAAAAACCAGGAGATACAAGGATAATACAAGGTATTAAAATGTTGCAAGCTCAACTCTCAATGTTAGTTCTCCAAGAGATGGAGCGGAAACTAAAGTATATGAAGAAGAAACATTTTGAATTTGCAAATAAACCAGGTAGACTACTTGCATGGAAAATAAAAAAGGAATAACATACAATGAAAAAGCAGTAAGACAGGGATTTTTTGGATTTTATTCCATACTGAACCAAGGCAATAAGGTGGACATGGATGAAATAGAAAGATATCTGAAGGGGAGAAATCTACCAAAATTAGCAAAAGACCAAGTTACTACACTGAATGCTCCAATCTTGGACAACGCAACACAAGGCTATGGTCTCATGCTACACTCCAAAGGCCCAGAAGACGTCTGGATCTTTCTTCATCGTTGATTCAGGAGCGACTCGGCATGTCTGCAAAAACAAACACCTGTTTGTGTCCTTTACTCCACAGGAAGGTGCAATTCACCAAGCGGATGACCACACAATCTCCAGTCAAGGCTATGGAACGGTTGTGCTTCACAGCTTGGATGCATCGATACGTAACGTTCTTTTTGTTCCAGATTCTGCACACAACCTATTGAGCATCTCGCAGCTGACTGAACAGGACATAGACGTTTTCTTCAAGAAGAGGAAGTGCACCATCACCAAGGAAAATGACTATGTATTGCATGCTGATTATATTGATCATTTATTTGTATTGCATTATGATGATTCTGTTGATGTTGTGCAGGATGAAACTTCTTGTACTGCAGATACTAACAAGGTTTTGCATGCAGGTTGTATTCATGATCATCACAGAAAACTTGATCACTTAAACTTCGAGGCAGTTTCCAAAATGCCTGCCTTAGTTGAAGGTATGACTATTAAACCCTGCAGGTACCACATGAAGTATAAGGCATGTACAGCAAACAAGGTTAAAATGGCTGCAAAGGGTAAGGTATCTGGTAGACAAGCTACAGAACCATACCAGGTAGTGCATGCTGATCTTGTTGGTCCACTAGCACCCTCTCTGGGTGGAGCCAAATACTTTATGGTTCTCATTGATTCTTATTCCAGATATATTCACGTGTTCATTCTCAATCAGAAGCATTTCCTAGGTTCAAGGAATTCTGTGCTTGGTTGAAAAATGTGCATGGTGAACAGGTGAAGTGTTTATTTACAGATTGTGGAGGAGAGTTCACTTCTCAGCAGTTTGAAGCTTTTCTGACTGAGAAAGGCATTCAACATGACCTTTCAAGTCCACGGTCTCCTTGGATGAATGGACTTTGTGAAAGGGTAAGCCAAGATTGCTTCAAGGCTTGAAAACCTTGTTGCATGATGCCAATCTTCCAGAGAGTTATTGGGCAGAAGCGCTCGGCTGTTTTGTTGATTCTTTTAATTGTAGATTGTCATCACCGATTGGTTGTACCCCCTATAAAAAGATGTTTGGCAAGAAACCATACATCAAGCACATGAAAATTTTTGGATCTGACGTGGGTTCACACACCACAAAGCTCCAAGCTAGGCAAACGTGGTTTGCATGCTATCTTTCTAGGATATCAGAAAGGTTCTTACAGAGTAATGATGACTGACTCTAAGACAATTAGGCTTACTAGAAGTGTTGAGTACAATGCCAAGTGGGGGGAGAATGTGGGAATTTTCCAATGTTATCCTGATGACAGTGAAGAGTCTGAGGATAAACAGCAGCAAAACCCCACACCCACTGAGGAAGGTTCTGATTCTGAATATGAATCAGATGATTCAGAGGATTTCAAGAGTGCTAAGGCCTCTCTGCGACCCTCTGAAGGCTCTGATCAAGAAAATGGAGGAACCACTGTTCACTATAGGCCATTTTTCTCCTAAGTAAGAAGGGGAGAGCGTTGAAGACTTACGTCTGATTTGCAGGTCTGAAAGAGCCACAAAAGGTAGACCTCCAAAGAGATTTGCTGATGAATTTGCTAAAGCAGCCAAAGCTGTAACTGCTGTTAATAGCTCCAAGAAGGTATCTGAACCTTCAAAGTTCCAAGAGATCCAGGCTTTGGACTCAAAGGATGCTGAGCCATGGTTAAATGCCATGAAGGCTGAGCTTGATTCCTTAGAGAGGAACAAAACATGAGAGCTAGTTCCAACAGTTCCAGGGATGAAACTGCTTGACAGTAAATGGGTCTTCAAAGCAAAGACAGACCAAAATGGCAAGGTAGTCAGACACAAAGCCAGACTGGTTGCCAGAGGTTTTTCACAGGTACCAGAAGACTATCATGAGACCTACTCACCCACCGTGAGATACGAGAGCATTAGGCTTATGCTCAAACTTGCTGCAGAGGAGACTCTAGAAGTTTCTCATCACAATGTGAATACAGCATTTTTGTACGGAACCTTAGGTGAATCACTTTACATGCTTCCACCTGATGGCGTACAGGTAAAACAGGGATTTGTTTGTTCTCTGAAGAAGTCCCTATATTGTCTCAAGCAAAGTGCACAATGCTGGCACTCTAAACTCACTGAAGTGTTGTTTTCTCTAGGTTTTCAGCAAGGTAAAGCTGATCCATGTGTATTTGTCAAAGAGGAAGGGCAAAAGAAGCTGTATTGCTTATTTTATGTTGATATTCTTTTCTTTTGGAAGGATGTCAAAATGTACAATAACGCCCTAGCTCAACTGAAGGAGCACTTTGACATGAAAGATCTTGATAATGAATTGATTTTAGAATGCTGTATTATTTTGCTGTTGTTAGCCAGTCTGAGCCCGGCTTCGGCTGGGAAGGGCAGGATATAAATAAATTATTATTATTATTATTATTATTATTATTATTATTATTATTATTATTATTATTATTATTATAAAAAGAAGCTTATATAGTGTGTGGACCTGATATAAAAATCTCCTTGAAAAGAAAGCACCATTGTGGTTATTCCCAATATACTGTAGACATCTGTGCAAAAGAAGTTGAATATGGAAGGATAATGGGTTACATATAGGGATATATTAAGGTTTTTCAGAGATTGTTGTGAATTGAAAAAAAAACATGAAAAAGTCCAGAAGTGGGTGACAGGGTGGCTTCAATACCACCAAGTAAATCAATTATTTAAGAAAGATGGGATATATGGTTTTATAGACCAAAGATCTGAATTTGAATTAAGATTGCTAGAAGTTAAAGAAAAACCACTACAGTCAGAATTCTGTATGCACAGAAATGAAAATAAGAAGTCACAACAAAAGAGGAGTGGACTTTGAAATTATTGGACTATGTGGAAATGGAAAAACTGAACGGCAAAAATAAGAGACCAAAAAAAGAGAAATGTTTGAAGAAGAGTGGAGACCCTTTTCAGATTATGTGATAAAATACTATAGTCAAATAAAATCACACAAAGGACTTGAAATATAAGCAAAGGAATGAGAATGATAAAGAAATGTAATGTAGGATATATGTTATAGGGGGAAAAATTGCATTTAAGGCAGTAGATGAACAATTTGAACAGAAACATCATGGAAATAAGGATGGGAAGTCAAAATGTTAAGAGAATATTGTATTGAAACTGAAATGAATTTGCTAAATTGTTTGAAAACCAATAAAAGCTTATAAAAAAAATAACCATCAGATTATGAAAAGATGGTAACACTGGATCAAGTTTATCAAATGAATTAAAGTTTTAATTTGGCTTTGAATAAATGTGCAATTCATTGTTACTGTTTTGAATTTTATTGCGTTATTATCTTCTTTAGTGAGTCACGCAAACCACTATTCTGAATGATGCTTTTAAAAGGTAGGGGGCACTTAGGATGAATTTATGAATCCAACAGGGCAGTGGCCCCAAAAAGTTTAGGAATCACTGGGCTGACACTTCCTTTACTTAATGCAGCCTCTGCTAACTGGGCACTCCCCAGATGTTTTGGACAACTCCCATCAGCCCCAGGAGATGTGGGCCAAAACATCTGGAGGGCATCAGGTTGGCATATGATGTTAAATGGTTCTCCAAGTGGTAGTGGTGGGGCTTTCGCCTTTCCCACAAACTCTTAACTCACAGTCCATGCTAGCAATCCAATCTCAACCAATTTAATTCCTTACAATTACAGTGCAGGGAGACCTTCAAAAGGCAGCAATTCTTGGCACTGGGGAGAACTTAGATGAAGCTGCCTTATTCTGAGTCAGACCACTGACTGACCTTGCCCATTACAGCCATCTCTGGATATTGCAACAGCTCTCTGTGGTCTCCAATATGTCCCTCCCCCCTTATATGTTGCCACCTGAAGCTTTCAACTGCAGGAGTAAGGCTTGAACCTGCTGCCTTCTGCTCAACTCCTAAGCTATAGCTCCTCACCATAGTCACTGGTCACCATGCATGAGCAAAACAGAGATGGAAAAGAACAGAGAACATAAGAGCCTGCTGGATCAGGCCAATGGCCCATCTAGTTCAGCATCCTGCTCTCACAGTGGCCAGACAACTACGTGTGGGGAACCCCCAAGCAGGATTCCAGCACAAGAGCACTTTCCCTTCCTGGGGTCACCAGCAACTGATATCTAGAAGTACTGCTGTCTCCAGCCATGGAAGCAGAGCATAGCTATAATGGCTAAAAGGTAAAGGGACCCCTGACCATTAGGTCCAGTCGCAGACGACTCTGGGATTGCGGCACTCATTTCGCTCTATAAGTCGAAGGAGCCAGCGTTTGTCTGCAGACAGCTTCCGGGTCATGTGGCCAGCATGACTAAGCCGCTTCTGGCGAACCAGAGCAGCGCACGGAAACGCCGTTTACCTTCCCGCCGGAGCGGTACCTATTTATCTACTTGCACTTTGACGTGCTTTCGAACTGCTAGGTGGGCAGGAGCAGGGACCAAACAATGGGAGCTCACCCCGTTGTGGGGATTCAAACCGCCGACCTTCTGATCGGCAAGCCCTAGGCTCTGTGGTTTAGACCACAGCGCCACCTGTGTCCCTAGCTATAATGGCTAGTAGCCATCAATCTCCATGAATTTGTCTGATCCTCTTTAAACGCCAAAGAATTCCATCACTGCCTCCAGTAGTGTGCTGTGCCTTTGTACCATAGTCGCCAGGTGTGTGTGTGTGTGGGGGGGCTGTGGGTGCTCCAGCTCCCACAACAAGGTGCGCGTGGTCTGGCCAGGCATGAGAATGCTGCCTAGGCAGCGCTGAACAGTCGAGGACAACACTGCCACGACTCTCCTCCTTCTCTCCGCCTCCCGGGTCAGACCTGATCCAGGAGCAGAGCTGCAGCTGGGAGCAGCCCTGTACAGGAGAGAGGCGTCACCACGGCAACACAGCTGCCATTGCCTCTCCTCTCCGCCCAGTGCAGGCCACGACTTTCCGCCTAAGCAGAGCTGAGGCTGGGTGTGAGGGAGATGGCTGCTCCCTCTCATGCGCAGCCCAATGCAGGACAGGGGTGGCAACACTGCTGCTGCCGCCACCTCTTCTCCACTCTGTCCCTGGGTCATGTCTGACGCAATAGCAGAGCTGCCAAACGAGGAACGAGGAGCCAGGCTCCAATGAGGCCTGCTCATGACCCCTCTCAAAAATGTGCCTAGGTGTGGGGGGCCAAGCCGGCGGGCCTGCTTTGTACTTTTGTCCTGCCGATCAATGACACTTTATGGTTTAAATTTCTGGTGCTGTGTTTTCTTTCTTTTTGCTATGCTAGAAGAGAAGAGATGTGTCGTGTCGTGCAGTGCAGTGCCCCGCCCGGCCCCCTCTCAAAGACAGATTTTGAAGTTGGGCCGACCTGGAAAGGTGCTCAACCTCTCAGGACCCCATTTGTAATCTAAATATAATCTCCTCTTTTCCAGGCTAAACATACCCAACTCCCTCAACAGTTCCTTATAAGACTTGGTTTCCAGACCCTTGATCATCTTGGTTGTCCTCCTCTGCACACATTCCAGCTTGTCAAGATCCTTCTTTAATTGTGGTGTCCAGAACTGGACACAGTATTCCAGGTGTGACCAAGGCAGAAGAGAGTGGCACTATTACTTCCCTTGATCTGCACACTAGACTTCTGTTGATGCAGCCTAGAATAGCATTAGCCTTTTTTGCTGCTGCATCACACGGTTGATTCATGTTAAGCTTGTAGGCCACCAAGACCCCTAGATCCTTTTCACGTGTACTGCTAGTAAGCCAGGTCATCCCACTTCTTGTATTTGTGAAGCTGGTTCCTCCTGCCTAAGTGTAGAACCTTACATATGTCCCTATTGAAATTCGTTTTGTTAGCTTGCACCCTGTTCTCCAATCTGTTACGGTCATTTTGAATTCTGATTCTGTTTTCTGTAGCGACTCCTCCCAGTTTGGTGTCATCTGTAAATCTGATGAGCATCCCCTCAACTCCTTCATACAAGTCATTTATAAAGACGTTGAACATCAATGGGCCCAGGACAGAACCCTGTGGCACCCCTCAGCTGTTCTCTAAGAATTCTCAAAGATTATAGACAGAGGCTCTGAGATTACATCCGCAAACTCCTTTAGAACCCTTGGGTGCAACTCATCGGGCCCTGGAGATTTGATTTCATTTAAAGTAGCTAGGTGTTCCCTGACCACCTCTTTTCCAATACCTGCCCTTCATTCTAAATTAAAACACAATGTTTAAAACATGCCAGACGCATCTCTGTGGTGAGGGAGGTCTACAGCTTAGGGGGTCACCATGGAGAAGGCCCTCTCCCCCTGGGCCACGACCACCCCTAGCCTCTGAGGGTGGAGGAACTACCCAGAGTGCCCCCTTTCCTGATCAGGGTCTGTAGGGAAGTAGGCAGTCTTTCAGTTATTTTTGGCCTGAGTCTTAATCCAACACTCTAAGCACTACACCACACTGCCTCTTGCACTGGGTGACAATTCTCATCAACCCCAGCTAGGATGGCCATATGATGCTGGGGATGATGGGAGTTACAGTCCACCTATCCAGAGGGCAAAATGTTGGGAGACACCTGAGCTGTTGCCCTACATCTGCTGGTGCACTTAAATCACAGCAGTGGGAATAAAAGCTTAGCAAATATTTCTGTTATGTACTAAGCTTGGATCCTAGAACAATAGGCAAGTAGGATCCAACAACTGATTGGCTTGCAGGAAAAGACCAATCAGGCTCCAGGAGGAAGTTAATCAGCCAATTAGGCTGGTAGGATCGTAGAATGCAACAACTGATTGGCTTGCAGGAAAAGACCAATCAGGCTCCAGGAGGGAAGCTGAATCAGCCAATCAGACGGGACTCATTGTGTAAATAATGTATATAAAAGCCTGAGGTTTGGGGGGCAATTCAATCACTGTTTTACAAGCTGCAATAAAAAGCATGAAATCAGTATAGGACTCGATGAGTATATTTCAATTTCAGTTTATGCACAAACATAATCCAACCCCCTGATAATCCATAATCAATGTTTGAAAGGTCCCTACAAATATCAACAGAAGTTAAAATACATGCAAACAAACAAGATTTAGCATTTGGGTGTGGGAGGGTCAAAGTGAATTCTTCTCACCAAGTGGCCTCTTTTCAAACTAAGAGCATTTCAACAGGGCTCAAAACTGCTTGTGTATTTTTATGCTCCTTATGACTCCAAAGGGGGGGGGGGCATTCAGCCATGGATTATGCTAGATGGCTTTGTTGCAGAAAATGGTGTGTGATCAGGAGTGGCCTATGAAGCTCAAAAACTGAGCTAATCCAGCCTTCAAATGGGGAAATTACAGAGAAAACACACACAAAATTGGTGGAGGTGTAAGAATTCTAAGGTCTCATGTAAAGAATAAGTATTCATAAATGCACACATATATAAGTATATATAAGTATCTGAAGAAGTGTGCATGCACACCAAAGCTCATACCAATGAGAAACTTAGTTGGTCTCTAAGGTGCTACTGGAAGGAATTTTTTAATTTTGTTTCGACTACGGCAGACCAACACGGCTACCTACCTGTATATAAACCACGTATCTGAAATAGTACAGGAGAGCAATCCTGAAGCCATTTTGACTCTCCCAATGACGTCAAATATTCCTCTTACATTACACCACCAGCAGGCTAAACAACTTACACACTGTTCAATTCCCTAATTACTGTGCATTTAATAAACACCATTTGTTTAGTCATGTCCATGTGGGTGAAAAAGTCAGCCACTGACACGGGTGCCAACTGGAATAAAATATTGGGGGCAGGGGCAAGTTGTCATGAATCTGCCCCATATCGATCCAGAGCAGACCTCAACGTATAGTTAGCAGAGTAAAAACTTAAAACACGTTGCAGAGTTCCCCAAAAATAAACCAGAGGCAATTAACTTCACCCAGTAGAATTTTCACTACTGAAGGCAAATGAGCTTAGCGGTCACAAATTCAATTCTTCAGGATCGGCACAATCCATAGGAAATCCAGTTGTAGTAAAAAACTTTAACTTAGCTTAAACTTACAATAAGACTAAAACCTTAACACTCAGCATACTGTGTACAAAACACCACACCAGAAGGAAAGAGAGACAGAAAGTGAAACCCAGGCTCCTTCTGGTCTATTATGATAGGGCACCATGACCTTGAGAGAAAGAAATAACAGAACCAGTTTGAACCAGCTGTTCAGCTTCTCTGAAGGAATAAGCCAAACATCAGGAACATTCTGTTTGTTTCTAGGCACAACAGAAAACTCACTTGTTAGCTAGAAACTTCCAGCTTGTATCACACAGGGCTCCCAGTTACTGCCACTGTAGTTAACAGCACTCAAATTCCCACACTGCAATATTTGCATGAATAAACAACAAAGTGTCTGTGAGAGTTTAACAACCGTTTTTGTTATGGCATGAACTTTTGCGCGCGCGCACACACACACACACACACACACTACATATACCGGTAATAGAAATGAGTTTTAAGTAACTGATTTTACAACAATTATAAACCACCATCTTATTAGTATTCTTTTTAGTCTAACTGGAGTCCTGTACTATCCTGATATTATTTGAAGTTAAGCTCTTGTGTTTCTGAGGTTTATGACTTTAAGATCTGTAACTGAATGCTGAAGAATTTGAGTTTCCTATGGCTGCATTCACACATGGGTTTTATTCCATTATTTTCACTGATTATAAAGTTAGCACTTTTGTTGCATTTTCTAATAATTTTTTCTTGCACTTTCAAATTGAATTCAACCTCTTATCCCACATGAACACACATTTCAAGAAATAACTTAAGAGAAGATGATGGGCGTTTGCATGGATGCCTAAAAACAATAGCTCTGGAGGCAACCACACAACGTTGGATTTGAAGAGACCAGAAAGGCCACATGCTGAGTAAGCCACAGTTTTCAGGATGCTGCAAAACCATTGCAGAATTTTAGCACTGGTCTGAAGTGAATCAGACAGTGTTGGGTTTTTGAGTGTATCCCCTGGTTTGAGTATCAATTACAGTGGTACCTTGGTTTACGAACTTAATCCGTTCCGGAAGTGTGTTCTTAAACCAAAGCGTTCTTAAACCAAGGCATGCTTTCCCATAGCAGCGGGGTACTCAATTTACAAATGTAACACACTCAACAGGAAGCGGAACATGTTCTGCTTCCAAGGCAAAGTTCACAAACCAAAACACCTACTTCCAGGTTTGCAGCGTTCTTAATGCAAGTTGTCCATAAACTACGGTAAGCTGTTCTTAAACCAAGCTGCCATTGTACTCCGTTTGTGGGGGTGCTGTAAAATGCTGGGTTCACACTGCAAAACAATTGCAAAACTTTGGTACTGGTTTGGAGGGGATCCCAGATTTCAGGGTTTGTAGTTAATGAAGCTAAAGTCAATCTTACAACATGGCATTGTGAGTAACAGTGGATCATTATCTGCACTTGGTCATTTTCATGGCACCTTTGACAGGAGCATGGTGTTTAAGAAGCCTGCAAACTCACCTCCCCAACCTCTCTCTAGCCTGTCAAGGATTGTGAGATTTATGGGTGCAGAACTTTCTCAATATTTCTCAAATGTTCCTGAATGTTCTGAAAACAACTCGCAGCTGTCGTGTATCAAGTTAGTCATGTGAGACTCAAGGTCACTACCCAGTGGAAGATAATGTATCTTCCTGCCTGCTGGGTAGTTTATCAGTCAGTCTTTTCTTTCTTTCTGTTTTTCTGTCTGGTTTTTGCTTCTGTAACTGCACACGCTCCTAAGAGTAGATGATTTTGTACCTTACTAGGGATCCAGTAAGTCCTGTATGCTTTTGAACCTCAGTAAACTATTACTGAAGAATTCTGTTACCTGTGTGTGTTTTACTCTTCTCCTACTCTGCCTTTTCCCTTTCACTGGAGTTGAGGCATGGAAACTGGAGGGGCGTTTGATTTTGCACCAGCCCTGTCAAAGCTCACACAACTCACAGAGCAACTTGTCTAGACAACCAAGAGAAGCCTTGACCCCAGATGCCCCCTCTGTGGTTGCCCTATGGCCAGTAGGGTCAATGGTCACAAAGGATGGGAGTTGTTGCCCAGCAAAGGAAGGCTGTACACAAGCATATCTGTGGTGTAATGCATCAACATCGATTAAACTTTTTAGTTGCTTGTTACCTAAAAGGTACCCAAGCAACTCAAATTTATAAGCCATTTCTTACAGAATCATAAGAGCCTGCTGGATCAGGCCAAAGGCCCCTCTAGTCCAACATCTTGCCATCACAGTGGCCACCCAGATGCCCCAATGGGCAGTGTGCAGGCAGGATTCAAGCACAAGAGCATTTCCCCCTCCAGTAGTTTCCAGCAACTGTCATTGCTTCAGAAGCATTACTGCCTCTGACAATGACAGCACAGCATAGTCTTCATCATTGACTAGTAGTCTTCCTCCTCCATGAATTTGTTCAATTCTCTTTCAAAGCCTCCAAGTTGGTGGCCATCACTGCCTTCTGTGGGAGTGAGTTCCACAATTTAACTGTGCACCTCATGCACAGTGCACCTCATGCACCTCATGAAGGACTTTTTTTCTCCTTGTCCTGAATCTCCCAATTCAGCTTTGTTGGATGTTCAGGAGTTCCAGGGTTATGAGAGAGAGGGAGGGAGGGAAACTTCTCTATCCACTTTCTCTATCCAGGGTGGCGTTGTGGCTTTAGGTTTTTAATTGGTTTTAATGTAAGTTGCTTTGAGTTTACCCTGTAAGAAGAGTGATTAACAAATTCAGTAAATGATGATTTACTGGGAGGCAAGAGGATGAGGCAGCCAAGAAGCACTAGTGGGCACTGGGGTGGCACTGACCCAGCCACTTCCTTTGAAAGCTACAGCCAGTTGAAACAAAGAGCAAGAGTCATGCCACCTCTTTGCCTGAAAATTGGTGGAGGAGGTACTCTTAGGGCTTTACACGAAAGGGGGAGTTTTTAGCATTTTATGCACAGCTGCACACTTGCCATATGTGTAAAGGCACAGCAACACAACTAGGTTCCTCAGCTCTGACAGAGGTCCCACACCCCCTCAAAGATGGATTCGCATGGGAGAAAGACCTGCACATATAAACACAGGCAACTCCCAATTTACGCTGAAGGAGCATCTCCACCCCCCCTCATTCAGCCCGGACACAGTGCCGAGGGCCTTCTGGCGGTTCCCTCATTGCGAGAAGTGAGGTTACAGGGAACCAGACAGAGGGCCTTCTCGGTAGTGGCGTCCACCCTGTGGAATACCCTCCCTTCAGATGTGAAGGAAATAAGCAGCTATCCTATCTTTAAAAGACATCTGAAGGCAGCCCTGTTTAGGGAAGTTTTGAATATTTAATGCTGTATTGTTGTTAACACTCAATTGGGAGCCGCCCAGAGTGGCTGGGGAAACTCAGCCAGATGGGTGGGGTATAAATAATAAATTATTATTCAATTCAATTAAAAATCCTTTATTAGGCATAACACACCACTCAACAAACACAATTTATCCTAGTCCTATTCTTAACTCCAAGAAATGAATCGATGTACAAAGATAAGATAATATAATACAACACAGCAACATCACCTACCATTAAAAACCACTAAGTCTCTTTATCATGGCCCATTCTTTCTTCATGGACAGCACTTAAAAATTCAGCCGCTATTAATGTAATTTGATCATCGCTGTCCGCCAGCAGGTCCTGAACAGTTGGTTGTGTAAAAATCTGTCTATTAAATTTTAGGGCCTCAAATAATTGTTTTCTGGCATAACTGCCAAAATCACAGGAAAAGAATATATGCTCTAGAGTATCGGGTTCCTGTTTTCTGCATTTGCAGAGACGCTCTAATTCTGGGATAGCTAAGTATCTTCCTCTCACTACCATTGAGGGAAACATGTTGAATCTGGCCAACATAAACAGCCTACACGATTCATGTTTCTTCAAATTTGTCATGTATCCCTTTTGGAAATCTCTACACAAAGGGAGATTTAAGTGGATAGGAGAGCAAGTGCTGTGCTTTGCAATCTCAAGCATGGCGAGCACACTTTTTTCTGTGAGAGTCTTTCTGATAATTTCCCATGTATCTTTGGGATCAGAGATTTCAAAGTCAGTTAGAGTGAGCCCTATCGAATCCAGTTTTCTCTTACAAATCAATGATAGATTGTAGATTGCACTATCACTCAAAAGATCGTAAAGTAGAGTATTAGGGGGTAGGGCTCTGTAATGGAGGAAAATCCAATATTTCAAGGTCCTCAACCATGCTCTTACTGATAAAGGCAATATTCCCAGCTCACAACATATTGTTTCATATTTTACAGAGTTTGCAAGTCCTAGTAATGACCTCAGAAGGGATGCGTGAAATTTATCCAACCTCTTGAGGTCACCTGAAATCCACACTGGTGTGCCGTATAGAAGTTGGGCACAAAGTTTCATGTCAATCACTTGCAATACAGCTGGAATAAATCTGTTTCCTACTGGAGAAAAAAAGTAGGATTTAATATGGTGGGCTGTCACTTTGGCCTTAACTAGAAGAAGAAGAAGAAGAAGAGTTTGGATTTGATATCCCGCCTTTCACTCCCCTTCAGGAGTCTCAAAGCGGCTAACATTCTCCTTTCCCTTCCTCCCCCACAACAAACACTCTGTGAGGTGAGTGGGGCTGAGAGACTACAAAGAAGTGTGACTGGCCCAAGGTCACCCAGCAGCTGCATGTGGAGGAGCGGAGACGCGAACCCGGTTCCCCAGATTACGAGACTACTGCTCTTAACCACTACACCACACTGGCTCGCATATATGTGTATTCCAATTCATATTGTTTTTAAATGTGATTCCCAGATAATTGAAGTGCTTAACTTCCTGTATTAAATGTCCATTAATTATACAGCCTTTTGGGTTCCCTCTCTTTCTAAATTGCATAATCTTTGTCTTATCATAATTAATTTTGAGATTATTGAGAGAGCAGTAGTTTGAGAAACTCTTAAATAATTTTTTTAAACCCAAAACAGAGAGTGAGATAATTACAGCATCATCTGCGTAAAGTAATAAAGAAAGTGGGCTATTGTTTAAATAAGGAGTATGAGTGGTTGCATTTTGAAGAAATAATGGTAGGTCAGATAAAAATAGATTAAATAGGGTAGGGGCCAGGATACAGCCTTGCCTAACTCCTCGATTATTCAGAATAGGTCCTGCAAGTCTACCATCTTTTGATACTTTAACATATATTTGGTTATTAGAATGTAAACTTTGAATCAGAGTAAGTAGATATGGGTCGATACCAAGGTGTTCTAGTTTAGTCCATAATTTGTTACTGTCGACCGAATCAAAGGCACTTTTTAAATCCACAAATGCCACAAAGAGTTTTCGTTTATTTCTCATGACATATTTATCCACAAGATGACTTAACACTAGACACTGGTCAAGAGTTGACGAGCCTGCCTTAAAACCAGCCTGCTCTTTACTGGCTTCCAAGATGGCGTCGTTAGTGGAAGCACTGACTTGAGCTCCGCAGCAGTTGTGCAGTTTATTAGTTTTTATTAGTTTTATCAGTTTTTATTCAGCTCTTATCAGCCTCAGTATTTTATTTACAACATTTGGCAGCTGCTCTTCAATTAATATACTCACAAGGCTTGAGTTAAAAGCTCAAGTTAAAAGCTCAAGATAAAAGTTTGAGAGAGCAAGAGAGACTCAAAGACAACAAGACAACAAGAATTAGGTCTCTGTTGTGAAAAACAGTGTTGCGAAATTCAATTCCGAGATTAATAGCTGAAGGAACCTTGTTGTGAACTTTTACTGCAGCCGAGTGAGTATAACTCCCTAAAGGAACAGAACGTGATTAGAGAGAAATCTTTGGGAGGAAAGAAAAATCGCTTACCTGATAAGGGCCTGGGGAGGCCTTGGAACCTCTCCCTTTTACCCAAAACTGACTTGGGGGAGCCCTGTGACGGAGCTAATGATCCCAGTTTAGTTTTATTAAGTTTTTAACTCAAAGTTTTAAGGTACTGAGACCCTGAAAGAAGAAATATATATATTTTATAAAATCTTTTTTAAGCATCTTGATTATTACCGGGGGAGTGCCAGAGCCTTTGCGGTAATCATTTTGCAGCAATTGAAGAAGTAAACTCACCCTTGCTTCTCCACCACGTTGTCTTTCTCCATCACGTTGTCTTTCTTCACTTTTGCAATTACCTCTTGTCTATTTATCTCAATCAATGCATTGTAGTGTATTTATTACAACAAAAAGAAATAATTTACAACCTTAAAGAAACAATGGTGACAACCAGGAGTGGCTGCAAAACCTCAGGCTTTTCTCTGAAGGCTGTAAGACCCACCTTTAAAAGAGCCACTCTAAAGAAAGCACAAACAAAAATCACTCACTTCTACATGAACAGAGTAAAATGTGGGACAAATGAGGAAACGACTGAAATCAATGAGAATAAGAACAAGAAGGGAAGAGAATTTCTACTCTCTCCTACCAACCTCTTGTACAGCCATAGTGAAGGACTGGTTATGCAAAGAAAGGAGTGTACTAAAAGCAGTGATAAAAGCCTGAATATAATGGAAGCAACACAAAATATCCTTGATACAGCCGATGAAGCATCCCCAAAACTGAAAGCCAAATCCCAAGTTCCCCCCGAACCATTGTTAGATCAAAAAATGGAGGAACTAATGTTAAAACAAATTTCAGAAAACCGCAGGCAGAGTTAGCCTGTGGCCATGGGACTCGGCGGGCGCCATCAGCGCCCCCTAAAACGTTGAAGGAACCCCGTAAGGGGATCCGGAGCGTGAAGGGGCTGGCGCAGTGCTGTGAGTCGATCGCTCTTTCTGTGGAGTGAAGCCGCAAAGCTGCTGTCGGTGAGCGCTGACCCTTTTCCTGGGATTATTCGGCTAAAGAACGCAACAACCCGTGAGTAGGGGAAAAGATCAATTTGGGGACCAACTTTAAATTGAAATTTCGGCCAAAACAGGAGACGCAACCAGGAAGTCCGTCTCCCGGTACTGCTTAAAAGACCTAAAGCAAAGATTTTAAACTTTCTAACGCCTTTGAAGTTGTGATTAAAAGGAACCAATCCGAGCATCAATTAAACTTGATTTTGTTTTGGCACTATTTGACTTTATCTTCCTATTTTTGGACGTTATCGTACCTCTTCCTCAGTGGATCTATACATTTTTCAAGAAACCCTGGCAGTCGGGCTGCCAGACCGTCAAAACTGTCAGTTTGTGGACTTGGCTATTTGGATTGCTACATTGGACTGTTACCTGAGCTGCTGAACTGATACATTGTTTCATGGAACCTGACACTCTTTGAGACATTGTAAGTAACATAAGGATTAACTCTGCTAAGATTTAAAGTTCTGAAGGACTTTTGGGATTTTGAAGCTGCTGGACATTGTTACAAATGCTTAAGGGATTTTGGAGAGCTTGAGAAACTTTATATGAACAATAACTTTGTCTTCTCTCTTAAGATACATTTAAACTCCCTCTAGAGGAATTGTGGATTATAACTACTGGGGAATTGTTTTTCTTCTTCTTCTCTGCTTATCTCTTGGTTTGTGGATTCCCATGGGAATAGTTCACTGACTGACCTTGACACGTAGACAGAACTGGGATGAGTGGAACTGGGAGAACAAGATCAGCTAAAGCTAAAACACAACAAACTACTGTAATCCCACATCTGCGCAGATCATCGGTTCCTATTGTATTGGCACAAGAGGAAGAATTAGAGCAAGCCAGGCCAGAAGGAATGGCTGCAGGAGGGGATTCCCCTTCAGTACTTGATAAAATTTTTGAAAAATTGGAAGGCCTGAGCAGGCAAGTATCTGAACAATCATCTAAAATTGATCAAAACACAGCTAGTGTTAACAATCTGACCCAACAAGTGGCTCTAAACGCACAATCAATTGGGAAGCTATTTGAAGCTACCACAGAAAATCGTAAAATAGCTGAGGAGGCTAAACAGAAAGCAGAGGCCGTACAAGAGGAAGTAAAACCTATGCGCAAGCAGATTGGTGAACAGCAGGCCTATCTGTCTATGATAGAACTACGAAGCAAGGAGAATAATTTGAGATTGAGGTCAGTCCCAGAACTTGAAAAAGGGGACTTAATTGATTACTTGATAAAAGAATTTACAAAATTTTGGCCTTTGGAAGAAGATAAAGACTTCAAAATTGTAAGTGCATTCAGACTTGGAAAAGTAGTGAAAAAGGGCAGGCCCAGAGACTGCCTGATTGCTCTGAGAACGAAGGAGGAAAGAGATAAGATACTGAGTGCACATTTCCAAAAATCACTTGAAATTCAGGATTTGAGAGTGGAAATCTACAAAGATATTCCGAAACATCTACTGGAACTTAGATCTTGCTACGCAGACCTTGTTAAATTGCTGAGAAGTAACACAATCGCCTTTAGGTGGGAATTCCCCCAGGGACTATCTTTTACCTTTAGAGGGAAGAAAGTGAAAATCAAAACAGCTGAAGATAAGAAAAAAAATTTGAGTGACCACGGAGAAGACCTTCATAAAGGGACTGTAGAAGAACCGGGAGCCTTAGGTTCTGGGCTACCAAAACTGTTACCTGCACCTTCGGGGCCTGAAGACCAGGAGAAAGAGACACCACCACAAAAGGGAGAATAGAACTGTCCAGGATGTCTCTGCAGCTTTTAAGTTGGAATATTAATGGCTTTAATTCCCCGGAAAAAAGGAGGAGGATCTTTCATTTATTAAAAAAGGAACAATTAGATATTATCTGTTTGCAGGAAACACATGTGACCAGGCTCCACAGAAAAATGCTAATTAATAAGAGACTAGGTCAAGAATTTATTTAATCGGACCGAGTGAAGAAGAGAGGAGTTGTGATATATGCAAAGGAGAGCCTGTCACCAAAATTCCTTTTTAAAGATGAGCAAGGAAGAATTTTGGCAATCGAAGTGCAAATACAAGGGGGGAAATTCTTAATTTTGGGAATCTATGCACCGAATGAGGGGAAATCGGAATTTTACAAGAAGCTGCATGAGACAATGTTGGACTATATGGACTATAACAACATCATTATGATGGGTGATATGAATGGGGTGGTATCTACGAACATGGACAAAGCGCAAAACCAAAGTATGACAAAAGAGGGCAGACTGCCAAAAACTTTTTTCGAACTAACTGACAATATGGACTTGGTTGACATCTGGAGGACAAAGAACCCCTTGGGAAGGGAGGGGACATTCTTCTCTGAAGCCAAAATGACATGGACAAGAATCGACCAAATTTGGATAACTAGAGGACTGGCACCTAAGACTAAAAAGGTGGAAATCTGCCCAAAAACCTGCTCCGACCATAATGCAGTAAAGATGGAAATGAGACTAACTACAACCGGCTCCTTTAGATGGAAGATGAATGACACCTTACTAAGAGACCAGGAGATTGTTAAGAAGGCCCAAAAGACCCTGAGTGACTATTTTGAAATAAATTTGAAAACTACAGTGGAAAAAAGAGTAATCTGGGATGCAAGTAAGGCGGTTATGAGGGGGTTTCTGATACAACAGAATACGATAAAGAAAAGAGCTCAGAATGAGAAAAAAGACAAGATCTTGGAGAAAATAAAAGAAGGAGAGAAAAAGTTAAGATTGAAACCAAAGTCACAGGAGATTCTGAGAGAAATTAAACTCTATCAAGCACAATATTCAAAACTGATAAATCAGGAAGTTGAATGGAAAATCAAACAAATGAAACAAAGGACTTTTGAATCGGCAAATAAATGTGGAAAACTGCTAGCATGGCAGTTGAAAAAGAGACAAAAATTGAATAGGGTTACTAACCTAGAGATTGAAGGGAGAAATATTCAGAACCCTGTGGAGATTAGAAAATGTTTCCAGAGATACTTTAAACAACTTTATACCCAAGGGCCGCAAAAAGAGATTGAGATAGACCAATTTTTAAGAAACAACGGATTACCAAAACTATCTCAAGAAAATAAGACAATATTGAACTATAAAATAACAGAACAAGAGATTGAAGGTGCCATTCAGAATATGCAATTGGGCAAATCTCCAGGGCCGGATGGGCTTACCTCTAAGTATTATAAGACTTTGAAAGATCATCTGATTCTACCATTGAAAGAGGTATGTAATGAGATTGTGGAGGGGAAGAAGGCACCGGAAACGTGGAAAGAAGCTTTCATCACACTGATACCTAAATCTGAAACTGAAAAGACACAACTCAAGAACTACCATCCCATTTCCCTTTTAAATGTGGATTACAAAATCTTTGCAGATATTTTAGCAAATAGATTAAAAAGAGTGTTAAATGAAGTGATTCACAAAGACCAGGCAGACTTTCTCCCAGGTAGACATTTGTCTGATAATACAAGGAACATTATTGACATTTTGGAACTTTTGCAAATGAACACCAATACAAAAGCAGTATTGATTTTTATTGATGCGGAGAAGGCCTTTGACAACATCTCATGGAATTTTATGAAGAAAAATCTTAAAGGGATGGGAGTGGGACGGGGGTTTGAAAACGGTATAGAAGCAATTTATTCAGAACAAAAGGCAAAATTGATAGTTAATAATGTGGTGACAGAAGCGTTTAAGATTGAGAAAGGAACACGACAGGGTTGCCCTATTTCCCCACTGCTATTTATTTCGGTCCTGGAGGTGCTCCTGAACATGATCAGAGGGGACCGGTTGGTTGAAGGAATCCAGGTCGGAGCTAAACAGTATAAACTTAAAGCTTTTGCAGATGACTTGGTTTTGACATTACAGGAGCCAGAATCTAGTACGAAAAGGGTGTTAGAATTGATTCAAGAATTTGGTCGGGTGGCGGGATTTAAATTAAATAAGCAGAAAACTAAAGTTTTGGGGGAAAAACTTGACAACTTCAGAAAAAGAAAGACAGATTTAAAGACAGATTTAAATGTGGTTAAAAAGGTGAAATATCTAGGGGTTAATATGACGGCTAAAAATCTGAATCTATTTAAAGATAACTATGAAAAATGTTGGTCAGAAATTAAAAAGGACTTAGAAATTTGGTCAAAACTGAAGCTTTCCTTGTTGGGTCGAATCGCTGCTATAAAGATGAATGTATTGCCAAAGATGTTGTTTCTGTTTCAGACCTTGCAGATTGTGGACAAGATGGAGTGTTTCAAGAGGTGGCAGAGAGATATCTCCAGGTTTGTCTGGCAGGGCAAAAAGCCCAGAATAAAATTTAAAATATTAACTGATGCTAAAGAAAGAGGGGGGTTTGCCCTGCCAGACATGAAACTGTATTATGAATCAGCAGCTTTCTGCTGGTTGAAAGATTGGCTACTTCTGGAGAACACTGACATTTTGGATTTGGAAGGGTTCAACAATGTATTTGGGTGGCATGCATATTTGTGGTACGACAAGGTTGTGCAATTAAATTATCTGGCGCGACCCCGCTAATTGATTTATTATCCTCAATTAGCTCTTTATGGCAGCTTCGGCAGGTCCGGCACACTTCCTCTGCGCGATCTGCTCCTTCTTCTCCGTCACGCCCAGCAGAGTAAAACACAGCGGTGTAAAACTGTCACCCAGCTCGTCTCAGCTCGTCTCAGCTTCCAGACAAACACACACAGGACAGGTTTGTCTATTTACAGCTCTTTATTCCGATATTCCCCAGGATTCTCCTGGACTCACCGCAGCCATGACAGACTGCTGCTTTTCCCTCACAGTACAGAGTGGGACTGGCAAACTTCTGACCAAGCTCCTCCCAAGCTTCCAAAACTGACGTCAGAATGGTGTGGCATCATGGGAAAAACTTAACCTGTTAAGTTCCAACCTCAACACCCCCCCTTGCTGCACCTTCTGACAAGACCCTTTTGAGTTCAACACCTTCCCCTTTGCCTTGTGCTCCTTCCCAGCATCTTTCCCAGGCACCTGTTGAACCCTTTCAACACTCCCAGAATCACACTGTGCGACACTTTCCCACGCACCCGTGACCTGAAACCCCTCTGACCCACTTGGGCCAGCAGTTGTGTCTTCTCCGTCAGACTTTTCTCCCTCTGACTTGACAACCCGTCCGTGAGCTTTCTCCATTACGCTTACCGGAGATGAATCCTCACACCTGGACATTCCTTTCACAACCCTTGGAGATGCCCAAACCTGCCCTGACCCCTGACCCTGGACCTGGTCCCCATCACCGGGTTCTGAACCCTGATCCTGGACCTGGTCCCCATCATTGGGATCAGCCTCTGCCTCCCTCTCCTCCCCTTGAGGAGACTTTGCACCCGTCACCTGGTGACGTATTCCCTTTTCCTTGAAAAACTCCTCCAGAGCAGACCCAGTAAACTGTGACCCTCGGTCGCTCTTGAACCCTTGCACCCTGGTGGAGAAACTTCGTTCCACCTCCGCAACCCAATCTTGGATCAGTTGCGCCACCTCCCCCTGTGATTTGAGAGAGAAACACCAGCCAACCTGGCTGTGGTTGCCTGTCAGCGACAGCACACACCTGGTCCCACCCAGACTCTCAGACCTCATGGGTCCTGACAGATCTGTGTGAACAAGCTCAAAGGGCTCTTTGGCTACCCTCCCAAACCCGGGAAAACCAAGCACCTTTGCACCTTTGCATGCCCTGCACCCTTGGGACCTCCTCCCACATTGTGTGATTTTACACCCTTTTGTGCACCTGTGCAACTTTTGCACATGACTGGGAACCTTAGCACACTGCACCTGTGCTTTTCCAGCATTCCCACCACCCTCCAGAGGTGTCTCCAGAACAAAGAAATTGTTCTCCCTCTGCACGTTGACCAGTTGTCTCCCTCCTCTGAAAATGGAACAGGTGTCATTTTCAAAACGAACATTGTATCCCTGCTTCATTAGAGCTGATACAGATAAAAGACAACACTTCAGTCCCGGCACAACGTAGACCTCTCGCTCCTCCTGTGAAGGAGAGAAAAACATGTTAGCCACACCACAGACTGATTTTTGTGTTCCGTCTGTGAACATTACAGTCATTCCAGTTGAAACAGCCCTGCAGGTCCGCATCTCAACAGCAGGTGTCTCTGGAATCAAATTGCAATTAGCTGCAGAGTCAATAATAAAACTTTGCTCTGTCCCACAGCTTTCTTCAGACAACGCCAGACTAGCTGTTATTTGATAAGTCTCTTCCTGGCACCTGGCACGTCCACCAGCCTCAGTCCCACGCCTGGTTGTTTTCCCAGACTGGTAGCCATGTAAACCCGACTGGTTCCCATGAGAGTTCAGCTGTTTGACCTTGGCAACATCCTGTCTTGCCTCTTTGCTCCGGTGGGGGCAATCTCGCCGCAGATGTCCCGGAGCTTTACACACGTAGCAATGACGAACTCCAGTGGAAAAACACTGCCTGGGGCTCTTTTCAGCTGGCCTGGCCCTCCTTCTTCCGGAAAAGCACTCCTTGCCAGATCCGCCCCCCCTGAACTGCCGCTTCATTCCAGCAGGTTCAGTGGAAAACTTTTCAAACTTGCCTTTGGAACTTTCCGCCCCCCCGACTTGCTCACTAGCACTCCTTGAGGCTAAAGCATCAGAAACAGGGGCTCCAGCCATCTCTAGGCTTTTGTATTCCTTCCCCAGGGCTCTGGCCTCCTGCTGAAGCTTCACAGCAAACACAGCACATTCCCAGACAGCCCTTGCTGACTTCACGTCCTTGCCCAACTTCCTAGAGTGAGCTTTCCAGACGGAATGTCCTCCAAGACCTGGCTGTCTGCCATTGTCTTCCGTTCTCCCAAGCTGTTCAAACGGAGCTTGAAACACCTCCTGGCCATCTGCCATCTTCCCCCGGGGCCCAGCGTACTCACGTGAACAAACAGCCGCTCTCCTGCTCCCGGTCTAGCAGATCAGCTCCCCTGCCTCTCACAACTTTAGGCAGAACTCCAAGCTGGCATCAGCATCGTCGTCAGCTTGCCTTCAAACGTTAGGCACAGCTCCAAGCTCTCTGCAGCCTTCCTGCACAGCGTCTTCAGCTTGCTTGCCTGCTTGCCTCAGATTCCGGCCTCCCGTTCTCCCAAGGCGCCCCAAGCTGTAATCACAAGATTACCAGCTCCCCTGGCGTGGAGAAACGATTCCCTGCTGCTCTCAGCTCCTGGCTCCACAGCAACACAGGCAAATCTCTGCGTTTTTCAGCTAGCCGCTTGCTTCCGCCTCCTACCGTGCTTCTCTGCTCGACACCGCAGACTTCAAAGCTTTTCCGGCAGCCTCCCGTGACAGTTTTACAAGCGATGATTTAGGACATCCATAACCTGTGCAATTAAATTATCTGGCGCGACCCCGCTAATTGATTTATTATCCTCAATTAGCTCTTTATGGCAGCTTCGGCAGGTCCGGCACACTTCCTCTGCGCGATCTGCTCCTTCTTCTCCGTCACGCCCAGCAGAGTAAAACACAGCGGTGTAAAACTGTCACCCAGCTCGTCTCAGCTCGTCTCAGCTTCCAGACAAACACACACAGGACAGGTTTGTCTATTTACAGCTCTTTATTCCGATATTCCCCAGGATTCTCCTGGACTCACCGCAGCCATGACAGACTGCTGCTTTTCCCTCACAGTACAGAGTGGGACTGGCAAACTTCTGACCAAGCTCCTCCCAAGCTTCCAAAACTGACGTCAGAATGGTGTGGCATCATGGGAAGAACTTAACCTGTTAAGTTCCAACCTCAACAGAGCTCACAAAGCTTTCAAGAACCATATTGTCAGGAAGGCAGTGTTTAATGTCTGGACAAGATATAAAGATTTATTAGAAAGTAAGACCCCAAGGTGGTTGTCACCAATGGAAGCTAAGGCTCAGAAAAGACTCAATATGGAGGCCAATTGGCCAAAATATTGGGAGATAGTAGAAAAAGATGGAGATACATGGAGATTGCAGAGTTTTGAGAGATTGAAGGATAAAGTGCGGGATTGGTTACACTATGGTCAGATCAGGGAAGTTTTCAATAAGGACAAAAAAATAGGCTTCCAGGTGGAAAAATCGAAACTAGAAACAGAACTGTTAGAACCAAAAACTAAGGTACTTTCAAGAATGTATAACTTGCTGTTAAAATGGAATACCCAGGATGAAACGGTTAAATCAGCTATGATAAAATGGGCGCAAGACATTGGCTATAACATTATGTTCGTTGACTGGGAACGGTTATGGACCACCGATGTGAAATTCACGGCATGTAATGCCTTGAAAGAAAATATTATGAAAATGATTTACAGGTGGTACATGACCCCAGTCAAACTTGCAAAAATATATCATTTGCCAGACAATAAGTGTTGGAAATGTAAAGAAACTGAAGGAACATTCTTTCACCTTTGGTGGGCGTGCCCAAGGGTTAAGGCCTTCTGGGAAATGATCTATAATGAACTAAAAATGGTATTTAAATATACCTTCCTTAAGAAACCAGAGGCCTTCCTTTTGGGCATTGTCGACCAGAGGGTGTTAAAGAAGGACAGAACTTTCTTTATGTATGTGACAACAGCTGCAAGAATACTCACTGCAAAATATTGGAAGACAGAAGATTTGCCCACCCTGGAAGAATGGCAGATGCAACTGATAGACTACATGGAATTAGCAGAAACGACTGGCAGAATCCGAGACCTGGGAGAAGAGACAGTGGAAGAGGACTGGAAGAAATTTAAGGACTATCTGCAAAAGTACTGTAAATTGTATGAATGTTAGAATGATGCAGGATACAAAGATAACTTGGCATTAGTAACTTAGCGGAAAGAAGTATGAAAATAACCGAACTATAAGAACAAAGGTGAAATTTGAATAATATTATGTCAAGCTTAAATATTTAAATATTTGATAAACAAAGGGTAAAATTGGAGACATAATAGTTGAAAGGTACAAATTAAAACAAGATTTGAGAGAAGGTGAAGTATTGCTGAACATGATTTTGTAAATGGGAACACAGAAAAGGGAGATGTTTGGGAGTCTGAAAAGAGGGTTATGGAAATTTGGTTTATGAATTTTATATGATTTTTCTTGTTCTGTGTGTATTTTTTCATTTTGGTGATGGTGTCTTTGATTGTTTTTGGGTTGTGTATGTGCTTGGTGTTATATTGTTTAAAACCTTTAATAATTTTTTTTTAAAAAAACAAAAAAACAAATTTCGGAATTGGCCTCGGGAAATATTAAACCTTCGAAAGACTCTTATCCTCATCTCCACGAGACAAATGAAGAGGGTCTCTCAATCATCAAATGGCTAGTGCTCCTTACTGAGGACATTGAATCCATAAAGTCCTACTTGGACTCTTGCACAAAAATCCTTACCATCATGGCTGACTCCTGTAAAACTCTCTGGAGAAAACCCGGAATGCCTGCAGAATTGGAAAGTAATCAGGGACTCGCCTCCACCCTACGGAGGAGTGGCCCATTAAGGAAGGGTAAGAAAGCATGCAGAACTTATGCTTGTAAAGGGAGATTCACAGCTGTAAAAAATGTTTTAAAAGTACAAACATAAAAAATCTTAAGACAGTGTATTATAAAAAAATGGTTTTTAAAAAGCTTTTTAACCTACTCGAGAGCACAACAGCCTCTGGGACTAGAGGGAACCCGGTGAAGTCTTTAGCCATGAAGTCAGTCAAACAGGACTTGCCCTCAAACGTCTGTGCTGATAAAGCTCTGGATTGTCTAAAACCTTCAGCGCTTGCTCCACCACCAAGCTCTAAGCAAAATTTATTGCCACAAGATCCATGGGCCTATGTTTTAACTATAGACAACACCAAATCCAATAAGGGGAGCATTCCAACAAATAAGAACTGGAAGCTGGTGTTGCTTCAAAACAAGCTTGTTTTTTCAAGCTATCCTAAGCCCCCAGGATTTTTATCTCAAGAGGATCGCAAAGTCCATCTACTGAACTTCCTTAAGGCATACATGCCAGGTACTTTGAGTAATCCTTCGGAGTTGGTCCAAGTGGAATATCTATATTTTGATGGCTTGCTTGCCAGGGCGGTGGTTACATTCTATGATCGGAGATTGGCAAAACTGATATATAAACACAGAGAACACCTAAGGACAAGTGGTGTAAAAATAGCAAGGTACTTTAAAAATGAGACCTCCCCTATCCCACTACTCCCCAGTTCTGCAACCTCGACTGCAGCACGTCATCAAAAGGCTGAATACCACACTTTAATTGATATAAAAGCCACTGAGGACTCGCCTAATCACCACCCAGAGTTACTTACTAATGATCTTCAAAGACCAAACTCGCCCGGGACTTTATATGAGGCGAGCCAAGGTAACGGGTTCGAAAGTTTTGAAAATAACTTAATTTATTCCTACTGCGCTCTCCCCCAAGAAACTCAGAACAAAATACTTTATAGACTGAATAACCTTCGTTCTTGTTTGACAAATCTGACGAAGGACCAAACGGGACCACACAACCAAAACATATCTGATTATGTCCCAGATCAGGCTTCATGCTTCTATCGTCATGAGCTGGATTTATGGGTCAGGAAACCCTTCGTTCCCCCAGGCCAATTGGTTGCTGCGGAGATGAATCCATCCTCTCAGATCTTGGAGTCGAAACGCCCTTCCTATAATCCAGCTCGTATGCAATCCATCCCAGAGGCAAACCTGGTCACTACATTAGCATGAGATAAAATGAGAGAATTAGATGTGACTGAATTGGGCTCCCCAAATAAAGTGTCCAGCATGGGTGCGCCAGGTTGTAACCCTAGCATTCCACCCTCCTCAAATGTGAGCATACTGAATACATCTTTAAGCATTATTGAATTAGCATCTGAACTATTGAGGCATCTGTTCATAGTCTGCATTTTAATCAAGGCTTATATTTTGATCAGATACCTGTATTCTTAAAATGAGCTTAAAATATATTTTAAAATATCTGTATCTCTCATGCCACGCAGCATCTCTCATGCCAGGCAGTGAGTGCATTGGCAGATGTGCTCATCTTAAAGAGGGCCCCTGGTTTATTGCGGTCATAAAAAGGCTGAGAAGCGAGGTCACTGACCTTACAAATTACAGAATAATCAAGTTGCAAAAACAATTATTATGCCTCATATTTGAGACTTAAGCCCAAAGGGTAAATTGAAGAAGCTGCTTTTAGAACAGCAGCTGTTTTAGCAGGAAAAGGGGGGCTGTAAACTAAAGAGGCTTCTCTCTGAAGTTGATTCTGGAAACTACTGTTTTTATTAAATTCCTTCTCTTTGAAAAGGCCCTTTCCTTCTATAAATCTATATATATTAATGTATTGGCTTAAATGTAATTATGCAAAGGATTTAGAAAATAAGAAATGTTAAATTCATGTTAGATTCTTATTTCATAGAATCATAGAATCATAGAGTTGGAAGAGACCACAAGGGCCATTGAATCCAGACCCCTGCCAAGCAGGAGACACTATTGAGCACTCCTGGCATATGGTTGCCGGGCCTCTGTTTAAAATGAAATTAAAAACCATCTGGTTTGCAGGGAATAGGGAAAGTAGGGGCCAAAGTTTATCTGGTAATTAAGGTGCCTTGTAGAGGTTAATGGCTACTTGTTTGCCATTTATAAATAGAAGAAAATATAGCTCTCTGTCTCCCATAAAAGGTAATAGGAAATGGGTGTATATTTTATGATTGGTTCTAGCAAACAGCCAATAGAAATTTCAACCAGGCTGATTGGACAGAGGCAGCCAAAGGAGGAGCAAGGGGACTGGGCTGAGGGAATATAAGTGCTGGCCATAATGGCAGGAGGGCAGGCCAGAGCTTGGTAACCATATACCACTGTGCCTCTCATTTATTTGTCTGACAAATAAATAATTATTTTAATTTCTCTATTGCTGCGTTGAATATTTCATTCCAGCTAAGCGTTAACCACAAGCAGGGTGCTACACTATCTGAACCCGCTGAAAGGGCTAATAGTAAGAACCAGAGAACCTTGGTGTGACATCCGGAATGCACCACGCATACTGCACTAACACCCTTAAATCAAAGATCTCTCCAAACTCTTTCTATTATGTCCTGGAATGTAGCTGGACTCTCATGTAAATTAGCTGATTCTGATTTCATAAATTTTATTGAGTCTTATGATATAATACTTTTGCAGGAAACCTGGTCTCTTAAACCTTTAAATATTCCTAATTTTATTACTTTACCCGCTACTAAAATGTTAACAAAAGGTCGCCCAAAAGCTGGTTTGATTTGTGGTATTAAACAGTCTTCTAACCTTAAAATTAATTATATCAGAAATATTGGACAGTATGCACAATTGTTATCATTCTCCATTGCTTACAGGGAAATTCTTCTTTTAAATATATATTTTCCGCCCATAGAGTTGGAAATTAGACCAGATTATGGTTGGAATATAGTCTCTGAAGAGCTGTATTTAATACGTAGTAAATCTCCAAATATCCCCCTGATTGTAATGGGAGACACCAATGCTCGAATTGGATCAGATAATACAGCTCTCTACAAACGCTATGTCTCAAATCTAGCTGAAGATGCCCCACTTCCATTGAGAATAGGGAGGAATTCAAAGGACATCATTATTAATAAAGCGGGAGGAAAACTTTTACAATTGGTTTTAGAATTTAATCTCTCATTTATGAATGGCTCAATGTGGCCGGATAGGCTCAATGTGGCCGGATATTCCAGGAAATTTTACCTTCAACTCCAAAAGGGGTAGGAGCGTAATCGACTATTCTCTAGTTTCCGTTGAAATGTTAAATGAAGTTGCCTCTTTTACAGTTGTCCCTCGCTCAGAGAGTGACCACTTCCCAATAGTTTTAAAGATGCACAGGAATCCTAGAAATAATGATATTTGTCCTATGATTGGTATGGATAAGACTATTTATGCCAAAAGAATTTATATAAGTGATAAAAATAGGGAGGATTTACTAGCAGTATTTGAAAATAACCCAGTTATTCTCGAACCTGTGGCTAACCAAAATTTGATACCCTTGGAGGACAATGATTGTTATTATAAGACTATCCAGGAATTATTTTCTTCTTTCTTAGACCCTCAGTTAAGCAACAAACCTTTAAATAAGTATAACTTGTTTGATAAAGATTGTATTACCTATAAGAAAGAACTGAGAACTTGTCTAAGAGAAGCCTATAGTACCAACTCTCAAGGTCTCTGGATGACTTATTTTGAAATGAAAAATGCTTTTAAGACTATGCTCCTGGGGGAAAAAATTGGAGTTTGCACTAGCCAAATGGTCTAAAATTGTCACTGCATTAGAAGTTAAAGATACCAAAACTTTTTGGTCACTTCTCTCAATAAAAGATATCACTGATTTCCCTAATATAAGCGATGAGGCTTGGATTTCAGATTTTACTGTTGTATTTTATGATCACCAAGTTTGTAAAAAGGAAAATCTTAATGTTCCTCTGGCAAAAACCACACAATTTCAAATTACTGTTGAGGAGATGAAAAGGATAATTTTTTCCTTTAAGCAAGGGAAATCACCTGGTATGGATGGCATCCCAATAGACCTGCTGAGATTAGATGTAGAATGGTGGGCCATTAAACTTGTGCCGCTTTTTAATTCTATCTATCACTCAGCCCTTGTACCTAAATCATGGAACAACTCAATAGTGGTACCGATCTTTAAAAAAGGTGATAGGAATTGTCAAGAGAATTACAGGCCTATAAGTTTGTTACCGTGCATAAGTAAAATCTACGCCAAATCTCTGCTTATTAAATTGGAAGAATGGATGCTGACAAAAGGTCTACCTGGTAAATAAATTATTATTATTATTATATTTAAAGGGAGATGGGAAAGGTTTATCTCAATATTTTATTCTGTTGCTCTCAAATATTATCTACACATAATAAATTCCTGCACTCTGCTAGGATGGTTAAAACAGCCCAAAATTGCAGTTGCTTGCAAAAGCCTAAACCAGCTACTTGAAACTGCTGATGCTAGCTACAGGTCAGAAGGTCGCTTCCTGCCCAGCCAGAAACTGCTGTTAACCGAAAAACCACTAGCAAGATGTTTCCTGCTTTACTTCTGCTTTTAAGTAATGCAAGAATAGGAAGAGATACGAAGAGAATGCTTAGCTAGAAAAAGAAGACACGTGTACAAGGAGGTGGGAGGGAGTGCTTGGCTTAGCAGAAAGACAGAAATGTCTAGCAAGCAATAAAATGTGTTTAACAAGCAATATTTGCTAGCCGATTGGGGAAGTCCGCGAGTATAAGAAAGTCAGCTGAAATGTCTTGCTTTACAGCCAGCCAGTATATTTTTAGGAATTATCCAGCAGGCTGTCTCTGAGTACAGACCTTAACTCTGTGCTCAGATCTCTCAATAAACTCTTTTTCTCCAAAGAAGATTTTTGCTTTCCTGGTACTTTTGTTCCCTCCGAGGTCCAAAGGGATGGCGTGGCTAATGGATCCCTAGGTAAATAAGGCTTCATCTCTCTGGGGGCTCGTCCGGGATTTGCCCCCTCTCCAAATACGGACCGGAGGGCCAGGCTCAACCAAGGTGAACAGCTCCGATCGGCGTTCGCATTTCCAGTGCACACCCTGCCAGTTTGTAGGGGGAGATTGCCACACCGTCCTGGAGCGGAGACATCTAGTTGAGGGAGAATAAGAGGACAGAACGGCGCCGAGGGGACAGGTCCGCAGCGGAAAAGGTAAGCCCGAAGGAAAGGGCTAGGGGCCCGAGGGAAAGGGCTAGGGGCCCGAGGGAAAGGGCCAGAGGCCTGATCAGCCTCACCTGGTAGTTGGCAGTAGCGTGCCCGGCAGTAAGAATGCCACCAGGAAAGGAATTGGTAAAGGTTTGGGAAAGGGAATGGGGCAGAGGGAATTAAGTGTTTTGTTGACATGTTGTGTGTCAGATACTCCAGTGGATGAATTGTTGAATGAGGGCCAAGGCTTAGTGTCCCCTTGGCCGAGCGATTGTAGGGTTGTGCATTTTCTGACAAACTGTAGCATGTGGAGTGTGAGAGAATTTTGAAAACCCAGTTAGGAGCGGTAGTATCTGAAAAAATAGGGTCTGGAGCAAGCCAATGTATTCCTCTGGAATGCTTTTTAAATAACTGGAAAACAGCCACGAAGAGTGATGATTCAAATTGAAAAACAGAGACTCAAAACTTTATGTGAGGTGGACTTGCCAACCCAGGGAACTGCGTGGCTTTGATTTGCAATTAATCAACCCCCTGTGGCAAAATATATTAAATGTCCACCCAGACCAGATCCCCTATATCTCTACATGGAAGACCAATGTAAAAAAAGAATCTACCATGGCTAAAGTCTTGCTGTGACAGCAACACACAGAACAGGATTTGTACAGTGAAGCCTCTGGTGTTAGAAGACCCAGAAGATGAGGAGGGGGAGTGATTAAGCCACCACCTTACACTCCACCAACAGCCCCTCCAACCCCCCCCCCAGGCCAAGATCAAGAAGCACAGGGAGGTGCTGGTGTAGGGGGAGGAGGACCTGCGAAGGAGGATAGTGAGACGGAAGAAGAGGAAGAGTTTAGGAAGACACTAGATGATATGAATCAAGGAAAGAAAATGTGGACAGAAAGACAGAAAAAGAGACTAAAGGAGTTTGTAAAGCCATTTGAGGGAAAAAGTTGGATGTGAGCCCCTTGTGAGTTGAGGCAGCAGAATGCTGCACCCCTGAAAAGAGGAAGAGATAGCAACGTAAGTGGGGACAGGCGGCGAAGAGAGTTATGTCTCACAGACAGTATGAGAAAACCAGGAAGGATCAGGCAGCTGGAGAAATGCCCCTTCAGAGGGTTTATGATCCACCAGCCCCTGTCCCAGCTGGACAAACGAAGGCACCACAGACAGCATATACCCTTTTCAAGTGCAGATGTTTGTAATTGAAGAAATCAGAACCCCTCTTTTGAGGAGAATCCAGCAAAGATTGTAAAATTGTTTGAAGGGATTTTTTAAAACCTATAATCCCACTTATGATGATGAACAATATCCCCTGGACTCACTACTAACTACAGAAGCATTGCTTGGCCCCTGCATGAGTCAACTAGGGGAATAGAGAAGGATCCTTTTATATGGGGCAGGGAACAGCAGCAGGCTTTTCAGGATCTCACAGTGACATTACAACAAGCCCCAGTGCTTGGCATCCAAACCCCAAGAAGCCTTTTTACCCTGTTCACAGATGAAGACCAGGGGGGTAGCCAAGGGAGCCTCATGCCAGAAACTGAAAAATTGGCAGCAACCCGTCGAATACTTGTCAGAGAAGCTAACCCCAACAGAACAGAGGTTGCCCCCCCCCCCTGTATGAGAGTGATTGTGGCAGTGGCCACCCTACTCACAAAGGCAGATAAATTCACGTTTGGACAGGACACCAGCTGTGTAACTCCAAGAGGAAGTGCCAGATGCTGTTATTACATTCACGCCTGAAGTTTCAGGTTGCCACAGCCCTTAACCTAGCTACCTTATTACAGGTAGGAGAAGGTGAACAAGGGAGCTGCCCACTCAGTCTTACCTGTGCCTGTAACAAAACCCACAAACCAAGTGGTTAATATAATTGGAGCCACAGGTAAATCACAAAAGGCCCCGTTTTTGCAGTCTGTTACCTGCTGCCTAGGTGGCCAAGTAATCCAGCACAATTTTTTTGTATATACCAGAGTGTCCCATTCCTTATTGGGCCGAGACTTGTTAACAAAATTGCAAGCCCAGATTTCCTTCCAACCAATGGGAAAGTAATGATGACAACTGGACCAGCAGGAGAGTTTTCTTTAGAAATACCCCTGAGAGACCATTGGTGCTTGATGATGGTAAAAGAAGAGGAGGGAATCCTCCCTGTTAGCCTGCTTCATGATGTTGACCCTGGACTATGGGCGGAAGATAAAAACCAATACCCCATCCCACGACAGGCAGCTGAAAGAATGTGGGTGCATTTGAAGCGATTGCTTCAACATGGAATTTTGAAACAATGCCAATCACAGTGAAACACCCCACTGTTGCCAGTGAAGAAGGAAGATGGTGGGTACTGCATATAGGCCCCAAAGTTCTGGAAAATAGGAAAGGATGAACAGGACTTCGAAAAACCATTAACCCAAGAAACAGGGTCTAATTGGGTGTTCATGTTGCCCTTGGCTTTGCTTAGAGTCTGTAGCCTCCCATTGAAACGTATTCACTTGTCACCCTTTTGAAGTGATGTTTGGGAGACCGGTTCCTTATGTGTGCATGCTTTCACCTATCCCTGCTCAAGATGTGGAATTGAACAATTATGTACAGTCTCTCTCTCGAGATTCTCTCTCTCAACCCAGGCCCGAACTCCTTGCGTGACCAGTTTGAGCCAAGTGACGAGGTGTGGATAAGACTGGTCCCAGGCACCACTGCCACCGTGCTGGAAGGGCCCATCTGCTCTCCACACCCACAGCTGTGAAGATCGCTGGCACCACCCCTTGGGTCCACCACATTCAAGTGGGGAAAGCTGCTTCAGATTGGACTGTGTCTCAGCATCCTGAAGATCCCCTCCAGTGACGACTGCCTTGCTGATATCACTCCAGAGGCTGATATCTCTACGCACGGTGAAGAATTGGATGGGAGGGGCGCCCACAGGCAGCGCCCCCAACGTAGACATTTGTTCTCCAGCCAATTTAGAGGCACCACCAGGACTTTTGATATTGGTACCAGAACTCACTCCAGACGATGTGGAACCACGTTACACCCTTGATGAACAGCAGTGGACCAGCCAAGAAGGAGCAACGCTCCAGGAAGGACCAGACAGCCGTGTTTTTGTGCCCCAACATCTGGCCAGCACAATTGTAAAGAATTACCACGAGTCCACCCATTTGGGAGGCCGAGCTGCTAAAGCACACCTTGGGAGAATATTCTACCTCAACTAACTGCTGCTATATCTAACTGCTGCTATATCCCAAAATGTGCCCTGTGCGCCAACCAAGAGACTGAGAACTATCACCCTTTGAACTTCTATATGGCAGGCCAACCCCTTTCGTCCGAGGCATCCCCGCCAGTTTGGGGCAGATGGGAGATCACATCACCCAAGAACAAGTGCAATTCCTGTGTTTGTTGTGTGTGTTTGCTTCCTTTCCAGGTATTCCCGAGCGTACACCTGCAGTCCCGTGGCAGTCTCGCTGAGCCGGTTCACCAGTTCCTCTGAGTGACAGCGTCTGGCGACCCCCTCATCCCCCACTGCAGTGAAAGTAGTCGAGGTGATCCCCTGGGTACATCACACGCATCTGAAGAAGGGTGTCTGGACTTGCAAAAGAAATCCCGCTGACCCTCTGAAGTTGATCATCACCTTGTGTCTGACGCTACCAGGAAAAAGCGTTAGGCCACGGGCAACGCGATCCTGCGACTAATCATCACAAGGACAGTTACAAAGACTTTCTCTTTTCTCTCTTATTTTCTTTATTGACTTGCTCTATGTCTTATTGCCCTGACCCTACCGAACCATACCAACCCTATTGGCCTGCTGGCCTCTGCTACGACTGGTTCGTCTTGCCGGTGGTAAGAGATGGCGTGCTCCTTGGCTATTGGAAACTGGGGTCTGATGAGATTACCGTATTGAGACACCCCACTGCCCCATTGTGGCTCCTCTCCCACACCACTGACCAGCACGCATGGACAGTGCTCTTACGGGAAGCTGCAGAGACGATCGAAATCTATCTAGTTCTGTACCGCTCTTGCTGTTGTGGGAGGGTAGTCAACTGTTATCTGGAAGGTAGAGCACTGTACCAACCTCATTTGATAGACCAGGTCCTACTCTTAACCCAGGTGATAGATGGGACGGAACCTATCTTAATGCAAGTATTGCAGGGGTGGGAGCCTTAGCCAGGTGTGCATTGAAATTACTAAACAAGTGCCAGTAAGAATTGCCACCCCAGGATTTCAGCCTCCATATGCTCTGGTCACTAGGGAGGCAGCACGAGAGTTCAATCCACCCAACAGGGCTAATAGAAAAATTGACCCACATAGTGGGAGCATCAGCTCACCGGTGGGCTCTCATCCTTGAGGATGAGATCCTTGAGGCACAAATATCAGTGGGCTCTTCAACAATGAGCACACCCCCTGAATATTGGTGGGAGGAACCATGGAGATATTGGGTTTGGTGGGTAGGAGTGATATGTACCGCCCTTGTCATATGGATGCTCTCGTATTTCTGTTGGCATGAACGGTATCGTATTTGTGGGAAGAATAGGCCCAATAATGCTTCTATTGCTTCTTTGCTTCTGTATACCCTGCTTAATGCAATGCCTGCAACATATGATGGGAAAGATGATGTCTCGCATGATGGGACCTCACGTGATTGCTGTAATGAGAGAATATAGACCCCTACCCCAGAACGAATCTAAGTAATAGATTGTTCAAAAGAAGAGGACGGAGTAAAGGGAGATGGGAAAGGTTTATCTCAATATTTTATTCTGTTGCTCTCAAATATTATCTACACATAATAAATTCCTGCACTCTGCTAGGATGGTTAAAACAGCCCAAAATTGCAGTTGCTTGCAAAAGCCTAAACCAGCTACTTGAAACTGCTGATGCTAGCTACAGGTCAGAAGGTCGCTTCCTGCCCAGCCAGAAACTGCTGTTAACCGAAAAACCACTAGCAAGATGTTTCCTGCTTTACTTCTGCTTTTAAGTAATGCAAGAATAGGAAGAGATACGAAGAGAATGCTTAGCTAGAAAAAGAAGACACGTGTACAAGGAGGTGGGAGGGAGTGCTTGGCTTAGCAGAAAGACAGAAATGTCTAGCAAGCAATAAAATGTGTTTAACAAGCAATATTTGCTAGCCGATTGGGGAAGTCCGCGAGTATAAGAAAGTCAGCTGAAATGTCTTGCTTTACAGCCAGCCAGTATATTTTTAGGAATTATCCAGCAGGCTGTCTCTGAGTACAGACCTTAACTCTGTGCTCAGATCTCTCAATAAACTCTTTTTCTCCAAAGAAGATTTTTGCTTTCCTGGTACTTTTGTTCCTTCCGAGGTCCAAAGGGATGGCGTGGCTAATGGATCCCTAGGTAAATAAGGCTTCATCTCATATTACATGGGTGTCACATTCTGAGGCACCGTGCATTTAAGTGTACAGTGGTACCTTGGGTTACATACGCTTCAGGTTACATACGCTTCAGGTTACAGACTCCGCTAACCCAGAAATAGTACCTTGGGTTAAGAACTTTGCTTCAGGATGAGAACAGAAATTGTGCTCCGGCAGCGCGGCAGCAGCAGGAGGCCCCATTAGCTAAAGTGGTGCTTCAGGTTAAGAACAGTTTCAGGTTAAGAACGGACCTCTGGAACGAATTAAGTACTTAACCCGAGGTATCACTGTATATTTAAAACACCATTTAATATTAAAAAATCCTGAAGCGTTTCTGTTAGGGATTATTGGGGCAGAAATCCCCCCCCCAAAAAAAAAATTAAGTTGTTTATGTATGTGAGGAACTGTCAGCTTCTAACCTGCCTCCTATTACAGTGGTGCCTCGCAAGACGAAAAGAATCCGTTCTGTGATTCTCTTCGTCTAGCGATTTTTTTGTCTTGCGAAGCAAGCCCATTAACGGATTAGCGAATTAGCGCTATTAGCGGCTTTTAGCAGCTTATCTGCTGATCGGATCAGCTGATAAGCGGCTTAGCGGCTTAGAAAAAGGGGGGGAAGGGGGAAAAACCGGCAGGAACTCGCAAGACATTGTCATCTTGCGAAGCAAGCCCATAGGAAATTCGTTTTGCGAAGCACCTCCAAAACGGAAAACACTTTCGTCTAGTGAGTTTTCCGTCTTGCGAGGCATTCGTCTTGCGGGGCACCACTGTATTCTCATTTGTGATTTCCCTATTTGCCTTTGATATATGTTTTCAGAGCAATCTTACAACTTATAAACTTTCTCTGCTGCTCTGCGGTATTTGCTTTGATCCACCCTCATTAGCATGCTCTAGCCGGTAACTGTCCAGTTCTTATCTTACTAGTCTGTTCACTGCGACCTTGAATGTGCTTTTTGTATTCCTATGTGCACAGCACGAGGGATTGGATATGGCAAGAAATTAGAATTCCCTATTACAGCAGTCTTCTATTAGACAGGCTCTCCACCTTTTCAGGTGCCTTTTGAGGTCCCCAGACAAGTCTTTTAAATGATTTTAATTGTCCTTTTAAAATCATTCTCCACCTCACGATGTTTGAAATTCATAAAGCACCTTTAAAATTACAGGCTTTTCATCTGTGGTGATGTCGTTCTTTACACACTTCAGCTTAAGAGGAGCATCTGGAATTCGTTTCATAGCACTAATGAGCTGTCTTGTCCTTAACTGGGACTTCAAAGAGAATTTGCTAGTCATTTGAACTGGTGTTCAGCAGAGAGAACGCCTTTTACATGCAAGCACTTTTAGTGTTGGTATTTTTAAGCTGCCTTTCTCATTTCTCTAAACAAACTTCTTTCTATTAAACTTGCTAGGTTTTTATTTACCTAATCTAAATGATTCTGAGCAATGAATATACTTTATTTTATTTTATTTCCTAATGTGCTTGGGAGAAACTCAGATGGTCAGTCACTTACTTTAAAAGTCTGTTTTCGTCTTCAAGCCTAAGAAATCTTCTTAATTAGCAGAGCTTTGACAAGTCCTGGGTTCTTATCTCTTCTCACTTCCCTACTACATTTGCAGGCGAGATTCTCTTACATGCTTCTCTCACATGCGTTCCCAAGGTAACCTGGCTATATCAGTTTGGAGGTCAAGTTTACCTCTGAGTGAACTCGGCTAGTAGCAGAGAAACAGGTTTTCTTTGCTTTGCATTTTGGGCCTTTGCAACCAAATACTTGATTGTTTCCTCTCTAAATTGGTGATTAAAATAAATGCCTTTTAATTGACTACTTCATTGGAATGGTGGGAGCCCCCCCTCCCTCTGCTCAAGGCCAGGATCCTGAAACTCTACAGGAGCAGGAGGATAGTATCAACCTAGAGCAATGGTTTGCAGAGGGACACAGTTCAGAGACTGATAGTTGGGCCGAACTGGGAGAACAACAAGGGGAAGAGGAACAGGAGGAGAGAGAGCTGGTTGACTCCCCCTCACTGGAACATAGCTGTCAACGTTTCCCTTTTTTAAAGGGAAATTCCCTTGTTCTGAATAGGATTCCTCGCAAGAAAAGGGAAAAGTTGACAGCTATGCACTAGAAAGCATGCAGCCTATCAGTCCTAGAGCTAGACAATTGGATAGGGTAGCCTCTCAGAAGGCTCAATGTGTTGGGATCGCCGCTTGGCCAAGCTGATAAAACTCATTTTCCGGCCGAGCCTTTGTAATCGCCCTCCCAACGAATAATTAACGACCTGAGCCTCTGATAAGGCCTCAGGCACATTCCATTCAGCAGAGAATCCAAAATAACACACGGAACTGATGAGATTTATGGCTACATCGCTATGCTTTATTTCTTACTACGCAGACAGCAAAGAAATATACATACTCTTCTCTATGAAAAGCAGAGAGCAACTGAAACAAAGGAACAGGAAACCACTAACGTCACATCCCGTCTCCTCTCCCATGAGACTTCCAACAGCCTGGAATGTCTCTGGAATGTAAACAGAGTCCTGTGACTCTATGCAGCTGCTCAGTGGCAAACAGAAACTAACACAATGGTGGAGGGATCACGTGGTTAGGAGACGGGAGGACAGGAATAGCTAGAGGGAAGTGGGAGGAACTCAACTGGGAGCACCTGCATGGTGAGAATGGACGCTGGATTTTGTGCTGTGTTTAATAAACCTTTCTGTTGCTGTAAAATACTGCTTTTGCTTTGTGCTGTTATCTACAGAGATGGGGGCGGGATAAGCCTTGCCTTGCAGCCTGACATAAGCCCTGATAAGGACATCTGTTGATGGGGAAATTTTTCATTGCCTAGCAACTTGTTCAAGGCCATTTACAAGTTTCTTCTAGAATATTCCGACAATCACAATCTTCTCAGAACTGTTGGGAAAAGAGGCACCTTTCTCCACCTATGGTGGGGCTGCCCACAGGGTTTTTGTGGGGATTAAATGAAGAGGGGAAGAACCATGTATGAAACCGTGACCTTCCTGGAGCAAAAATGTGGGCTATAAATGCAAATTAATAACAATACATCTTAAGGTCTTAATAAGTAGACAAATTGTTCTCACGCCCACAGTTTCCCCACACACCCCTAGTTAGTTAAAATACTTTTTAACCCTACCACGGCAGCTAACATGAAAATAGAAAATGGTTATCAAAAAAGCTCAGCAATAAAATCTAGAGGGGGGAAAACAGGACGAATAAGACATTTCAGTGACATTTAGTTCTACTCTGAGTTTCAAGGTTGATCCAAGATGTCGTCCTGGGTTTCCCACATCTTCCCATTTAAACTAATGTGATAATAAATCCAAATTATTTATTGGGTTCCCAGTGTTACTGAACATGGTTACTTGATCCTAGAAGTGGAACAGGGAAGTTCAAAACTCAGCAAGTGTTTCAAGAAGCATAAATAACTGTCCTCCCAGATTGAGTTTTTTACCTCAACGAAGGTAACCTCCGGTTGCGGGCAGGATCCGTTCCAGAGCTCTGGTCGGATCCCGATGTCTCCGCAACCGGAGGGACCACTTCTGCACATGCGCATGCGGCAAAACACTTCTGGGTTTGCTGCTTTCGCAACCCGAAATTTACGTTACCCAAGGGTAACGTGAGCGCAGGTGCCACTGTATTATTATTATTATTATTATTATTATTATTATTATTATTATTATTATTATGTTAATGGGGGTGAGGGAAAGGTCTGCAAGGGTCTTTCACTTGTGTTTGCTGAAACGTAAGTGGGAGCCCTGATTGCACAGCGGATCCGACTAGGGTTCAAGCAAATTTGAGCAGGAAACCTTGCAGTGCAGCCTTGCTCAATGCAAGAAGGTCAAGAACTAAGCTGTTGGAGCTGATGCAGGTGGGGATGTCGCTGCTGTGATCCCACCCATGGTTTGAATGTTCATGGGTTCAGCTGAAAGTGTGCACCTGCCTCACGAAGTGTGGCAACCTGGTATACTGGCACTATGTACCACAATCCTGCTTCATGCATTCCGTGTGTGTGTGTGTGTGTGTGTGTGTGTGTGAGAGAGAGAGAGAGAGAGAGAGAGAGAGAGAGAGAGAGAGAGAACATGTGAACCTAAGAAAAGCCCTGCTGGATCAGGCCAATGGCCCATCCAGTTCAGAATCCTGTGTTCACAGTGGCCAACCAGATGATCCAAAGGGAACCAGCAAGCAGGATTTGAGCACAAAAGCTCTTCTCCATCCACCTTCTCCAGGCCATGGATAATTTCATAAACGTCTATCATACTGTGTCTTATTCATCTTTCCTCTAAACTAAAAAGTCCCAAATGCTCCAGCCTTTCTTCATAGGGGAATTGCTCCATCCCCTTGATAATTTTGGTTGCCCTTTTCTGAACCTTTTCCAGCTCCACAATACCATTTTGGGGGTGAGGTAATCAATTGTTTCTACAAGGGTCTCCTGCAGATGCCACTATATCAGGAAGTCCATTTCATATGTTGTAGGAATCAGGGCTTGAATGTGAAGGCACATACCTTTGGATCTCCCTTCCAGTGGCATAGCGGGGGGGGGGGGCAGAGAGGCGGTGGCCCTGGGCACAAAATTCTGAGAGGCTGTACCCCACAACAGGCTCCCTTGTGTGGCTGAGCTCCTGCTGCCTTCCGGAACCACAGGGAGGCAAGCTGCACCTGGGCAGGGGCCTTCAGGACAGGAGTGGTGCCTCCTTCTCCTTGTGGCCAGCAAAGGGATGTCTGACCATGCCATGCCCCTGGGCTGGCTGAGCTGGGAGGTGGCAAAACCACCAAGCCAAAAAGGCATGCAGCTGCCACCACCATTAGCAGCAGTGCTGGCAGCCATGTGCCTTGTGGGCTCTGCACATGCCCCCACCCCGGTTGCCCAATCCACCAAGGGGGCACAACATTTGCCCCACCCTGAGCACCGGCAACCCACATTATGGCATTGCTCCCTCCTGTTACATATCAGGCCTGTGTCATGTTCATTATCCAGTTGTTGCCTGCTGAATCCTTGTTTTCAAAAGGCTCTTAAAGTGGATTTTTTAAAAAAAATCCAGTCTGTGTCTGTTTCGGATTCAAAATCGTTTTCATACGTATATTGAAGTGTTTTTTAGATTTTTTTTGCTGTTAAATTTCTCTGAGATGTTTCAGAGGAAATGAGTCACAAATGTATTCATGTAATTAATATATTGTGACTAAGGATACTGTGAGCTACGGTAATTATGTCCTGCCTGGAAAAGATGGACTTAGAAAGCTTTTCTGCTTAGTCTGAAGACCACCTCCCTCTCAAATACAAAATCAGCTGATAAACAAGATAAAAGCCCTTGAGGCTGGAGAAGGGGGTGGGGGGAGACACACAAATAACTAAGGACTAAGGTAAAGGACCCCTGGACGGTTAAGTCCAGTCAAAGGTGACTATGGGGTTGCGGCGCTCATCTCGCTTTCAGGCCGAGGGAAACGGCGCTTGTCCACAGACAGCTTTCCAGGTCATGTGGCCAGCAGGACTAAACCACTTCTGGCGCAACGGAACACTGTACAGTGGTACCTCGGGTTACATACGCTTCAGGTTACAGACTCCGTTAACCCAGAAATAGTCTTCAGGTTAAGAACTTTGCTTCAGGATGAGAACAGAAATCATGCTCCGGCAGCGCGGCAGCAGCAGGAGGCCCCATTAGCTAAAGTGGTGCTTCAGGTTAAGAACAGTTTCAGGTTAAGTACGGACCTTCGGAACGAATTAAGTACTTAACCTGAGGTACCACTGTAACAGAAACCAGAGCACATGGAAACGCCGTTTATCTTCCGGCCCAAGCGGTACCTATTTATCTACTTGAACTGGAGTGCTTTCGAACTGCTAGGGCAGGAGCTGGGACAGAGCAACAGGAGCTCACTCCATCGCAGGGATTCAAACCACCAACCTTCTGATTGACCCTCCTCCATGAATATAGCTGTTTACTTGGCCGTTTTCCTATGTCGTGAAGGATGAAACTTCAATTCAGTGGAGCAGGGTCAAGATATTAACTGGTATGCATGAAATTTCAGATATAGCTATATAATCCCTAGTGTAGTAAGATAAGACCTTTGGAGCAGGCATTAAAAAAAAATTAAAAATTATGAACCACCCTACTAGATAGGCCATTGGCCTGATCCAGCAGTCAGGCTCTTGTGCTTCTCCCTAAACTATAAAGCCCCAAACACGTTTGCTTTTCCTCCCATAGGAGCTTCTTCAAATGCTTGGGTGGTTTTGGTTGTCATCTTCTGCACACTTCGCAGTTCCTGTTGGGATTCATCTGTCTCAGGAAAAAATGGATGATGGATGAAAGATGAAGAGAGCAGGTTAGAGTTACAGGAGGGGGGAAAGGGGAGCAAGGAGGCAAAAGGGAAAGCAGCAAGCAAGCAGAGGGAGGGAGGGAGACAAATGGACCAACGGAGGAAGAGGGCTGGAGATGGAGGAGAGCAGACCCAACCCAATGGCCATGGAGGAAGTCACTAGGGGAGCACAAAAGGCAGTGAAAAGCAAACCTTTTGAGTTTCTGGTCCATGGTCTCTCTGGCCTTCAGAAGCGCCAATGCAGCTCCTTACAAAGACTCAAGGGATTGGAGGGGGTGTATGTGCCAATACAGCTCCTTGCCAAGGGCACAAGGGATTCTAGGTACCCCTATGTTTCCACTGACTTGCAATTACTACTTGTGCTGCCAAGATCATATATGAGACCAGTTCTTTGGACAATATATCTGTTAGTATGTGAGCGCCAACTCTTGGGGTTCCTTTTCTTTGTCTCAGCAGAGTTCCTCAGGCAGCCACACTGACTCACACAGACACTGACGGCCTCACCACACTGCATGCCCTGATAAGGACACCTGTTGCTGGGGAGAATTAGTGTTGCTAAGCAACTGTTCAAGGCTGTGCTTTGAGGCTCGTTACAAGTTCCTTTTGGCAATACACCAACAACAGCTACAATTGTATCATCAAAAATATTCAATAACATTACCGTAGTTTTGGACAACAAACAATAGTTTCTTCAGTAATACAGTATTTATCATTTCTGCCAAAATTAAATACCAATAATCTTGCACCAATTTACATTCCTACCAGAAAACCACCAATCCTTTCTGATATCCATGTTTCAGCTGCTGTGTTTAAAGATGCAGGAGGATAAGACTTGCAGAGGGAGGTCCAGCACCCCACTTGTCACTTTCCCCCCAGGATAACAAGGAACCATTAATGAGCACTCTCTCGGTTCGGTCAGTCAGCCAGCTACAAATCCACCTAACAGTTACTTCGTCTAGCCCACATTTTGTTAACAATTTTAACAATTTCTCTGCAAGAATGTCATGGAGGACAAGCTACACTATGTCCACAGCTTTTCCGATACACCAAGCCTGTAACTCTACCAAAAAAAGAAATGTGATTTGTCTGGCATGACTTGTTTTTGAGACTCCCATGGCAGATCTTAGTAATCACAGCATCCTTTTCTAAGCACTCACAAACAAACTGTTTAATGATCTGTTCTAGATGTCAAGCTGATCGGTTGGTACTAGGTACCTGTCAAATGAGCCTCATCAACTCAGAGAATGACCTGCAATGCTCCTGCAAATGATCTCAAGCTGGGGTGTGAGGGTTCAGTTGAACCCTGAGGTACCCTGGGCCTAAGATGCTCAGGTCTTTGTAACTTAATACAAGGACCTTGAGCCTGTATGGTAGGAGACAGGAAGCCAGTGCAGCTGTTCTAAAAATGGTGTCCCCAGCCAGAAGTTCCCATCAGCAATCTGGCCACAGCATTCTTACCCCAGCTGGAACTTCCAAACCAGGCCCAAGGGCAGCCCCACATAGAGCTCACTGCAGTAATCCAGCTTTAATGTTACCAACACATGGACTACAGTGGCCAGGCTGTCCCTGCTCAGGAACTGGCCAACCAGTCAAATATGTTAAGTGTTAAATCACTTTTGGAATTGCAGCCCCGGGAGAGGAATGGGGGGTGTGTTTCCTAACACCTCTCAGGACACTTAACAAACTACAATCCCCTGGATGTTTTGGAGTAAGCCATGGCTGGTTACAATGGCATGATGACACTTTAAATATATAGTTTAGTTGGGCCTCACACACCCAAACCTTCCTGGCACTGGAAATAAAGTGAGGTTGGAGAACTCTCAAAGACACCACAATCAAAGAGATTTGCAACCAAGCTAAATAGCCCCAGGGTCTCATAGCATAGCATTATTGAGCTGGAAGGGACCCAGGGGTCATCTAGTCCAATCCCCTGCAATGCAGGAATCATAGCTAACAAATAATAGACCCATCATGGAATTGTAGGGTCTGCTAAGAGACTACAATTAAACACTTTTAAATTGCATTTTGTTTTAATGGGAAATAATTTCAGCACTTTCTTGATTCACCCATTGAAATGAATGGGACTAAAAAATGGTGGAAAGGTGACTCTAGTCTGTTTTTTATTATAAGTAGGGAGGGGACAAGCTGACAATCTTCTATCAAATTGCTCAGTAAAAAATAAACCTGTTCCCAATTTGCAGCATTACAGGAAAAGACACAGGGATCATGAATAGCTTATTGAGCAGCTGTCACATAATTTTTAAAAACCTCATTAATGTTGTTTTAAAAATACGGTAACTTCTTATTGTAGTTGCATTTAGTTATTTTGCTTTATTGGGTAGATCTATGTCACTCACCACCACCAAAGTTCTGACTGCAGGCCTTATGACTGGGGTGGAGAGGGAGAGGAGACATCACCATCTGTCCAATGGAGCTGCAGTCCAGTTTCCCGTAAAATGAAAACAAGCTTTTCTATACTTGCCCGTAAGCAATCCATTAGGCCAGCCATCTGCACAAGCAAGATTCAGCTGTTCTGTTTTGAGGCAAGTGGGTTTTACCATCCAACAATAATGTGAGAAATAAATATTATTTAACAGCTCAGACTGTAATGCTTTAAAATTGCAACGGGGCCACGAGTTGCAAATGTAAAGGTCTAATCCAGCTCCATTGACGTCAATTGGAAGCCTTTCCATTAGATTCCACAGAGGGTTGGATATGGCCCAAAAAAACTATTAGGAAGGGAAAGGGTAGTCAACTACTGTGCTTAGAAAGTATATTATTTAAAATAAAAAATAAAAAAACACTTGGGAAGCCTAGCTTAATTCTCATCCCCAATCTATGAAATTTCTATATCTGAAGCTCCCAAAATGTTTCCCATGGGTGTGGGTGTGTGCAAAATTGATACGTTGAATTCAAGGATGAGATTCCGATGGGAATTTAAATACTCCCTAAAAGTCCAACCCAAGTCAAAAACAATTTCTTGGGAAGCAACTGAAATGTTACAGTCACAGTTCCAGGTATTAGGCATGCAAAATCTTCCATTCTGGCCTATTTCCACTTTGTCCTGGACGGAACCGATTCTTGCTGTGTGTACAAAATGGCCCAAATAGAAGGGTGGTTTAGGCATAATACAGTTGGATTCACACATGAATCAACTTTTGATCCGGGAGACCCAACCCCTTTTCCCCTGACTCTAAAGTTTCTATGGGTCAACACCAATGCATCGCCTAAGATGCTTGCAAGCACCACACAGGTACCATTTGCGTTACTCACCAATAGTTTAAGGCTACTTATGGACAGTGACCCTTCCATGAAAATGAGGACTGGGGCAAGGGAGAGGGAGAGGGAGTTTGCAGGCCAGAGCACAGGGCAGCATGACAGCTGTGCTTTTATCACTGAGCTGCATTTCTAGAAGGCAGGACAAAATGGTGGGCAGCTGAAGTCTTCAAACCAAAAGCAGCCCAATATGAGATTCATGCCTACACACAAAGGGGTTCTCTCTGTGCCAACGTTTCAAAGTCCTAGGTAGGTTCAGAGTATGGAAATTCTGGCACAAGCACCTTCCCAAACGAGTCATGAGAGAAGCAACGGCAGTGAACTCTACCAGAATCTCACTCAAAACAACAAAACAATGCTACGTTCAGGCAGAGGAATCCAACTGTATTAGGAATCCAAAAAGTCACTATAGCCAATGAAATCAACACTTCAAAAAATTCCCCCAAAATCCTGATGTTCAGAGTCAGTCTAACGAAAGATGCATCATCATCAGGACTGAACAAACTGACAATTTACCCCAATAAAACTGATGTGGGCTTTTTAAAATGTGGTTTTTCTACACCCGATTGACAAGCTCAGCAGGTAGGCTGCAAACCTGATGGTCTATACCTGTCAATAGCTCCAAAGCAGGGTGGGCCTTGAACCAGCTACCCTTAGATTGAAGCCTTCCTTTGGACCCCTGGCCTGCACCAATTCACACCCAAGCAAATTGCAGGAGATGTGCTCAAGAGTTCATGCAATCCACACACACCCAACCAACCTAAAATAAAACTCAGGCTAAAAAATACTGGTTGCAAGCCTCCCCCTTCTTTTTGAAAGCCTGGGATCTTTCCCCTCCAACTCATCTACAAGAGTTTTGCAAAACCCTACCAGCCTTTGGCGAGGACGGTCTTTGCATGTTAGCCCTTTACCTCATGTCTCCGTAGGCCCCTGTGTAGCTCTCCATCCACGGAGGGAGCTCCGTCTTGATGCAGTCAGCGGCAGGGGCAAAGGGCATCCTGCCCACCATGCCCCCGGGGTACAACACATTGGATGGTTGGAGCGTGGCACCCTCTTGTTCCAATGGGCCCTGGCTCCTGGCATAGCCAAAATAGGCGGGGGGGCCACCTTCATAGAGTTGCCCTTCCTCGGTGAAGAAGTGGTGCCGTCTCTGGCCGGGAGGGCCAGCATAGTGGGGCGCCAAGGCAGCAGGCACGTCTCCAGCACGCCGGCACTGCGGCTCCCAAGCAGCACTGCCGGGTGCGTACTCCAAGGGGCTCTCTAGCTTGATGCACCCCCCATGGGAGGCTAGGGCCAGCTGAAAGTTGTAGTAGTCGCAGTTCGGGAAGGTCCCCAACAGCTCCTCCAGCTCCAGAGAGCACTTGTAGAGGCTTGGGTGGCCCGGCACGTCCATGGCCAGCACGCCCTCACCACCACCAGCGCCTCCCTTCTTGGCTTCCACGATCTTGCAGCCGTCCAGTGTCAGGGGCCGAGGGTGCGCGCCAGCGAACATGCTGTCGCCGTGGGTCGCCGCCATTTCGCCGACGCCGGGCGCATCGAGCGCTTCCACCGCCAAGCCCATGGAGGTGGAGACGGCTTTGCGCAGCTCCTTGGCACTCACGCCCAGGTAGTCAGTTTTGTCGGAAGGGGCTTCCTCACTTCTTCCGCGAGGCTCGCCTCCTTCTGCTTTTTGCTGAAGACTGCTGTTGCCCAGAATGTCTTTGAAGTCCCCGGGACGACTCTGGAAAGAGAAGCCTCCCAGCAGGGCCAGAGAATACGGAGACGAGGGCGAGGACAAGGACGCCTCCCCCCCCCCCCCCATCGGGGGACTGCAGCGTTTTGCTCACCTGGGACTGCTCTTCCAGCAGCAGGTAAGAGGGCGAACCCGAGTCTTGCTGGTAGGCGCTGAGCTCTTGCAAGTGGGACCCCGAGGAAGACGACCCTTCCGTCGCGGACGCCGACGCCTGGTGGTTGGGGCCAGCCTCCTCTCGCAAGGATCCGGGGCTCTGAAACACTTCGCGGACATTCTTAAACAGGTTCTGGAAGGCGCTCCGAAAAGCCTTCGCTGGCGGCCGAGGATTGACCCTGCCCAGACTGACGGGCACGTCCATGATCTCTCCTGGATGCTGATGTCGCTGGAGGGCAGGGCGGTGGGGGTCAGCCTGCTGTGCTACTTCTCTTTGGCCCGGGACAGGTCCTGGAGACTCCTCGACTGGGCGGGGTGTCAGCTGAGAGAACCAGGCTCTTCTACTAGCTTCCGACGGAGACCAGTAGCCGCAGGGCCACCCTTGGATCGTGGGGCGCACGCGAGGCGCTCCTAAGTTGGAGCAGGTGTAGTGTCAATGGTATGCGTGAGAAGAGCCGGTCGACCCTGGCCTATCGGATCCGACGTCCCCTGCCTCTGGAAAAGTAGAAGTCAAGGCTCTACTCCGCTGGTGGTGGGGGGTTCTTTTTTGTTTTTTCAACCTTCCCAGCCGGAGCAAAGACGCAGTCGTTGGCAGTTGCTGCTGCTGCTGCTGCTGCTGCTGCTGCTGTTGTAAACTGACGCCTCTTGCAGGGGTGAGCTGAAGTTACAATCGGGAGAGAGAGAACGGACGGACTGACGCTTTGGAGGCAAGGCAGACGAACCACCCGAAGAAAATGAACTCGAGCGCGCAGGGAGGGCGGAGACAGAGGCGGACGTTGGCGAACCGGAGGGAGGCTTGTGAGTCAGAAGGCCGGGGAGGAGAGGCTAGACTGGCCGCCCAATCGGCTCAGCGGCCGAGGAGATCCCCTGGATCCGGGGCGTAGAGATCGGCAACAAGTCGCGGTTTGTGGGATATGAACAGGAGAAGTGGCTTCCCTGGGCTGGCCACACCGCGCGCGCTCGCGCTCGGCTTCGCTGCAGAGCCGTAGCTACGGGCGCCGGTAAGCGGCGGAAGCCAGCCGGGTTTTTTTGCCCTGGGTTGTTTCAAAAATGTGTCCTTTGTTCGTTCCCTGGATAGGCAGAGCCCAATTTCCTATCAAGGAATAGAGTCAGGAGCAACGAGAGTAGGTAAAACCAGGCTTTATTTCTAAAACATTATCTCAAAAGAATTAAATCTATCTTTTCCCCTTTGTCCATATCAAGTGGACACAACTTTTGTGTCAGAGTCCAATTCATTAAATTTGCGCTTGCTGTTCCAAAAACAAAACAAAAACTTTCATTAGTGAAGTCAAGATTTTGAAGATGTGGCTTCTATTTTCACCTTGCACCTGTGATTTTCCACTTAATAAAATCTTCTGAGTTGCCACTTAACAAATATCAGGCTTTTACTGGTAAACCCCCAAAATTACTTGCTCTTGGAATACAAGGGAGTCAAAAACTGCATGAAAACGCAAAACATTTCTTTTTGTCCTGGCATAAACTTTGCAGTGTCTTTAACAAGGAGAGCATTAACTGTTGCTCTCAAGCCTTGTGGCCAATCCTTTCAGCTACACAGATCCAACCTTTTCAGTTTCTGGGTCAGAACTCCAGTTGTCTGCCCTTTTCCCTTTTCACGCACAAACACACACACACACACACACACAAACACACACACACACAGTTACAGTTCAAACATCTTCAGGGGATGCCTTCACTGGGAGTACACCTCATGAGCCTTCTAAACACAATCCGTGGCTCCAGAGCCCTACACAAAATGACCCCCCCCCCCTTGATGCTTCTCATGAAGAGAAACCTAAGGGTACCATAGTCAAAATCCAGATGTGGCAACAAAAAGAGCTAACCATTTCCAAAATCTCACACAGCTGTCTTCCACTGGCTCTTTAATCAAACAGATAGCTTGCTTTCTTCTGTCTGGCATCATAAACTCAGGACTGTAGAGCAGGAAAAGGGACTCCTGAGGGTCATCCAGTCCAAGCCTCTGCAATGCAGAGGATGTCGACCAAAGCATACATAACAAATGTCCATTTCTTGCTCAAAAGCCTTTGCTGAGAGCCTCTTATGAAAAAACCCTCCAATGAAGGAGAGTCCACACTCTTGCTAGGTGTTTCAAGCAAAAGTGGCGAATCCCTTGCTCAGCCTGGTGGTTTCGGCCCATACCATTGATGTTCACTGCCTTTTCAAACTGTAGGATAGAGACTTCAGAGTAACATAAGAGTAACATAAGGAATATAATAGACATAATAGAATATATGGAGGCCAGGAATGACAAGCAAACAGCTCTGATGTTTATTGAGGCGGAGAAGGCCTTTGATAACAACTCATGGATTTAACTCATGTTTAAATTGAAGAATGACAATGGGAGAGTGTGGTAGATCTCAGGCTACTTTTGGTTGAACATGCCTTCTCTACATCACAAAAATCTGCTGAGGAACCTGAATCAATGAGGGCTCACAACTGCATCTTGCGCCCATCTGGGAACTGTAGCACCCCAAGCACTGTGAATCCAGGAATAGCCAGTGGCAACTTGCCCCTTTCCCAGTCCTAGGGCCCTCACAGGAACTGGGGGTGGGCGTTTCCCACCTGCTGCTTCGCTGGGCCTGCCCTTCTCTCAGCACTGGCTCCAGAAAGAGTTCACGGGTGTCTTGGCTGGACAATGTCTGGCAAAGTGATTCGGCTTCCCACAGTACAAGCAAAGTCTCTCTCTCCTCTTTTTGTCTTTTTCTCCTCTTGAGACACAGGATGGCGCCAATCTGCATAGCCTCACAGGTTCATTCCTCATTTTGCTCCCAGGCCTTCTCCCTGGAATGCGTGGAATTCCAAACAGCTTCACCTGCGGCCTGATAGCAGCTCCTCTGCTCCTTTCTCTCTTGCAAGCACTGGTCAATTCTCAAGGCTGCTGGCATCAACGCCTCCAGGGAACTGGGGGGGGGGGGGAGAATCCATTCTTACCAACTCATTCAGCAGGGTTTCACTCAGCCCTGCATGGTAAATAGCCATCAAGGCTTCCTGATACCACGCTAGCTCCTGCGACAGCAAACTGAACTGTGTAATGTACTCCATTACTGAGTTAGACCCCTGCTTCAGCTTCATTAGCTTTTGTGTATTTGCAGGTTTCCACTGTGGGTCCTGGAACATGGACTCGAGATGAGTCATAAAACTGTCTGATTTCAATAAACAAGGGTGTTGATTAATTAGTAAAGGAGTCACTCAGCGTCTGGCGGCTCCTTCCAGAAGATTAATTACAATAAACACACATTTTTGTCTGACATCTTGCCTCACCTTCAAAAACATTTCTACTTTCACTTTAAACCCAAGCAACTCAGAGGTCTGTCCACTGAACTTTGATGGGGGAATTGGGGGTGGGGGTGGGTCTTACTGACTGTCTCTGCGTTTCTGCCATCATTCTGACCATTTCCGCATTTTGAGATTGAACGGCACTCATCAAATGTTCTACATGTCCTCTCAGCATTAAATTCTGTTGTAAAAGCCATTGAAATGGCTCCTTTCAGTTATCAGTGTTGGCAGGCTGCCCGCCGGCAGCTCCTGCACCGTCTGTCATGATTTATGACTTAACCAGCAATTTAAGAGGACTTGGGACAATCTGTCAGGATGTTGTCAGCGGCTACTGGTTGGTTGCCCAGGAAATTATAAAGAGAAGGAAAAGTTTCTTACAGTTCTTTTTTATTTCAAACTTTACAAAGAGAGACTATAGAACTTAGCCTCTTGGATAATGACATTGTCCTGAGTGAATCTCCACCCCCTGTCACTCCCACTTCCTCATTCATCATCATCATCACCTCCTGTACAGGTGCTGCTAAGTGCCCTCTGTCTTCAAGCTCTTTGCTCTCCTACTTTTAAGGCTCGCCGGATTCTAGGAGATGGTGGGTCTGGAATGCTTTCTAGTGACAACTTGTCAGCCAGCTTCTGCTCCAGCTCTGCCTGCTCCTACTCACCCATTATTTCCCAACTTTCCCCCTCATCTTCCTCTGAGCTGTGACCTCCCGCAAACCACTGTTTCAAATCTTTACTGTTTTCCTCTTCCTCCTCCCTGGAAGGGTCAGGATGAGGAGGCGGTCTCCACCACTCCTTCTCCTCTGCCCAGCCCTTGACAGTGAAACATGGCGGTTTTTGCCACCAAACGTTGCAAAGGGCCTTTTGCTGGTGTTTGGTGCCACTTTGGAGTGAATTGGACAACATCGGTTTTTCGGCAAAATTGTGACCCCGCGGGTTAGGGTGCCAAAGGCTCACTTTATGGAACACAGTGAAACATGGGGTTTTCGCTGCCAAGCGTTACAGGGGGCATTTTGCTAGTCTTTGGCGCTGCTTCTGAATGAATCTGATGATGTCAGGTCTTTGGCGAAATCATGACCACAGGCGTTAGGACCTCAGAGGGTACATTTTGTGGGGTGCAGTGAAATGTGGGGTTTTCATTGCCAATCATTGTAGGGAGGCTGTTTTTAGTGTTTGGCACCGCTTTAGAGTGAATCGGTCAACATTAGGTTTTCGGCGAAACTGAGACTCTGCGTCCTGGCCAGGCCTGCATCTGTTGAACTTTTCTGGCTTTGCTTGGAGATAGAAGGTCTTGTTCCCGTCCCTAACAAACAACTTTCACATATTTCACTATTCAGGTCAACTTTACAAAGTTCAATTTCCATTCCTCTCACCAAACCTTTATTTGACAGGTCTGCTATAATCCTGAAGTCTCTATGTCCAAGCCTTTTTTGCCACAGATGAACACAGGTTGCACTTGAATTCTTCTTGACCATATTCACTCTCTCTTGACTTGTATCTAGCACAAAGACTCCATTGTTTTCAAAACCTTATGCATACAAAACTCCATTTTTGGTAACTGCACATTTGTTGCAATTAAAATTTACATTAAAACCATACATGGTCAGGGTTGGCACACTGAGCAAACTGTCTGTTAATTCCGGCAAGTAAACTACATCACTCACTTCATTACAAACAGTTTTTCTACCTGCAACACACTTGAGCAAACCTGCTCCTTTTCCTTGCACATATATGTTGTTACCATTTGCAACTATAACTGTAACTGATGAATTTTCACTTAACTCTCTGAAAAAGATTAACATCACACGTCATGTGCATGGAAGCTGCCAAATCAATTTACCAACTAGAAGAGTTACTGTTAATAGGATCAGTTTTCCTATAACTTGATATTGCTAGATAGTTCTGATGAACTGCAAAAGCATTTTTAGTTTGCAGCACCCTCATGTGTGCCTTCTTTCATGCCCCCATCTCTGCCAGAGAAACGGTGCCAGTGTAGGTGCTGATTTCCTGCAAGATCTTGCGAGATCTCATTAAGATGTTAAGGAGAGCAAAATATCTCATGAGATTTGGATGAGATCTTGCAAGCTCTTACAGGGAATCGGCTCCAAAGCCAGCACTGCAGTGCTGGTACAGCAGCCCCTCCAAGTGTCCCTATTTTCCAGGGACGTCCGTGATTTAGAGAAGATGTCCCAGTTTCTGATTTCATTCTGGAATGTTCTGCTTTTCCTTAGGATGTCCCTATTTTCATTGGATAAATGTTGGAGGGTATGAAGTTATCAGATCCCCGGAGCCATCTGAAGGCAATTTTGTATAGGGAAGTTTTTTAATGTTTAATGTTTAATTATGTTTTATATATGTTGGAAGCTGTTCAGAGTGTTGGGGCAACCCAATAGGATGTGTGGGTATAAATAGCAAAATTATAATTATGGAATGGGACTTCCCTATTTTCATCAGAGAAATGTTGGAGGATATGGTACAGCTGCAGTGCCACTGGCAGATGGCGCAGTGGTGGTGAGTATCCCATGGATGGTGGTGGTGTGGCAGAGCAGGGTGGCACTTCCTGATTTGCCTCAAATGGCGAAATGGGACGTATCACCCCTGACCTCAGGATTCCAGAATTTACAGTTGTCAGTTTTGAGGGAAGGTAGGTAAGCACCCACAGCCCAGTTGTGCTGGTCCCGGGGGGGGGGGAAGGTACTAATACCGTAGCCGAAGTTCAGTCCAGAGTCACTAGCAGGGTAGACGATCACTAGATGAGACGCGAGGTCCGAAACAAGGAGCCGGGCGGGGAAACAGGAACACTGGTAGGGCAGCAGCAGGAAGCCAGGCGGGGAACCGGAACACTGGTGGGTCAGCAGCGGGCAGCCGGGCGAGGAACAGGAACACCAGAGAGTCGGAAGCAGGAAGCCGGGCGAGGAACAGGCACACTGGGAGTGCAGATCTAGGTCTGGGCAAAAGCAGGTACTCCACAACGACGTTGCTCCCACAACCTGGGACCGGGCTGCCTGACCTTTATCTTCTTCTAAGGCTGGGGGCGGTCCCGGCCCCCAGGAGCCCCGCCTCTCCTGGCCTTAAGGCGAGCACTCCTCCTGGGAGAAACCAGTTCCCTTCGCCTCTCTGCCCTAAGCCTCTGCAGTTCAGGAGAGGCCGAAGGGTTACTGGGCCCCGGGGGAGGCTCACCTGTAGACACTGAGTCCTCCAGTACCTCTGGGGCCAGAATGGTTTCACCTGGTGCCTGCTCCTGAGGATCTGGCACAGGTGCAGGCTCCTCAGCATCTAGGCCTTGCCCCAGTTCAGCCGGCCCTGGAGGCGGGGACTCCTGTGCCGGCTGGGATTCCTCCGGTTCACTCTCAGACTCGGAATCCCAGGCCATCACACAAGTAAAGAATTCAATTAGCCTAATAAAAGATAAAATGGGTAATATTCACACTTTGATAAAATATAAGTTGAGAGTATTTCATGAGTTTTACCAAGAGTTATATTCAGCAGGTAACAATTCCATGGGGAAGGTGAAAGAATACATCAAGACACTGGAAGATAAAGCTAGAAAGTAGGGATAAAGAGGTTATGGAACAACCAATTTCAGGAAAAAAAATAGAGGAGGTTATAGGGTAACTAAAAGGGGGGAAAGCCCCAGGAGCAGATGGATCGGGAATGGAATATTATAAAGTATTTTAAAATATATTGGCTCCTAAATTAAAAGTATTATATAATTCAGTAATCAAGGGTGAGAGGATCCCTTCCATCATGGGAACAATAAATAATTATCTTAATTCCAAAACCAGGAAAAGATTTGAAGGACCCAGGATCGTACAGGCCAATTTCCCTAATAAAGCAAGATGCTAAAATATTGACCGGAATAATGGCAGAAAGGATGAATAATTTCATATATAAATAAAAACCAATGTGTCTTTGTAGCAGGAAGACAGATGTCTAGTTTAATAGGAAGAGTATTGAATAAAATAGATATAATAAGAAGAAATAAATTGAAAACTGGTATAGTAGCATTGGATATTTTCAAGGCTTTTGACTGTGTAGAATGGCTGGCTTTAAAAATGATTATACAAATCTTAGGATTTGAAGAACGATTTAAGGGATTAATAGATTCAATTATATTTGAGGAACAAGGCATATGTTGTAGTGAACGATGGTATAACAGAACAAATAACACTAGCCTGGGGCACAAGACAAGAATGCCCCCTTTCCCCAATTTTATTTGTATTGGTCATTGAAACTCAGGCCAATGTAATTAGAGAAGATGGAAATATAAGAGGAATAAGCAATAACAGAAAAGAGAAAATAAGCTTATTTGCAGATGACAGCTTGTTAACAATCAAAAATACGTTGGAAAATATGCAGGTAATAGGGGCACATTTGAAAAAAAATTAGAGAAGCAATAGGGTTGCAAATTGGTCCAAATCAGAGATTATTACATTTAACTATAAAAAAATTCCTTCCAGTAGCACCTTAAAGACCAACTAAGTTAGTTCTTGGTATGAGCTTTCGTGTGCATGCACACTCGAAAGCTCATACCAAGAACTAACTTAGTTGGTCTTTAAGGTGCTACTGGAAGGAATTTTTTTATTTTGACTATGGCAGACCAACACGGCTACCTATCTACTACATTTAACTATGATGAAGATGAAAAATGAATTTTTTGAAGGATATAAAAATAAATGTAAAATTAAGAAAGTTAATAAATTACTCGGGAATAAATATAACAAGAAATTTAGAAAAATTTAGAACAAGTGAATTTTAATAAATTTAAGAAATAAATTAAGGAAAATATGACAACCCCCTGGCAGCGAGCCGTCTGGCAAGCAGTAAGAAGTCTATGTCAGTTCAAGATAGCCGGAGCTGGAGCCAGAGCTCCTGGTGTTTTTTGAAAAAACAAATTGAAATAATGGGACTCGGAGAAAGATTTGAAAAGGGGATAGAGGCGATTTATCATAATCAAAACGCAAGGTTGATAATAAACGGAAATCTCACAGAAAACATCAAGATTGCTAAGGGTATGAGACAGGGGTGTCTCTTATCTCCATTGCTGTTCATTTTGGTTTTGGAAATGCTCATGCAAATTTTGAGAAAAGGGGAAAAATAAAAGGAGTTGTAATACGTGAAAAATCATACAAAGTAAGATCCTATGTGGACGATCTAATAGTAACAACAGAGAACCCAAAACAAAGTATTCCAGCTGCTATAGACGTGATTAACAAATATGGAAGACTGGCAGGTTTTAAGATGAACTACCAAAAAACTAAATTACTAACTAAAAATATGAGGGCTGAGGAAGGATTTGCAAGAAACTACGGGTCTGGAGATCAAAAGTAAAGTAAAATACCTGGGAATTTGGATATCGACAAAATGTATTAATTTATATGAGGATAACTATGTCAAAACGTGGAAGGATATAAAGAAGAACATGGAAATTTGGAACAGACTCCACCTCTCTCTCTGGGGCAGAATCTCAGTAGTTAAAATGAATATCCTTCCAAAAATGATTTTCCTATTTCAAACAATTCCAATTCTGGGAGGAATGAAATGCTTCCAGGAATGGAGGAGAGATATCGCGAGATTTATATGGAATGGAAAAAAGTCGAGAATTAAACATCAGCTACTTATAGACCAGAGGGAGAGAGAAGGCTTTGGACTTCCTGATTTAGAACTCTATCATGCAGCTGCTGGGCTGGTATGGATCAAGGACTGGATAACATTAAAGGATATGGATGTGCTAGATCTTGAGGGATTGGATAATCAATACGGCTGGCACACGTATCTGATTTATGAAAAGGTGAAGGTGCACAAGGTTTTTTTAAATCATATTATAAGAAAATCGCTTTATAAGATCTGGGATAAATATAAAGGATTAGTGGAACCAAAGAGCCCCTTGTGGACCTCTCCAACTGAAGCCTTGGCTGTTAAAAGAAAAAATATGAATGGAGATTGGGCCACATACAGATTATTGTTAGAAGAAGATTATGATAAACCAAATTTAAATAAATTAGAAGAAATTAAAAAACATGACGGATTGGCTGCAATATTTTCAAGTAAATGAAAGACTAAGTCTGGACAGAAAGGAAGGTCTTGCAAAGGAAACATCTAAATTCAAAAAAGAATTCAGTATGAAGGAAAAGACATCTCACAAATGTACAATGTGCTACTAGAATGGGAGGTGAAGGAAGAACAAGTGAAGGCAGTGATGGTGAGATGGGCACAAGATATTGGTTATAACATATACATGGATCAATGGGGAAAGCTATGGAGGGAGGATATTAAGTTTATGGTATGCTATAATCTTAGAGAAAACATTATGAAAATGCAATATAGATGGCACCCCACCCTACCAAAGCTTGCTAAGATGTACAAAAATAGACCACCAGTTTGCTGGCAGTGCAAAAAAAGGCATAGGGTCCTATTTGCACATGTGGTGGGAATGCACAACCATTTGAGAATTTTGGAACAACATTTATAATGAATTTGAAAAATTATTTAAATTCTTGTTTAAGAAAAAACCAGAAGCCTTCCTCCTAGGTATAATGTCATCAGAAACAATGTCTGACCTCTTTTCATGTATGCGACAACTGCAGCCAGAATTTTGGTGGCAAGGAATTGGAAAAGCAAAACCATTCCTACAATAACTGAATGGCAGGTCCAAATGATAGAGTACTTACAGTTGGCTACAATGACAGGGAGAGTCAGAGGTTATTCGAAACAGAAGGTACATAAAGAATGGAAAATATTTAAAGAATATTTGAAAATTTATTGTAATAACAAAAATCTCTTCGGAAAACTTGAATGATTCTTGCAAAATAAATATTGTAAATAATAATTTTCCTTTCATAAGAATTAAGAGAATATTACATAAGATGATACTGTGTGTTAAACAACACAATAAGCAATAGTACAAAGAGAGTATTTGGAAGTCATTCTCAATCTTTTTTCTTTTTTTTCTTGTTTCTTGTTTTCTTTTCTTTTCTTTTTTTTTGTGTGTGGTGTTTTTAAATAGCTTTTTATCATGTAAAGTATATATGGATAAATGTTCCAAATGGTAAAATATGTGTTGCAATGTTGTGAAGCATATTATAAGATTAAGGAGAGCAAATTGTAATATATGGTGGTATGTTGTGGATGTTATTGTTGTTTGTCAAATACAGTTTATTATATATATATTTTTTATAATATTTTTTATTGCTTTTTCCAAGGTCAAGTACATCGTCGAAAACTCAACAAAGCAGCTTTACAGAAGAAAACAAAGAAATTAAAAAAAAGAAAAAATTCACATTTTCAAACAGTTTTTCTTGATCCACTGGACTTCCCCACATCCTCCACACCCTGCATTCTTCACAATAAAAAATAACAGCAAATTGATACCTTGTTTCCTGTGTTTTTGTACTTTCATCTAATTGTATTTTAATTTTAGGGTACATGTTATTAACTCACTTATTCCCATCATCTATCCCAAACAAAGAACATTACTCTAAAATTTTTACTTTTCATGGTCATAACTTAGTTTCCACCATAATCAAATCTAATTACTGAAGTTTGTTTTTCCCAAAAACTTAGCAAATTCTCAACATTCATATAACTTATAGTGTTTTTGTAAGTAGTCCTTAAATTTTTTCCAGTCCTCTTCCACTGCCTCTTCTCCCAGGTCTCGGATTCTGCCAGTCATTTTGGCCAATTCCATGTAGTCCATCAGTTGCGTATGCCACTCTTCCAGCGTGGGTAGCTCCTGTGCCTTCCAGTATTTGGCTATAAGAATTCTTGCTGCTGTAGTTGCATATAAAAAGAAAGTTCTGTCCTTCTTTGACACTCTCTGGCCCACAATGCCCAGGAGGAAGGCCTCTGGTTTCTTGTGAAAGGTATACTTAAATACCTTTTTCAACTCATTGTAAATCATTTCCCAAAAGGCCTTCACCCTAGGGCATGTCCACCAGAGGTGAAAGAATGTTCCTTCAGCCTCCTTACATTTCCAACATTTATTATCAGACAGATGATATATCTTTGCGAGTTTGACTGGGGTCATGTACCACCTGTATATCATTTTCATAATGTTTTCTTTCAAGGCACTACATGCCGTGAATTTCATACCGGTGGTCCATAACCTTTCCCAGTCTTCAAACATAATGTTGTACCCAATGTCTTGAGCCCATTTTATCATAGCTGATTTAACTATCTCATCTTGAGTGTTCCATTTAAGCAGCAAGTTATACATTCTTGAAAGCACTTTCGTCTTAGGTTCAAGTAGTTCTGTCTCTAATTTCGATTTTTCCACCTGGAAACCAATTTTTTTGTCCTTTTTAAAAATCTCTTGAATTTGGGCATAATGTAGCCAGTCTCGCACCTTGTACTTTAATTTTTCTAAGCTCTGCAACCTCCAATTGTCTCCAACTCTTTCTATTATCTCACAGTATTTTGCCCAGCCACCCTCCATATTAAGTATTTTTGAGGCCTTAGCCTCCATTGATGATAACCACCTCGGGGTCTTATTTTCAAGTAAGTCTTTGTATTTAATCCAGACATTAAATAAAGCTTTTCTGACAATATGGCTTTTGAACAATTTGTGAACTTTTACCTTGTCGTACCACAAATATGCATGCCAACCAAAAGCATTGTTAAACCCTTCCAGATCTAGGACATCAGTGTTTTCTAGTAAGAACCAATCCTTCATCCAGCAGAAGGATGCAGCTTCATAGTATAACCTTAGGTCCGGCAGGGCAAATCCCCCTCTTTCTTTTGCATCTGTTAGTATTTTAAGTTTTATCCGGGGCTTTTTGCCCTGCCAGACAAACTTCACAATATCCTTCTGCCACTTTCCAAAACATTCCACTCTGTCCACGATCTGCAGGGTTTGAAACAAAAACAACATCTTTGGCAATACATTCATCTTTACCGCTGCGATTCTTCCCAACAAGGAAAGTTTTAGTCTTGACCAAACTTCTAAATCCTTTTTGATTTCTGACCAACATTTTTCATAATTATCTTTGAATAAATTCAAGTTTTTTCCAGTCAGATTGACCCCCAGGTACTTCACTTTTTTAACCACATTTAACTCCGTTTCTTTCTGGAACCCATCTATTTCTGAAAGTGTCAATTTTTTTGCCAAAACCTTAGTTTTTTGTTTGTTCAACTTGAATCCCGCCACCCGACCAAACTCATAGATCAATTCTAGAGCCCTTTTTGTACTAGATTCTGGCTCCTGTAGTGTTAAAACCAAGTCATCTGCAAAAGCTTTCAGTTTGTACTGTTTTCCTCCGACCTGTATTCCTTCCACCAGCTGATCCTTCCTAATCAAATTAAGCAACACCTCCAGGACAGAGATAAATAGCAGAGGTGATAGGGGGCACCCCTGTCGTGTCCCTTTTTCAATTTTAAACTCCTCTGTCACCACATTGTTCACTATCAATTTGGCCTTTTGCTCTGAATAGATTGCTTCTGTGCCATTTTGGAACGCCCTTCCCACTCCCATCCCTTCCAAATTTTTCTTCATGAATTTCCAAGATATGTTGTCGAAGGCCTTCTCTGCGTCTATAAAAATTAAGACTGCTTTCGTATTCAAATTTGTCTGCAATAACTCCAAAACATCAATAATATTCCTAGTGTTGTCAGACAAATGCCTGCCAGGGAGAAAGCCTGCTTGATCTTTATGAATTACTTCATTTAAGACTTTTTTAAATCTACTTGCCAAAATATCAGCAAAAATTTTGTAATCCACGTTTAGGAGTGAGATGGGACGGTAGTTCTTAAGTTGAGTCTTTTCAGATTCCAATTTTGGTATCAAAGTGATGAAGGCTTCTTTCCACGATTCTGGTGCCCCCTTCCCCTCCATAATTTGATTACACACCTCCATTAGCGGCTGAATCAAATAGTCCTTTAATGTCTTATAATACTTGGAGGTAAGTCCATCTGGGCCTGGGGATTTGCCCAATTGCATGTTCTGAATGGCACTTTCAATTTCCTGCTGTGTTATTCTGTAATTCAGGGTTGTTTGTTTATCTTGAGACAATTTTTGCAATCCATTACTCTTTATAAATTGGTTTATCTCCATCTCTGCTTGAGGTCCTTGGGTAAACAATTTTTTGAAGTATCTCTGGAAACACTTTCTAATTTCTTCTGGTTTCTGGATACATTCTCCTTCAACCTCCAGATTGGTAACAAAGTTCAATTTTTGTCTCTTTTTCAGCTGCCATGCCAGCAGCTTCCCACATTTATTCGCCGATTCAAATGATCTTTGTTTCATTTGTTTAATTTTCCATTCAACTTCTTGATTTATCAATTTTGCATATTGTGCTTGATGGAATTTAATTTCTCTTAAAACTTCTTTTGATTTTGGATTAAGTCTCAACTTTTTCTCACCATCTCTTATCTTCTCTAGTATCTTGTCCTTTTTTCCATTCCAGAGTTTTTTCTTAATCGTATTCTGTTGTATCAGAAACCCTCTCATAACCGCTTTACTTGCGTCCCAGATTGTTTTCTTTTCCACCGAAGTGTTCAAGTTTATTTCAAAATAATCCTTCAACATTTTTTGGGCCTTCTTCACAATCTCCTGATCTCTAAACAAAGTGTCATTCATTCTCCATCTGAAGGATCCAGCTGGTGTAAAAGTCTCAAATCCATTTTCAAAGCGTTATGGTCGGAGCAGGTTTTGGGGCAGATCTCTATTTTTTTAGTCTTAGGTGCCAGTCCTCTAGTCATCCAGATTTGGTCGATTCTTGTCCATGATAGGTGGGCCTCAGAAAAGAATGTTCCTTCTTTACCTAGTGGGTTTTTTGTCCTCCAAATGTCAATCAAGTCCATATTGTCTGTTAGTTCAAAGAAAGTCTTAGGTAGTCTGCCATCTTTAGTCAGGTTTTGATTTTGTGACTTGTCCATGTGGGTGGAGACCACCCCATTCATATCTCCCATCAAAATGATGTTAGTATAGTCAATATGATCCAGCATTATCTCATGCAGCTTTTTGTAAAATTCCGATTTCCCCTCATTTGGTGCATATATTCCTACTATCAAAAATTTTTCTCCTTGTAGTTGTATTTCAATCGCCAAAATTCTCCCTTGTTCATCTTTGAACACAAACTTCGGTGCTAGGTTCTCCTTTGCATAAATCACTACTCCTCTTTTCTTAACCTTATCTGATGAAATAAATTCTTGGCCTAATCTTTTGTTGATTAACACCCTTCTATGGAGCCTAGTCACATGTGTTTCTTGCAGGCAAATAATGTCCAATTGTTCTTTCCTCAATATATGGAAGATCCTTTTTCTTTTCTCAGGGGAATTTGCGCCATGAATGTTCCAACTAAGGAGCTGCAGAGACATCCTGAATCAATTTGTCAGCCAATAGGGGTGTCTCCCTTGTCGTCTATGACTGGAGGTGGAACCGGATTTAAACCAAACGAAGGGGGTGGCCAGACTCCTGCTACTCCTTTCCGAAGGTCCTCCCCGTGGTCGTTCAGGAACTTTTCTTGCTCCTCTGCTGTTCTGATTCTTACTTTTTTCCCTTTCAAGTTGAAAGATAATCCTTGAGGGAATTCCCACCTATAAGGAATTGTGTTGTTTCTCAATAAACTTGCGAGGTCTTTATATGTAGTTCTTAAATCCAACAATTGTTTCGGTATATCTCTAAAGATTTCTGCTGTCTTTCCTTGAATCACCAAAGAGTTTTTAAAGTGTAGGCTGAGTATATTATCTTTTTCTTGCTTAGATCTCAGAATGATCAAGCAGTCTCTTGGTTTGTCCTTTTTGACCACTCTTCCCAATCTAAAAGCTGTGACAATTTTAAAATCCTTCTCTTCTGCCAAGCCCCAGAATTTTGATATTTCTGCTGTCAGAAAACCAATCAAATCTTCTTTCTCAGATTCTGGGATATTTCTAAGCCTGAGATTGCTTTCCCGATTTTTCAATTCCGCCATGGACAGAAAGGCTTGCTGTTCATTCATCTGTCTGCTCAGTGGTCTTACTTCCCCTCTTACTTCCTCTATCTTCTTTTTATTTTGTTCTGCTTTTAAATTTGCTTCTTCAGCTAATTTTCGATTTTCTGTTGTTGTTATTTGAATATTTCCTATTGCCTGTGTATTTTGAGAAACTTGGTCAGTCAATTTATTAATTGTAGCTGTTACTTGGTCAAATTTAGCCGCCTGTTCATCAGCTTTCTTATTTAATGCTGCCAGCTGTTCCAATATTTCTTTAGAAACTGGGTCTAGCCCTCCTGCAGCCATATCCCCAGAAGCTGGCTGTTTAGGTTGTCCTTCTTGCAGGCCTGTCACAATTGGGACCGATGATCTGTGTGGCTGCACAGGCAGAGTTGATTGCAACAGTTCAGTTTGTTTTGCTTTTTTGGCAGCCCTTGTTTTTGGTGCACCACTCATTCCACAGCTGTCCAAATGTCAAGGTCAAATTGTAAATCCCATGGGAAAGCAGTCCAGGATGTGAACATCCAAACATAAAATTTGCAAAACAACCAGCAGTTCTCAGAGACTAGAGATTCCACAATCCAGTAGGGGGAGCTCCCCAGAAGTTAGAAAAGAGGATAAAAAGTTTCCACCATTAAGTTCCCAAATGCAAAGTTAGGTAAAAATCAAATAAAAACCAAAACGGAGGAGAGAACCTTCAAAGTTCACTTTAAACTGCAGAAAGTGAAAGTTCTTAACAATGGTGCATGCAACAGTTCCTTATTTGTAACTTACAGCGAAGCCCCAATGCAACTTTATAACTTTATACACAGTTACCGCAGTCTGATGGTTCTTTTGTATCCAGGCAGCCCGGGAGCTGGGTTTCAAGACTTTGTAATCCATAGGAAGAAGGGAAAAAAATCGCGATCTATATCCACTTGTTAAAATACAGTTTTAACTTTTAAATACTCAAGTCCGAATTTGCAGGGTACACTCCAACTTCTTTTAAAACCCCTGTCAGTACTTCAGCTTTGATAGCTCTTTGCTTGATACTTTAAGCAGAGTCGGAAGACGGACTTCCTTTTTAACGTCTCCCGCTTTCAGCCGAATTTCAGAAATTTAAGCTCAAAGATCTCAGGTTTCTTACTCACGAGTATGTTGTTTCAAATCGGATGTTCAAAGAAGAAAGGTCAGCGCTCATCAGCAGCAGCCGCGCGGCTTCACTTCCGCGGAAAGAGCGATGAACTCACAGCACCGCTACCCCCTCCACGTTCCGGAGCCCCTTACGGGGTCCCTTCTGCGTCTCCGAGGTCGCTCTTGGTGCCCGCCGAGTCCCACGACCACAGGCTCACTCTACCTGTGGTTTTTCTTGACGGGTCTTCGCTTTGCCGTAGCGGACGACCCTTTTCCGCGCGAAGAGGACCGCCATTGCCGTTTCGCGCCGCCTCCGGAAGTCCAAATACAGTTTATTATAAAGAAAAGAAAAGAAAAGAAAAGAAAGCAAAAGCAAAAGCACTTGAGGCCTGTAACAGAGAAACAGCTGAAAACAGCCAAAGCCTGAGACACAGGCAGAGCCTAAAACAAGGCCAGGGCCAGAGCCTGAAACAGGACCGGAGCCTGAAACATAGGCAGAGGCAGAGCCTGAAACAGGGCTTGATACAGTGTTGGAGCCTGAAACAGATAAATAGCGTAAAACAGAGGCAAAGCCTGAGACACAGGCAGAGCCTGAAATAGAGCCAGAACCAGTGCCAGAGCCAAAGGCTGAAATAGAGCCTGAAACAGAGCCTAAAAAAGAGCCGAAGGCAGAGCCTGGAACATAGCCAGAGTCTGAAACAGTGCTTGATACAGGGCCGGAGCCTGAAACAGAGACACAGCCTGAAACAGAGATACAGTCTGGGGCAGAGCCTGAGCCCAAGCCCAAGCCCAAGCCTGAAACAGAGCCAGAGCCAAAGCCAGAGCTGGAGCCAGAGCCAGAGTCTGAAACAGTGCTTGATACACGGCTGGAGCCTGAATCAGAGAAACAGTTGGAAACAGAGCCAAAACCTGAAACACAGAGCCAGGCAGAGCCAGGCAGAGCCTGAAACAGAGCCAGACCTTGAATCAGAGCCTGAGCTACTAACGGCATCAATTAGAGGCTGCTCTAATCAAAAAACTTACAAAGAATGGGAATTCATACAGGAATATATGGTAAGATTTTGGTTCAGAGCTTAAATTTAACATGCAATAGCCTGAAGTATGCAAGGATACAAGAGAATATTACAATACAAATGGAAAAAACAACTTTAATAGCTGTCAACAAAACAATAAATAACAGTATGAAGAGAAGATCGCACATGGGTGAAGGGAAGTAATTGGTAAAGGGGGAGGGAGGCATAAGGCAGTAACTGGAAAATTGTAGAGCACAAATATGCGATTTAGGAGGTTAAGAACAAGGAATTAAAAGAAGAAGATTCAAGTTAAAGAATAGTAAAATAGGAAAATCTGAGAAGAATTTAGTACAAATGAAAACATGTGAGTTATGTTATTGCTTCTATCTTGGATTATTTTGGTTTTAAAGTCTTCTGTTGTCTTCCGGAGGCGGCGCGAAACAGCAATGGCGGTCCTCTTCGTGCTCTGAAGAGGGGCTCCGCAGAAAAGGGTCGTCCGCTGCGGCACAGCGGTGACCCATCAAGAAAAACCACGGGCAGAGTGAGCCCGTGGCCGTGGGACTCGGCGGGCACCAGAAGCCCCCCCAGAAACGAAGAAGGAACCCCGTAAGGGGCTCCGGAACGTGGAAGGGGGAGCGGTGCTGTGAGTTCATCGCTCTTTCTGTGGAAGCGAAGCCGCGTAGCTGCTGCTGATGAGCGCTGAAACATCAGACTTCAAACTTCATACCCGTGAGTAGGGATTACAAAATTTTCGGGACTAAAGTTATTAAATTCGGCTGAAAACGGGAGACGCAAACAGGAAGTCCGTCTTCCGATCGTGCTTAGAGATCAAAGCAAAGACTCTGACAAGCGGGAAGCGCTTTAAAAGGGATTACAAAAGTTTGGATTATTGTGCAATAACTGAACTTGCTTCTAAGAAATTATAAGAAATAATTTTGTTTTAAATTTATTGGATTTGGATTGGAACTTTCCTCCCCTTTGTGGATTATAAAGGACTAAGAAACCAAAGCCTCGGACTGTCAGGATATAAGAGAACTGTCAAATTGCGGAAACTGTATTTAATACTGAAAGTGCTACATGCGAGCGTTACTGTCTGGATACAAACAGGGAAACTGTTTCTCGCACCCTTTCTGAAACTTTGTTTTAACTTGGGAAAAGCTCTACATGCCTAAAGGGAAATTGAAGGTTCCTTTGTAATTTGCTTTGGACTGCAGGGACTTTAATGGCGGAAAAAGCTCTTTCTTTCTTCTGAATTACAGTGGTACTCCCCCTAGAGGATTTTGGATTTATAAGTCTCTGGGAACTGCATTTTATTTTGACTATCTGCTGTCTTGCTGTTTATACTTTGGAACTGCCTTTCCCATGGGATTGCTTACAGTTTGACCTTGACACATAGACAGGTGTGGAATGAGTGGCACAGGGAAAACAAGATCGGCCAAAACGAAAGCAAAACAATCTGTACAATTGGTACAAACAACTCTGACTTCTCAATCGCGTAGATCATCTGTCCCAACTGTTTTAGGATTACAAGAAGGGGAAGCTGAGCAGACAGCACCAGAGGATATGGCCTCAGGAGGATCTGATACAGTTTTAAAACAAATTTTGGAACAACTGGCAATTTTAAATAAAAAGGCTGATGAGCATTCGACTAAAATTGATCAAGCCACAGCCTCTATTAGTAAACTGACTGATCAAGTTGCTCAACATACACAAGCAATTGGGAATCTTCAGGCAACAACTGCAGAAAATCGTAAATTGGCTGAGGAAGCCAATCAAAAAGCAGAACAAGCCAATCAGAAGGCCGAGGCAATAAAAGGGGAGGTAAGGCCACTGCACAAACAGATTAATGAACAGCAGGCCTACCTGTCTATGGTGGAGTTGAGAAATCGGGAAAACAACCTCAGATTGAGAGCTATCCCAGAACTTGAACAAGGAGACTTGATTGGTTATTTGACATCAGAACTTTCAAAGTTCTGGGGTATAGAAGAAGATAAGGACTTTAAGAGTGTAACTGCTTTTAGATTGGGAAGAGTGGTGAGGAAGGACAGATCCAGAGACTGTTTGATCATTTTGAGATCCAAGCAAGAGAGAGATAAAATATTAGGCCTTCATTTTGAAAAATCACTTGTTATTCAAGGCAACAAAGCAGAAATTTACAGAGACATACCGAAACAACTTTTGGATCTTAGAGCTACATATACAGAACTAGCAAGATTACTGAGAGGTAATTCAATTCCTTATAGGTGGGAGTTTCCTCAAGGACTATCTTTTAACTTCAAAGGAAAGAAAGTCAAAATCAGAACAGCAGAAGACCAACAAAAGTTTCTGAAGGACTACGAAGAGGACCTTCAAAAGGGAGCAGCGGCATCTTGGCCACCACCTCCGCCTGTACCTATACCGACACCTGCATCCCCGGGATCAGAGGAAAAGGAAGAGACGCCACTATAGGACTAACAGATTGATCCAGGATGTCTCTGCAGCTGCTTAGTTGGAACATTAATGGCGGAAATTCCCCGGAAAAAAGAAGAAGAATCTTTCATATATTGAAAAAAGAACAATTGGACATTATTTGCTTGCAGGAAACGCACGTGACTAGGCTCCATAGGAAAGTGTTAATTAACAAAAGACTAGGCCAAGAATTTATTTCATCGGACAGAGTTAAGAAAAGAGGTGTGGTGATCTATGCAAAGGAGAGCCTGTCACCAAAATTTTTATTTAAAGATGAGCAAGGAAGAATTTTGGCAATTGAAATACAGACACAAGGAGAAAAAATTTTGATATTAGGAATTTATGCACCAAATGAGGGGAAAGCAGAATTTTACAAGAAGCTGCATGAGATAATGCTGGATTATCTGGACTATACCAACATCATTATGATGGGAGACATGAATGGGGTGGTCTCTACAAATATGGATAAGTCACAAAATCAAAACTTAATAAAAGATGGCAGACTACCCAAAACTTTTTTTGAACTAACTGACAGTATGGATTTGATTGACATTTGGAGGACAAAGAACCCCCTAGGTAAAGAAGGAACATTCTTTTCTGAAGCCCACCTGTCATGGACAAGAATCGACCAAATATGGGCAACTAGAGGGCTGGCACCTAAGACTAGAAAAGTGGAAATCTGCCCAAAAACTTGCTCCGACCATAACGCCATGAAAGTGGAATTGAGACTTACTCCAATCGGTTCCTTCAGATGGAAAATGAATGACACCCTATTAAGAGATCAGGAGATTGTGAAGAAGGCCCAAAAAACTTTAAAAGACTATTTCGAAATAAATTTGAACACTACGGTGGAAAAGAGGACAATCTGGGACGCTAGTAAAGCAGTTATGAGAGGGTTTCTGATACAACAGAACACGATTAAGAAAAGGCTCTGGAATGAAAAAAAGGATAAGATCTTAGAGAGGATAAGAGATGGAGAGAAAAAATTGAGATCAAAACCAAAATCGAAAGAGGTTCTGAGAGAAATTAAATTCCATCAAGCACAATATGCGAAATTGATAAATCAAGAAGTTGAATGGAAAACTAAACAAATGAAACAAAGATCATTTGAATCAGCGAATAAGTGTGGAAAACTGCTAGCATGGCAGTTGAAAAAGAGACAAAAATTGAACACTGTTACTAATCTAGAGATCGAAGGGAGAAACATTCAGAAACCAGAAGAAATTAGAAAGTGCTTCCAGAGATATTTCAAAAAACTTTACACCCAGGGGCCACAGGATGAGACTGAGATAGACCAATTTTTAAAAATTAATGGATTATCAAAAGTAGTCCAGGAAAAGAGAATAATCCTGAACTGTAAAATAACACAACAGGAAATTGAGGGTGCCATTCAGAATATGCAACTATGCAAATCTCCAGGCCCAGATGGACTTACCTCCAAGTACTATAAGACATTAAAAGACTACTTGATACAACCACTAATGGAGGTTTGCAACCAGATTATGGAGGGGAAGAAGGCACCGGAAACGTGGAAAGAAGCTTTCATCACATTGATTCCCAAACTGGAAACTGAAAAGACTCAACTTAAGAACTACCGTCCCATCTCACTCCTAAATGTGGATTACAAAATTTTTGCAGATATTTTGGCAAGTAGATTTAAAAAAGTGTTAAATGAAGTAATTCATAAGGACCAGGCCGGCTTTCTCCCAGGTAGACATTTGTTTGATAACACCAGGAATATTATTGACATTTTGGAACTTTTGCAAACTAATATTAATACGAAAGCAGTGTTAATCTTTATTGATGCGGAGAAGGCCTTTGACAACATTTCTTGGACGTTTATGAAGAAAAATTTGGAAGGGATGGGAGTGGGACGGGGGTTTGAAAATGGAATAGAAGCAATTTATTCAGAGCAAAAAGCTAAATTGATAGTGAACAATGTGGTGACAGAAGAGTTTAAAATTGAAAAGGGAACACGACAGGGGTGCCCCCTATCCCCTCTTTTATTTATTTCAGTCCTGGAGGTGCTTTTGAACATGATTAGGGAGGACCGGTTGGTGCAAGGAATACAGGTCGGAGTGAAACAATACAAACTGAAAGCTTTTGCAGATGACTTGGTTTTAACATTACAGGAGCCAGAATCTAGTACAAAAAGAGTTTTAGAACTGATTCATGAGTTTGGTCGGGTGGCGGGATTTAAGTTGAATAAGCAAAAAACTAAGGTTCTGGGGGAAAACTTGACACCTTTAGAAACAGATGGGTTTCAGAAAGAGACAGAGTTAAATGTGGCTAAAAAAGTGAAATACCTAGGGGTTAATTTGTCCGCTAAAAATTTGAATTTATTTAAAGATAATTATGAAAAATGTTGGTCAGAAGTTAAAAAGGACTTAGAAATTTGGTCAAGATTGAAACTTTCCTTGTTGGGTCGAATTGCAGCTATAAAAATGAATGTATTGCCAAAGATGTTGTTTTTGTTTCAAACCCTACAGATCGTGGACAGAGTGGAATGTTTTGGAAAGTGGCAGAAAGATATCTCTAAGTTTGTCTGGCAGGGCAAAAAGCCCAGGATAAAATTTAAAATACTAACTGATGCAAAAGAAAGAGGGGGATTTGCCCTGCCGGACTTAAGGTTATATTATGAAGCTGCAGCTTTCTGCTGGATGAAGGATTGGTTACTATTAGAGAACACTGATGTCCTAGATCTGGAAGGGTTTAATAATTCTTTAGGATGGCATGCATGTTAGTATCTTAGCTCACAGTCAGAGGTACCTGGCCTCCCCCGAGGCAATTGAGCGAGATACTGTGTTTACCTTTTGTCTGCAACTGCCGGCAGGCTAGGTAAACAAACCCGGCGATTCTTCTCATTAGACGTGAGAAAGAACACACCCTCTGCTTCTCTGTTTCTCTCTCCCTCCCTGCATTCTCCCAGGGAGGGGAAATGAGACAGACAGGAGTCCTTTTTACATGTTTTATTCCTGTCACTCAGCAGTACATAGAAATGCGACTGCACCCTTCAGTCTCCATCAGAAGAGACACAACTCCTCCCCTGTACTTCCAGCACAGGTCACATGACACACTGAGCTAACATCCGGTGCTCAGTACAGAGAATAGGTTCCACCTTTTCTCCAACAGTACATCTGCAAAACACAACATCCTGTTTTGCATTCCAGCCATCTGGAGCTGGCTTTTGCCTTGCTGCTTTTTCCCAACAACCTCCCCCAAAAGCATCAATAGGCAAAACATAATCCAGAGAAGAGAACAAACAGTTGTTATACATATAAAAGTCCCCTGTTGTTTCAGTTCCACCCTTGGAACTCCCCACCACTGGTTTCACCAGTGTACCTCTCTGGTTGTCTGGCTTCCAAGGAATGAGTGCTTCTGCATTACCTTGGCTTGCTACTCTCTGTTGTGTCTTTGTCTCTGACTTAGACACTGCTTTAACCTGCTTTGAGTTGTTAACAATAGCAACACACGCAACAGCTAAGTTAGCAAACTCTTTTGAGTACCTCTTAGGTGGTACACCCTTTGTAGCTCTCTCAGACCTGCGTATGAGGTTCTGATCCTCTGTGCTCACTGGTTCAACCTCTGGACTTTGTTGAGAACCAGTAGCATTGGCTAACAGTGGTTCTTCCTTCATCTGTGAAGGTCTATCCATTGTGTGAGATTTCCTCTCAATGACTGTTACGACTGAACTCTCTGAGCTATCAGTGTCATCATCAGTACCACTGTAATCTGTGACATCAGAAAAATCATCATCCTCATCATCTGAATCGTTTCCTGTGGGAAATGTGTGTTCTACAACCCGCTCTTGTTCAGGAGTGCTCTCTAGGAACTTTGTGAGAATCACCTGACCAGATTCAGACAAAATTACTCTGTAGAGACCCTTTTCATATCCCACAAAAATGCCTCTGGCATTCTTTACTCCACCTGGAGCTTCTGTTCTCACATGAGACCCGAAAACCTTAAAATAGGCAACAGAAGGTTTTCTATTGAACAGCTTCTCAAAAGGAGAACATCCCAACTCTGTTGAGACTTTTCTCAACCACACATGAAGATAGGACGCTAGAGATTCGGCCCAATATTCATGTGGCAAATGTGAACTCAGCAATTGCGCATTCATCCCCTTTTGCAATTCTTTGTTCACTCTAACACAGACCCCCCTGTTCCACGCTTCGGTCGAAACAGCAACTTTGTGGTCTATCCCTTTTCCATCCAGGAACTTCTGAAACTTCTGTAACAGAAAAACTTGTTTGTCATCTGTGAAAAGACAATCAATGTTAGCATCATGCATATTTTTAACCTTGTCACAAAATTCCTGAAACTTTTCTAAAGTTTCTTGCGGTTTCTCCATCAAATAAACCCAAGAATAATTAGTGAAACAATCCACACACAAAAGGTAATATTTTGCACTGCCCCTAGATGGTTCTAGAGGACCAATCACATCAGCATACACCCGCTGAAAAGCCCTGTCGACCTTCTTGGTCACCTTCCTGGTGCTCGTGTTGGTCACACCTGCAAGAGAGATTTCGTTAGAATCAGAAGAATTACATTTCATGTAATCACTTTGATCAAAAGTCAACAAATACAGTCCATCTTTCTCTTTGGCAGTAAGAAACAGTTCTCCATCTTTGTAGATCTTGCAGCTTTTAGCATCATAGGACAGTTTCAGTCCTTTCTTTGCAATCTGCGACACACTCAGCAGATTAAATCTCAGTTCTGGAACCAGGTAAACATCACTTATAGTCAAGTTCAGACTCTCAAGATACACAGTCCCAATTCCGGTCGCTTCCAACTCTTGACCGTTGGCCTGTTTCACAGTGAAGCTTTGCTTCTTCAACGTCGAAAACAGTTGTCTGTGCGGGCACAAATGTTTTGTACATCCAGTGTCGATTATAAAGGCGTTCCCAACATCTGGTGTGGTTCCTTTCGCCATCATAGCCTTTGCAGGTTTCACCTGGCACTTGGAACGGCTTTTGTTTGACGCCTCAGGCTTCGTAGAGCTGCTCTTTGCTCCTTTTGACTGTCGCGACTTTCTACAGTTTCGCTGTAGATGCCCAGTCTGTCCACAATTGTAGCATCGGACAGCACTCAATGCTACACCATGCTCTCCAGTAGCATCATCAGTAGTGGGAAGATTCAAACTCTGTTCTTCCCTCCCCCTGTCCTTCACTTCCAGTGCAGCAAGTCTGTCGTGTTCATTCAGAACGACGGCACACACCCTTTCCGCGGTTAGCTGCGCGGCCGGTAGGGAACCAAGCTGACTGGCAACAACCTTGTAGGTGCGATTAAGGCTGTTTATCATCATGAAGCAAAACACTTCCTCCTGAAGACGGAAATTGCGTTCCACCATCTGTTGACGCAGAAACTTCATTTCTGTCAGGTGCGCTTGAACATCTCCATCAGGCGCTAGTCTCAGATTGGTCAACTTCTCAAAATACAGCAACGCTGAAGAACCAGCATCTCTCTGATGCGTTGTACGCAGCGTGTCCCAAATCTCTTTTGCATTTTGTAAATGCTGGATATGCACAAGCTGCTGATCTGAGACACACAGAATTATAGCAGTCCTGGCCCTCACGTTCCGTGACTCCCAACCTCTGGTTGGTGCTGCAGGGATGGGGTTTTCGATTACATCAAAAAGCCTCTGATTTTGCAGCAGGGCCTTCATCTTTACAGACCAAGATGAATAATTGTCATTGGTTAAGGGAGGTGGGTAAGGCAGCGCTCCCTTCTTGGCATCCATCTTGAAGCCAAGCCTCTAGCTCACACTCTCAAGCAAGCTGTAAAATCCAACAGTTGTTTTTTCCTTTCTCAGGCAGGCAAACTGCAAGTTGATTACGCTCTTTGCACCTGGCAGCTAAACTCTGGCTGCTATGGAAAGTCCCTCCAAGAGCACGTAAACTTGTAGCCAAAACACTCCGTGGCTTTGTTTCGCTTTTCTCAAGCTTACACTCACAGTCCAGCCTCTCTGCCAGTAATTTTCCACAACCGTTACTTAGCAAGAGTGCATTCAGGACTTCTTATCTTAACCACAAGAATTTGTGGAATGCAGGCTGAGCTTCGAAGCTGCAGGCCTCTTCTCCCGGAGCTTTTGTTTTCAAACGCAGCTCCCATGAACCAGGGAATTAATCAACCTGCGTTCACACTTTTTGCCCGAAATGCAGCATACCTTGAGCTCCGTTGCTTTGGAAAACACTTTCCTCTGGGTCCTTGCCATCTGTTCAGCCTCTGGCTGCTCTCAGACGCTTGCCTTCTCTCTTGGAGCAGAGGAGGACAATCCACCAGCCTCTCATGCAGATGTCCGATGAATCGCAACCATCCTCTGCTACCACATGTTAGTATCTTAGCTCACAGTCAGAGGTACCTGGCCTCCCCCAAGGCAATTGAGCGAGATACTGTGTTTACCTTTCGTCTGCAACTGCCGGCAGGCTAGGTAAACAAACCCGGCGATTCTTCTCATTAGACGTGAGAAAGAACACACCCTCTGCTTCTCTGTTTCTCTCTCCCTCCCTGCATTCTCCCAGGGAGGGGAAATGAGACAGACAGGAGTCCTTTTTACATGTTTTATTCCTGTCACTCAGCAGTACATAGAAATGCGACTGCACCCTTCAGTCTCCATCAGAAGAGAAACAACTCCTCCCATGTACTTCCAGCACAGGTCACATGACACACTGAGCTAACATCCGGTGCTCAGTACAGAGAATAGGTTCCACCTTTTCTCCAACAGTACATCTGCAAAACACAACATCCTGTTTTGCATTCCAGCCATCTGGAGCTGGCTTTTGCCTTGCTGCTTTTTCCCAACATATTTGTGGTACGACAAGGTAAAGACTCACAAAATGTTCAAAAACCATATTGTCAGAAAAGCAATATTTATTGTCTGGACAAAATACAAAGACTTACTAGAAAACAAGACCCCGAGATGGTTATCACCAATAGAGGCTAAGGCCCGAAAAACCCCCAGTATGGAAGCCGGTTGGCCGAAATTTTGGGAAATAATAGAAAAAATTGGAGATAATTGGAGGCTGCAGAGCTTGGAGAAATTAAAGAATAAGGTGCGAGATTGGTTACATTACGCTCAAATTCAAGAGGTTTTTAAACTGGACAAAAAAGTAGGGTTCCAGGTGGAAAAATCGAAACTAGAGACAGAATTGCTTGAACCAAAGACTAAGGTACTCTCAAGAATGTATAACTTGCTGCTTAAATGGAACACTCAAGATGAGACAGTCAAATCAGCCATGATAAAATGGGCCCAGGATATTGGGTATAACATTATGTTTGAGGACTGGGAAAGGTTATGGACCACCGGAATGAAATTTACGGCATGTAATGCCCTGAAGGAAAATATTATGAAAATGATATATAGGTGGTCCATGACCCCAGTCAAGCTTGCAAAGATATATCACCTGTCTGATAATAAATGTTGGAAATGTAAGGAGGCTGAAGGGACATTCTTTCACCTCTGGTGGACTTGTCCAAAAGTGAAGGCCTTCTGGGAAATGATCTACAATGAGCTAAAAAAGGTGTTTAAGTACACCTTCCCTAAGAAACCAGAGGCCTTCCTATTGGGCATTGTCGGCCAGAAAGTGCTAAAGAAGGATAGAATTTTTTTTATGTATGCAACTACAGCAGCAAGAATACTCATCGCAAAACATTGGAAGACACAAGATCTACCCACACTGGAAGAGTGGCAGAGGCAATTGATGGACTATATGGAACTGGCTGAAATGACTGGCAGAATCCGAGATTTGGGAGAAGAAACAATGGAAGAGGACTGGAAAAAATTTAAGGACTATTTACAAAAGCACTATAAGTTGTATGAATGTTAAGAAATTGCACGATTTGGAAATTTTAGCTTCAGCAATTAGATTTGGTGAAACAGGAAACTAAGTTATAAGTAAGAAAAGGTTGAAACTTAAAGTAATATTATGTTTAATCTAAGGTACAAGTAATTGATAAAAAGTATTTTAAATTTAAAAACATAATATCTGAAAGGTACAAAATAAGACATGAAACAAGGTAATAATTTGCTGATATTTTTATTGTAAAGAACGCAGGGTGAGGAGGATGTGGGGAAGTCCAGTTGGTTGTATGAAAAAGCTTTAGAAAGTTGGTTTTTTTTTCTTTTCTTCTTTTTTCTTTTTACTTGTTTCTTTTTTGTATTTCTTGTATTTTGTGTATATTTTTGAGTTTGTATCTGAAAAATGTAATAAAAAATATTTTTTTAAAAAAAATAAAGTCTTCTGTTGTAAAGGTTTGTTTTGGTTGTAAAGTTCTCTGTTGTAAAGATTGTACATAAAATCAATAAAACAATATTTAAACAACAACAACAACAACAATTTATTATTTGTACCCCGCCCATCTGGCTGCGCTTCCCCAGCCATTCTGCTCGGCTTCCAACAGAGATTAAAAATACATTAAAACAAAAAGCTTCCCTATACAAGGATGCTTTCAGATGTTTCCTAAATGTTATATAATTACTCATCTCTTTAACATCAGATGGGAGGGTGTTCCACAGGGTGGGCACCACTACTGAGAAGTCCCTCTGACTGGTTCCCTGTAACCTCACATCTCGCAGTGAGGGAACCACCAGAAGGCCCTCGGTGCTGGATCTCAATGTCCGAATAGAACGATGGGGGTGGAGATGCTCCATCAACACTCTGAATTGTGCTCAGAAACGTACACAATTCTGTGTTCTGTGAAGTGGGACTATTGTCCTTTGTTTTTTTTCTTTGCTGTCTGATGCTAGAGAGAGAGGGAGCCATGTTGCAGTGCTCCGTGTGTGTTTATATGGAAATAAAGTAGATTAGCCAAAATGCTGAGTTGCTGAGTTCTTTTACGCAAACTGCGAAAACTCTGTGGATCGCTAAGTCTGTTGGCATCGGTCACTGTGATGTTCGGGCTGAAGACAGCTTTTGAAGCTCCCGAACGATCGACCAGGAGGGAGAGAACATGCCAGTCGGGCATGTGTCTCTACCAGGGTCCTACTCGAGTGTAGGATGAGCTCCTGACAACAGTCATGGGCCCAGGGATTGGGGGCCACAGACCCAGTGCCAGCAGAGGAAGAACCAGGGGCTGTTTTGTCCTGGTTGGAGTCTCCTGGAACCGGCAGCATGAGGCAAGCCTCTTCAGAGACGGAAGGAAAAAATATGTGAGGAGACAGACACTGTGAGTAAGAAGCTGCCTAAAAGTGAAAGTAAACAAAGGCAGGCTGGACTGTTTTGTGCCAAAGCCAGTGGCTCATGCACAGAAGAAGGCTTGATTCATAGCCGTTTGATAAGGACACTAAAAGGTTGTTTCAGCTTGCACTAAGCTGCGGAATGGACCTTTTGAAGGGGTAGGATCCCAAGTCCCTGAGTTACATAGAGGGAATGCTTGATGCGGCAGGTCTTTGCCGAGAATGTAGCCTTGATTTATGTGCTACAGAAGGGAGGACATACTCTGATGCTTATGAAGCTGGATTTGCGCAGCAGCAAGGTTTGCCAGGACAATAGCTGGATGTGAAACATCAGCTATGGGGGAGGGAGCAATTTCCCCCGATGATGAGCTGAAGTAGCAGGCATGAACTTTAAGAAGATAGGAATCTTCTGATTCATTCCCTGTGAGTTTGGGCATGTGAGGGAGCAGTGATTTTGTTCCTGAAACTGCAAAAGGCAGTTTGAGACACAGTCTATGCCTGATATTAGACAGAGTGTGTGTTTGGCAGGAATTTCATATGTGACACACTTGGACATTCCAAGATGGCGACGAGCTATCTAGGATGCCAAAGAAGTTCGGAGGGCTGGACTTTGCTGTCTCCGATGCCCACATGCCCTGGGAGGGAATGGCTCAGCAGACTGCCAAAAGTCACACCCCGGGGGAAAGCTGATACAATATCCCAGGTGACCATGCAGAGCTCTGGTGGTGTCATGGATGAGAAGACACAGAGCTGTTTTCCAGAGTGCACAGGAGGGGTGTTTCCTGTTGAGGGGGAGAAATCTCCAAAGCAGGAGGAAGAAGGGGTACTGACTGTGACATCATCCCAACCATCACTGCAACCAGCAGGTGGCGCTGCTGAGGTTGAAGCAGTGGAAAGTTTGTCCTGTGAGAAGTTTGGACAGGATCCAAATGTCAGGAAGGTTTGCAGCATTTCTAACAGGCAACATGAAGCAAGGCCAGAGATGCAGAGCTGCAGTGCAAATTTGGTGACCAGCTGTTTCAGGACAGAGGTGCAAGAATCTTTTGTACTAGATTCTGATGTGAAGGCACACCTTTGTGGAAGATGGAACTGGTTCACCACGTGTACGCCACAGAAGGATTCGATCCACCAGTCGAGTGGAGATTCCTTGGGGGTGCATAGCACCTGGACCGTGGAACTAAAAAGCTGTAACGTTGTGATGTCTAACGTGTTTTTCATTCCAGGTCGAGAAGCCCAGCTGATGCAGCATGGCTATTCTATTTATGGTAACAAACAGAACGCAACCATCCAGAAGAACCAAAGCGATCTTTTACATTGTGATGTTTATTGTGTAAATGGCTTGTTCTTGCTATGTTATAATGTAAACATAGGGGATGGTGGAATGGTTCAAGAGACATGTAATGTTTTGTCTGTTAACCATGTTTTTCATGCAGGATGTAAGCATGAAGCTCCCAGATTGCTGGTATCTAACATGAAGATGGGCAGGTGTTCCTGTCAGGAGCTCATCCTACATTTGAGTAGGACCCTGGTAGAGACACATGCCTAACTGGCATGTTCTCACCCTCCTGGTCGATTGTTCGGGAGCTTCAAAAGCTTTCTTTAGCCCAAACATCACAGCGACTGATGTCGACAGACTCTGGCACACTTACGGATCCGCAGAGTCTTCACAGCTTGCGTAACAGAACTCAGCAACTCAGCTGTCAGGTGCTGGTGTGGTTGCTCAACAGTAAACAGCCAAGACTCCGACCTGTCTTTCCAAGCATTATTCTTGGTGCAAACTATTTACAGTGAAGAGCATCGTAAGTTCATGTCTGGCTCAATCGCTAGCAGAATCTGGGAGTGGTCGGTCTTTGTACCTCCCCCAGCATAAAAATTGTGTCACCCCCAGCCTTTTCAGCCCCTCCCTGCGCCGAAGCCTACTGCGCAGAATGGGCGCTGGCAAAGGGGGACTTCCCTCCTCTCCGGTTTGCTCAGGCTTGGTGTTGAGGCTCTCCCTAACATCCCCTGGTCCCTGCACCTCCTCTCCACTGGAGGTGGGGCTTTCCTCCTCGCCGGAGGAGGAACTGCTTCGCAAGATTTTGGGAGGCTCCCTATAACACAACTGCCCTTTCACCTCTCGCCTCCGAGCTGATGGCAGTTCCATCATGCACCCCCCCTCAAGACCGCCCTCGCCGATGGTGGAGTCTCTAGCAGCATCCCCCTCCTGGGCATTGGTAGGAGAGGGGGGGACCCCGGAAAGAATAGTCGTCTTCCTCTGTGGATTCAAAAACTGCTTCTCATTCCCCCGTCTTCCCCCTCTCCGGCGGGAAGCCCCAGTCAGGTTCTCCCCCATGAGACAGCTCAGCGACTTCGTCCCGGAGCCCCCCCCCCCGAGGATGTAAATCCTACGAATTCCCCCTCGTCCTCCATGGGTCCAAACACTTCCTGCAACAACCTCCCCTGGGGTTTTGGCTTGCGTGGGAAAAGAGCATGGAACACCTCCACAAGATACTCCTCCATGACGGATTCTGCGGGAACTCATGCATTTTCTGAACTGGGCTCCCCCTCCCAGGCAACCAAGTACTCTAGCTGATGCCCTTTCCACCTGGAGTCAAGTATTTCCGTCACTTCATTACAGAGTTCCCTCTCCTCTATGCTGGGATGGGCGGACATCCCTTCCTCCCTTCCTGGGATGCTGTGCCCCTCCCTGTAAGGTGAAAGCAAGGATCTATGAAACACGGGATGAATTCTCATGCTGTCTGGCAATTTTAGCCTGAATGGCACTGGGTTGATTTGATGGATCACCTCAAAGGGCCCCAGTCGTCTGGGCTGCAGTTTCTTGCACCCCCCTCTTAAGGGCAACCCCTGACATGACAACCACACTTTGTCCCCCACCCGTATGACCTCCCCTGGCATGCGATGCTTGTCTGCCTCCCTTTTATACATCTCTTTGGCCCTCTCCAGGTTGAATTGGAGCTGTTGGTGCAAAGCCTCCATCTCTTCTGCAAACTGCTCTGCAGCCGGAACACTCCATTCCTCCTCCCCCCGTTCTGGGAAGGCCCTGGGGTGACACCCGTAGTTGGCCATAAAGGGACTCATCCCCGTGGACACATGTTCAGCATTATTGTATGCAAACTCAGCCAGTGCTAAGTTCTCCACCCAACCATTCTGCCTCTGACTGACGTAGCAGCGTAAGTATTGCTGTAATATGGCATTAGCTCTCTCGGCCTGCCCGTTGGTTTCTGGATGTCTTGCTGTCGAGAAGCTCACCTCTACCTGTAACAAACACATGAGTTTGTGCCAGAACCACGAGGTGAACTGCCTTCCATGGTCCGAGATCACCCTTGATGGTGTCCCATGCAGCCGAAAAACGTGATCCACAAACAGCTTGGCAGTCTCCTTGACTGTCACTGCATGGAAGCATGCCACGAAGTGACACATTTTGGTCAGCAGATCGACCACCACCATCACCGCTGTCTTACCTCATGACCTGGGCAGATCAGTCATGAAGTCTATGGACACCACCTCCCAGGGTCTCCCCAGTGTTGGTAAGGGTTCCAGTAACCCCGCCGGTGCTGCTCTTTCTCCTTTGACCCTCTGACACCTGTCGCACCCTCGGACATATTCCCGTACATCTTCCCTTACCTTGGGCCACCAGAACTGCCTGGTGACTAGCAACATGGTCTTATGTTGCCCAAAATGCCCAGCTGTGGGGTTGTCATGGAGCTGTTTGAGGATTTTGGCTCTCAATGGCTCTCCCGGTACATATAGTGCCCCTTTGTAGAACAACAGCCCCCCTTTCTCCTCAAAACCCCCATTTGCTCCCTGACCATCCTTAAGTTCCCTAATTTTAGTTTGAGCAAATTCATTGTGTCTGGTGAGCCCAACCAGTTCCGTCTCCCCTGTCAGTGCTCCCCCACACGACCACTTGTCCTCTTGAAACATTTGTCTGGGCACGGGTGGCCCTTCCTCTTCCATGTACTCTGGCTTCCTGGAAAGTGCGTCCGCCCTCATGTTTTGCTCCCCAGGGACGTATTGTATCTTAAAGATAAAATGAGCAAAATGCCCCGCCCATCTGATCTGTCTTTGGTTGAGTACGCGCGCTGTTCACCAATATTCCAGGTTCTTGTGGTCTGTTCGCACCTGGATCTGGTGCTGCGCCCCGATCAAAAAGTGTCTCCACTGCTTTAAAGCCGCATAAATGGCTAGCAATTCCTTGTCATAAATAGTGTAATTTTGCTCCGATTTGTTCAGTTTCCTGGAGAAAAAGGCACAAGGTCTCCAATCCTCCCTTGGACCTTGCTGCAGTGTGGTGTAGTGGTTAAGAGTGGTAGTCTCGTAATCTGGGGAACCGGGTTCGCATCTCCGCTCCTCCACATGCAGCTGCTGAGTGACCTTGGGCCAGTCACACTTCTCTGAAGTCTCTCAGCCCCACTCACCTCACAGAGTGTTTGTTGTGGGGGAGGAAGGGAAAGGAGAATGTTAGCCGCTTTGAGACTCCTTAAAAGGGAGTGAAAGGCGGGATATCAAATCCAAACTCTTCTTCTTCTTCAACAGCACTGCTCCTATGGCTCGGTCTGAAGCGTCCGTTTCCACCCTCGAAGGCTTCCCTGGATCAACGTGCAGGAGCTGCTCCTCTGATGCAAAGACCTTCTTTAAACTTCCAAAGGCCTGCTGCGCTTCCCTTGTTCACGAAAACTTCTTCCCACTGAGACAATCAGTTATAGGCGCTGTCAAGTGTGCAAAGTTCTTGATAAACTTTCTGTAGAAGTTGCCGAATCCTAGGAACTGCTGCACATCTTTTTTTGTCTTGTGGCTCTTCCAGTCCAGCACCTTTCTTCACCTTCTCCGGATCCATGGCTAGCCCTTTATCCGATAACCGGTACCCCAGGAACTCGACCTCCCAAGCATGGAATTGGCATTTCTCCAGCTTGACCCACAACTGATGCTCCTTCAATCTCTCCAACACTTGCCTGCCGTCTCTCACGTGCTGTGCCTCGTTCTCTAAAAAGATTAAGACGTCATCCAAAAAGGCAGCACAATTCCTGTACAGCAGGGAGCCCAACACGTGGTGCATGAACGCCTGGAAGCAGGCGCTGCCCCCTTGTAATCCAAATGGTGAGCGGTGCGCACCAAAACTGTGTCAACTGTTGGCACCATGATCAAGGGGCAGGAGAAGGGCTGGAAGGACACCAGGAAGTGTTTCATATGCAACCAGCCTGGGCACATTGCTAAGTGATGCCCACGACGTAGAACATGGGAGTCACTGTCAGGAACAGAGGTGAAAGAAAGCGACGGAGCCCAAGGACAGGAGCAGGGAAACGGGAATGCCTGGCTGGAAGTGGGGGCCAACAGCCAGGGACAGAAGAAGTGAGAGGGCCCCAAGCTGACACACCGGTCCCAGGGATCACACTGACAGTGAAACTACAACTCCCAAATGGGTGCTACCGGGAAGTTCATGCCTTGGTTGACTCAGGTGCCTCAGCAAATTTCCTGGACCTGCCGCTTGAACAACAGCTGGCGCTACTCCCTCTAGGTTTTCCCTTACAGGTCAAGGCAATTGATGGACGACCGCTGATGGCAGAAGAGGTATCACACCCGACCCCACCCATGAGGATGGAGGTGTCTCGTCACGCAGAGACGCTGGCTTTCCATGTAACCAAGCTGTGCGGACACCCGGTGGTGCTAGGAATGAGTTGGTTGGCGAAACATGACCCAGCGATAGCTTGGCACCAGAAATCACTCACATTTGCTTCTGTGCATTGCGTCCAACATTGGGAGGAGGGTGGGGCAAACAGGTGGGAATTAGGGGGGCAGACGTGGAAAGAGAAGGGGGAACCAAAGCGGAGGTAAGCATCCCCCACCAATATGCAGCCTACAGTGACGTTTTTAGTGAACAGGAGGCTGATAAGCTGCCCACCCCCACAGATCTTATGACTGCAAAATAGATCTAGTCCCGGGGGCCAAATTGCCCCCAGGAAAGCTCTATTCCATGTCTGAGGCAGAGACACAAGCGCTGAAGGAGTTAATTGACAAGAACTTTAAAAAAGGTTTTATTAGGGAATCCACTGCAGCAGGGGGTTCCCCAGTTTTCTTTGTAGATAAGAAAAACAAGGAACAGAAGAGGCTTATTTGTGATTACAGGCGACTCAACTCAATGACTGTACCAATAGCCTATCCTTTACCAAGGACAGATGATTTGCTGGAAAGGGTGAAGACTGGTAAGATTTTCACCAAATTGGATTTAACGGGGGTTTACAATCTGATTAGAATTCGGGAGGGAGATGAATGGAAAACAACTTTTTTTACCCTTTTTGGATCATACGAATTCCTAGTTATACCATTTGGCTTGCAAGGGGGCAGCGTGACTTTCCAGTCATTTATACTGTACATGTTTGGGCCAGTCTTATACAAAAATTGTGTGTGCTTTTTTTGGATGACATGCTGATTTACTCAGAAACAGAAGCAGAGCATGTAAAGCACGTGAAGGAGGTCCTGGAGAGGTTGAGAAAGCATAAGTTGTATGCCAAGTTAGAGAAATGTCAATTCCATGTCAAGTAGATAGAATTTCTGGGTTACTGCCTCTCAGCGCGAGGCATGCACATGGAAAAGGGGAAAGTCAAAAGCGTGCTAGAGTGGCAGCAACCCAAGACTAAGAAAGATGTGCAAAGGTTCTTGGGCTTCAGTAATTATTACAGGAAATTTATACACAATTACTCACAAATCACTACACCCATAACAGATTGCTTGAGGGGAAAGAAGCCTTCTTTTGGACATCAGAGGCACAGGCAGCCTTCAAAGAGTTAAAGAGAGTCTTTGCATCAGAAGAATACCTGATACATGTAGAGCCACAAAACCCTATGAGAATAGAAACAGATGCATCGGACAGAGCCATAGGGGCGGTTTTGCTGCAACAGAATAGGCAGGGGAACTGGCAGTCCTGTGCCTTCCATTCCAGGAAGTTAAACTGCTCTGAACAGAATTACACGATTTGGGATAAATAACTTTTGGCAATTTATGATGCCTTCAAAGTTTGGAAGCATTTCTTAGCAGGGGCGCAGCACCAGGTGAAGGTATATACCAACCACAAAAACCTAGAACATTGGAGGACAGCTAGGTATCTTAATCAGAGACAGATACGGTGGGCGCAATTTTTTGCAGGATTTAATTTCAAGATAGAGTATGTGCCAGGGGTGCAAAATGCTAGGGCAGACGCGCTGTCTAGAAAGCCGGAATATATGGAGGAACAACCGACTTCGCGCAGTATGTGTTTGAGCCCGATCAGTGGCAATGCACAGCCACCTTAGTAAGTGACCAGGAGCACTTCCGGGACGCCGCGGCCACGGGAAGGAGCGCGAGGCTGCCCTCCGGGGGGGGGGGGTCTCGAACAACACGGTGTTCTAGAGGGGTCACGAAGGAGGATTATTCTGGGGGACAGAGTACCCTGCGACGCTGCCTGTGCTCGCCTGTGTTGTCGGCGTTTTATAGGACTGGAGCTGCAGCATGAAGGGGGAAGCAACAGACTCCGTGTTGTGAAGCCTCAGGCTCCACGTGAAAAGCGGTGAACCTCTGACAACACCAAAAAAGCTGGGAAATAGCCAAAGTAAATAAGCTGATAACAGACAGAAAACTTAACTAAAGAACCCAGCGGAAAAAGAATTGTGTGGGGTGAAGGAGAAGGAGTCTACTACTGGCGGTAAGAACAAAATGGAGTATAGCGGAAGACTGTGAGAGAGAGAAAGCATGAAAAGCTGCCGCTGAGTGGGTGCAGAGGAGAGACCTCAGATACAAAGTATAAAATACAAGGAGTCTGAGGCAAGGTAACATTGAAAATATTTTTATGGACTAGAGACTAGAGAGAAGTGAAAGGAATTTGTCTGTTCTATCTGGTCGAAGAGTGTTGTGCCAGCGACCGGCTTGAGATACATCGGGGAGAGTCTGGTTTATATTCAACCCAGTGAAACGATTGAAAATTAGATCGAGAATAGAAGGAGGGGAGACGTGGAGAGGAAGCGTTCTCCCGGCGAGACTTGGGAGAAAGAGTAAAGTAAAGTAAAGTAAAGTAAAAACTTTCTGGGTTTTTACATCGTCATTTTCCTCCCGGTCTTCATCCACTTTAAAGAGATACACTCCAATATTTAAACAAGAGAAGGTTGAACTATTATTGTAGCGGAAAGAGACCGAGACCGAGAGACCGAGATTCTTTGGCAAGAAAAGAAGTTTAATAAGACAATTTGCCAGGACTCTCTGCCATTTACGGAACTCCTTTTCATTGCAGAGTTTCTCCACATCCGGCTCCGCCTTGCTCTCCTAGGTCCGCTCCCAGACCGAGACTCACCTCGTGGTTCTTCCAGAGTTCCAGAGAGTTACTACGTGACTACGTGATCTCATTTACCCGTCTCTGTACCTTTGGCGGTTACTCTTTTCCTGCCCCCTCACCCACCCTTTATTCCCCCTCATCCTTCTCTATTGTTGGTCCCTAGTGTATCCTTTGAGACGTTGGCCTTCCCTATTTATAATTGTTTTGTCTTCCTTTTTGTCCTTCTTTTTCATTTTTTCTTTCCTTTTTGGTTTTTTGCTTCCTTTTTTTCATTGGTTTATCTTTTTCGGCTTCCTTAGCTGCCCTTTCTTTACTCTTTGTAGTTGTTTTAGTACTGGTTGGTGCTTAGCGTGCCTCTGTTTATTTGGTTCCCCCTAATTGTGCGATTGTTAATACTGCACGAGACTAGCTGTTTGGCTTCGTGTAGAAGGAGACATCCGGTTGATGAACTCTACTGAACTCTATTGAAGAGAAGAGAACTAAGACTGGGAAGGTTAATAAGGCGCCACTGTGCGGGATCAAAGGAAACTGTATTGGAAGAAATCAACAAGAGGAACAGGCCAGCAGCTTACTTCAGTGACTAACGGGGGGAAGAGTTTCTAATAATTTGTTAATTTAAGTTGACATACAAAATGAAAAAGGCGGTGGGAACACCAGCAGAAAGGAGGCCTTCTAGACAAGAAGATGGGAAGGAGGGAAAAGAGATTAAGGATTACGATAGTTTGATGGTTGAAATAAGAAAAGAATTTAAACATAACGAGCAATATATAGAGAAAAAGCTATTGGAAGTGCAGGATACATTAGATAAGAGATTAGAGGGGGTGGTGGGTGAATTGACAGGAAAAGTCAAAGATTTATCGGTAAGAGCCAAAGTACTTGAAGATTCTATGGAAAGGGTGCAAAAAGATACGAAAGACAGTAAGAAGGACTTGGACAGGATTAAAATAGAAGTTAAGAAGATAGGCAAGGTACAGGAAGAATTGCTGGACAGTATAGCTATGACTCAGATGAGACAGAATCAACCAAATCTGAAATTTAGAGGGATCCCAGAGGATCCAAACGAGAATATAAGATCTAAAATGGTGAAAGAGTTGGCAATTTGGTTAGATAGGAAGGAGGAAGAGATAAGTTTCTCCCTAGCAAATATATTTCGGATAAAAGCAAAATCGGCTAAAGCTAGGGGGGAAAAATTGCCAGGAGATGTAATAGCCATGTTTAACTCGATGGAGATGAGGAACGAAGTACTGAAGCAGAATTATAGTAAAAGGCTATATATTGAAGGAAACCCAATTATTGTATTTAAAGAGATCCCTTCGAGATTTCTTCGAAGGAGGGACGTCTATAAAAAATTAACCAACCAACTGGGGAAAAAATGGGATCCTATATAGATGGGAGTTTCCGGAAGGAATTTCATTCTATTTCAAGGACAAACGATTTAAACTGTCTAGCTCTTCAGAACTTGAAAAATTTGCAAGAAGATACGAGAAGGAACTTGGAAGGATGGCGGGGGGGAGGGGGGAGGGGAGTGAAGAGGAAGAGAGAGAGACAAACTTAACAGAAGCAAGGGAAGGGGAAGAGAAAGAAGACAAAGAACAGTAGCTTAATCTAGATCTGATAATTTACTAATTCTATATATTCGATGGCTTTAAAAACACTGTCTTGGAACGTGAACGGACTTAACAATAAAAATAAAAGGAATCAGATTACACATATATTATTAAAAAAGAATCTTGACATAATCTGTCTACAAGAGACTCATGTAATAAGAAAACATAAGAGAATTCTCAATAATAAGAAACTAGGGTTGGATTTTGTGGCTTCGGATAAAGTTAAGAAAAGAGGTGTGGTACTATATATAAAGGAAAAATTCGACCCAAAATTACTGTATAAAGATGAGCAAGGGAGAATGATAGTAGTACAGATTGTATTCCAAGGAATAAAAATAATTGTCGTCGGAATATATGCACCTAACGATAAAAAATCGGCTTTCTTCTTAGAATTAGGTAATAAGTTATTAGAATGGATTGATCAAAAAATGATATTGATGGGCGATTTTAACGGAGTGGTGTCACCAAACTTGGATAGGTCAACAAAAAAGCAAGAGACAAAGGAGGGCAAGCTACCTCGAACGTTTTTTGATTTGGTTGATAGTATGGGATTAATTGATGCCTGGAGATTTAAAAACCCTACTATAAAACAATATTCCTTTTTCTCAAACCCAAATCAGAGTTGGGGGAGAATAGATAACATTTGGATCTCGAAAGAGTTGATACAGAACTTAGTCAAATCTGAAATACTCCCACAAACCATATCTGACCATAATCCGGTATTTATGGAGATAAAGGGTAAAGATACTAGAGTAGTTAGATGGAGAATGAATGAAGGTATATTTAACAATCAAAAGATAGTAAGTGAGGCGAAAGAAACAATTGAAGAATATCTGAAATGGAATTTACACAAAGAAACAGCTACAGAAATGGTCTGGGATGCCGGAAAAGCTGTTATGAGGGGCTTCCTGATTCAGAAAAACAGCCATTTAAGAAAAGAAAAAGAGAAAAAGAAAGAAGAGATTCTAACACAGCTTATGGAGAATGAAAGACAATTAGCTATTAAACCAGGCGAGGAGACAATAAAGCAAAATTTAAAAATATTACAAGCCCAATTTTCTATGATAGTTAACCAGGAAATTGAGTGGAAAATAAAAATGCTGAAACAAAAGAATTTTGTTAAGAAAATAAAATATCTGGGGATTTGGCTCACGCCAAAAAATATAGATCTGTATAAAAACAATTATGAGCCGGTATGGAGAGAAATAAAAAAAGATTTGGAAATATGGGGAAGACTGAAATTGTCCTTCTGGGGAAGGATCAATACCATCAAGATGAACGTATTACCGAGGGTACTATTTCTATTTCAGAGCATTCCCATAATTAAGGGGAGTAGAGTGTTTAAAGAATGGCAGAGAGTATTATCAAGATTTATTTGGCAGGGTAAAAAACCCCGTATAAAATACAAACTGTTAACAGATAAGAAAGAAAGGGGTGGCTTTGCCTTACCGGACCTGGGACTATACTATGAGGCAGTATGCCTCTGTTGGATAAAAGACTGGGTTAAGTTAAAGAATAAGGAGTTACTTGATCTAGAAGGCTTTAATAACAGGTTCGGTTGGCATGCCTACTTGTGGTGTGGCAAGAAGAAAATACATAAGGGGTTTGAAGATCATATTTTTAGAGGCCCACTTATTGAAATATGGGAGAAGTATAAGAACATATTGGAACCTAAGATCCCACACTGGCTTTCACCCCTCGAATTGATGAGCCTCAAGAAAATCAACATGAGTGGGGACTGGGCAACATATGAGCAACTGTTAATGAAAGAGAATGGGAAATGGAAATTAAAGCCCTACGAACAGATTAAGGGGTATGTGTATGACTGGTTGCACCATCGCCAAGTCAGCGAAATGTTTAGAAAAGAGGCCAAAGATAGAGGATATGCAGATAAAGAATCAAAATTCCAGAGGGAAATTATAAATGGCGAGGAGAAAATAATATCTAGAATGTATAAAATGTTGTTGGATTGGAATTTGGCAGATGAAGAGGTAAAGACAGTAATGATTCGATGGGCTAATGATGTGGGCCATGCTATACAATTCGAAGATTGGGAAAATTTATGGAAGGAGGGTCTGAATTTTACGGCGTGTATAACTGTGAAGGAGAACGTCATGAAGATGTTCCATAGATGGTATATAACACCTGCGAAATTGTCAAAAATGTACAAAGTAGACAATAAATGTTGGAAGTGCGAGGAGAAGGAGGGTGCCTTCTACCACATGTGGTGGGAGTGCAGGAGAGTGAGAGAATTCTGGGAAGAAGTTTATACTGAATTAAAAAAGATTTTGAAGTATACATTCACTAAAAAATCTGAAATTTTTCTGTTAGGAATATTAGGGAATGAAATTAAAAAGAAAGACCACAAATTTATGTACTACGCAACAGCAGCCGCAAGGATAGTTCTTGCTCAAAGGTGGAAAAAAAAGGAAATGCCAACAATAGAGGAGTGGAGATTGAAGCTACTAGATTACTCAGACTTGGACAGGTTAACGGGAAAGATTAGACACCTAAGAGACCAAAAGTTCGTCAAGGACTGGGGGAAATATGTAGACTATCTGGAACACCTTAGTCAAGGGCAAATAACGTTAAGGGGATTTAGAGAAGCACTGTAAAGGAGAAAGAGGTATTGTCTAAGGAAAATAGAGGTAAAAGAGTAGCCAATGACAACACATAATAGGAAATGTGTACTTTTGATTTTTATTGTGGAAGATTTACGGGCGGGTTGAAGGAAGTCCACAAAGAGATGACTATGTTAGTTTGATAGATGTAAAAACTTTATTGTAAATATGGAGTATCTATTCTGTGTTAACATTTTTTAATTTTTGTTTTGAAATTCTATTCTGTATTCTTTATTTCTTTCTTTCTTTTCTTTTGTTTCTATTTCTGGAAAATCAATAAACATTTACCTGAAAAAAAAAAAAAAAAAGAATTTTGAATCAGCTAATAAAGTAGGAAAACTTTTGGCGTGGCAAATAAGAGAAAGGAAAAAACAAATAGACCGATACCTGGAAGAACATCATCTACAACAGATTGCCAGAGAAGAGAAAGAGCTACTAGACCAGATGATTACAGAAGATGAGATAAGGAAGGCAATAAAAAAGATGAAAATCGGGAAAGCGCCGGGGCCGGATGGTTTACCAGCCAAATACTATAAAACATTAAGTGAGCAATTATGCCCAATTTTATGTGAAGTGATGAATAATATCTTAAAAGAGGGAAGAATTCCGAATATCTGGAAGGAAGCATATATCACTTTAATACCTAAAAAAGACGTGGACGCCTTAGAGGTGAAGAACTATAGGCCGATCTCGTTATTAAATAACGATTATAAATTGTTTGCGGATATAATGGCAGAAAGATTAAAAAGGGTATTAAAAAATAGAATTCATAAAGACCAAACGGGCTTCCTACCAGGAAGACAACTAAAGGACAACGTAAGAAATGTGATAGACATCACTGAATATCTGGAAACTAGAATAGACAAACAGGCGGCCTTGATATTTATCGATGCGGAGAAGGCATTCGATAATGTCTCTTGGCGCTTTCTGATGGAAAATTTGAAAAGGATGGGGATGGGAGAAAGATTCAGAAAAGGTATAGAGGCTATTTACTATGAGCAAAAGGCAAAACTTATAATAAATAATTCTACATCAGAATTTTTTGATATTTCTAAAGGGACCAGACAAGGCTACCCTTTGTCTCCCCTACTATTTATCTTAGTATTGGAAGTACTTACTAAGAGGCTGAGGGAAACAGCAGAGGTTAAGGGAGTTAGGGTAGGAACCAAGGAGCACAAAATTAAAGCTTTTGCGGATGACATTGTTCTAACATTAGAAAATCCAAAGCATAGTGTAAAAGAAGCCCTACAAAAAATTGAAGAGTTTGGTGCTGTGGCAGGCTTCAAGGTCAACAAGAATAAGACTAAAATACTGACTAAAAATGTATCTAATGAGGATATAGTAGATTTAGAACAAAAGACCGGAATTATGACGGCAAAGAAGGTGAAATACCTTGGAGTCTGGATTACGGCTAAGAACATTAATTTATATAAGGATAATTATGAGGTTACTTGGAAGAACATTAAGAAAGATTTAGAAATTTGGGAGAGAATGAGATTATCTTTTTTGGGGAGGATAGCGGTTATCAAAATGAACGTTTTGCCCAGAATGCTATTTCTATTTCAAACCATCCCGGTACTTAAAGGTCTAAAGCAATGTAAAGAATGGCAAAAAGCCTTGGCGAGATTCATCTGGCAGAAAAAAAGACCGCGAATAAAAATGAAAATATTGGTAGATAGAAAAGAAAGAGGGGGCTTCTCCCTTCCGGATCTATGTTTATATTATGAGGCGGCGTGTTTAACGTGGTTGAAAGACTGGATAACGCTAGAAAATAGAGACATCTTAGATCTTGAAGGCTTCGATAACAGGTACGGGTGGCACTCGTACCTGTGGTACGAAAAGGTGAAAGTACATAGAGGCTTTCTAAACCATATTTTTAGAGGACCAATATTCCAAGCATGGGAAAGAAATAAAAACCTACTGGAAAGGAAGACACCCTGGTGGATCTCAACAATAGAGGTGTTAACGGTCAAAAAAGTTAATATGGAAGGGAAGAATGCCACCTATGAAGAACTTACAAGGAAAACGGATCAAGGTATAAAACCTAGACCATATGAAGAGATTAAAAACTCATTTACTGGGTGGCTGCAATACCACCAAGTAAATGACCTGCTAAAAGAAGTTAAAAAGAAAATAGGATTTGAAGATAAAAAATCTAAATTCAATGTGGAAGTTGTTGAAGGAAAGACCAAAATATTGTCTAGAATATACGATATTTTATTGGAGTGGTATACAAAAGACGAGGAGGTGAAGGAGGTTATGACTAAGTGGGCAATAGACATCGGCTATAATATTGATTTTGAGAGATGGCTAGAATTATGGAATATTAACATGAAGTTTACAGCATGTATGGCACTAAGGGAAAATATATGGAAGATGATATATAGGTGGTACCTTACACCAGTGAAACTGGCTAAGATTTATAGGTTAAAGAACAAAAAATGTTGGAAATGTGGAGAAGTAGACGGTGACTTCTACCATATGTGGTGGCTATGCAGCAAAGTGAAAGGCTTTTGGGAATCGATTTATAATGAGCTTTAAAAAATCTTTATTTTTTTTAGAAATATTTATTACAGATTTTAAACAGAAAAAAAGAAAAAACACCAAGCATTTGTAAAACCATCACCAAAATAGACAAACAAAGAAAAACCAAGAACAGCAAAAAGTTAAACAAAAAATAGAAAAAATACAACAGAAACAGCTTTCCATATATCGAATTTCCATAACCTTCGGACTTCCTCACATCTCCCTTTCCTGCGTTCTTAATAATAAAATTAAAGGCAGCAATTTATTACCTTATTTCAGTTCTTATTTTATAGTTCTCAGATATTATGTCTCAAACTTTAAATATTTTCCCGATTACTGAACTGCTTAATTTAGACATAATATTACTTCAAATTTCGTCAATTTCTAAACCATCACTTATTCTCACATATCTTTCATCTAAATTACTGATGCCCTGATATTTTCTATCGTGCATTTTCTTAACATTCATACAGTTTACAAAATTTTTGTAGATAGTCCTTAAACTTTTTTCCAGTCCTCTTCCACTGCCTCTTCTCCCAGGTCTCGAATTCTGCCGGTCATTTCTGCCAGTTCCATGTAATCTATCAGTTGCGTCTGCCATTCTTCCAGAGTGGGCAAATCTTGGGTCTTCCAATATTTTGCAATAAGTATTCTTGCTGCTGTTGTTGCATACATAAAGAAAGTTCGGTCCTTCTTTAACACCCTCTGGCCGACAATGCCCAAAAGGAAGGCCTCTGGTTTCTTAGTGAAGGTATACTTAAATACATTTTTTAGTTCATTATAGATCATTTCCCAAAAGGCCTTAACTCTCGGGCACGTCCACCAAAGGTGAAAGAATGTTCCTTCAGTCTCCTTACATTTCCAACATTTGTTATCATGCAAGTGATATATTTTTGCCAGCTTGACTGGGGTCATGTACCACCTGTATATCATTTTCATAATATTTTCTTTCAAGGCATTACATGCCGTAAACCTCACACCGGTGGTCCATAACCTTTCCCAGTCAGCAAACATGATGTTGTACCCAATGTCCTGTGCCCATTTTATCATGGCTGATTTAACTGTTTCATCCTGAGTGTTCCATTTTAACAGCAAGTTGTACATTTTTGAAAGTACCTTTGACTTAGTTTCCATCAATTCTGTTTCTAGTTTCGATTTTTCCACCTGGAAACCTACTTTTTTATCCGAAATAAAGATCTCCCTAATCTGAGCATAGTGTAGCCAATCTTGCACTTTATCCTTTAGTTTCTCAAAACTCTGCAACCTCCAAGTATCTCCTACTTTTTCTAGTATTTCCCAATATTTCGGCCATTTGGCCTCCATATTGAGTGTTTTCCAAGCCTTAGCCTCCATTGGTGACAGCCACCTTGGGGTCTTGTTTTCTAATAAGTCTTTATATTTTATCCAGACATTAAATATTGCTTTCCTGACAATATGGTTCTTGAAAGTCTTATGAATTTTTACCTTGTCGTACCACAAATAAGCATGCCATCCAAAAGCATTGTTAAACCCTTCCAGATCCAGGACATCAGAGTTCTCTAGAAGAAACCAATCTTTCAACCAGCAGAAAGCTGCAGATTCATAATACAGCCTTAAGTCTGGCAGGGCAAACCCCCCTCTTTCCTTAGCATCAGTTAATATTTTAAATTTTATTCTAGGCTTTTTGCCCTGCCAGACAAATTTAGAAATGTCTCTCTGCCACTTTCTAAAACATTCCACCTTGTCCACAATCTGTAGGGTCTGAAACAAAAACAGCATTTTTGGCAATACATTCATCTTTATAACAGCAATTCGGCCCAACAAGGAAAGTTTCAGTCTTGACCAACTTTCTAAATCCTTTTTGATTTCTGACCAACACTTTTCATAATTGTCCTTAAATAGATTCAGGTTTTTGGCAGTCATGTTCACCCCTAGGTATTTCACCTTTTAAACCACATTTAAGTCTGTCTCTTTCTGAAACCTTTCTGATTCCAAAAAATCTTTAAATACACGTTTCCCAAAAAACCCGAAGCTTTCCTGCTAGGAATGACAGGTAAAGAAATTAAAAAGGAAGATAAGGTACTATTTTTATATGCCACAACAGCTGCAAGAATCATGTTAGCACAAAATTGGAAAACGGACGCCATACCTAATATAAGTGATTGGCAGATCAAATTAACAAATTATGCCGAGCTCGCTAGAATAACTGGGAGAATAAGAGATCAAGATGAACAGAAACTTCATGACAACTGGATTAAATATTGGATATATATCGGGACCAAACTTTAAATGACACTGGCGGGACTGGAAATAACTCTAACAGTAAAAGGCTATTATGTAAAAGAGATAAAATACGTGAATATAAAGTTTATTTGATACTTACCAAAGGAGTGGAAGGAAGTCCAAGGCTCGGCAGAGCCTAAAATAAATGTATTTATGACTTATGGAATGAATATATTTTGTGCAATTTAAGTATTGGATTTTGTATAAGTTTATATGTATATATGTTATAATACCAATAAAAATTTATCAGCAAAAAAAAAAAAAAAAGGACGTGACCAGGAGCTGCACGCATTAACAGAAGATGATGAGTATGCACAAAGAAGACTGGCAGAAGTAAGGTGAGGAGAGAACAGAGAGAGGTTTTGAGGAAAGAGAGGGTTTGCTCTATTACAAGGGGCACTGTATGTGCCGGGGCGGAACTGAGAGCCAGAATTCTCAGGCAACATCATGACAACCCGACGGCGGGGCACTTTGGATGGAACAAAACCATGTACTTAGTTACCAAGGAATTCTGGTGGCCCAAAATTAAGGAGGAGGTAGCAGAGGGTTGCTACAACCCTTACCCACCCCGAGCAAACCGTGGGAAGCAATATCCATGGACTTTATCACCGACCTCCCAGTATCACAGAGGAGAACAGTAATTTTAGTGGTAGTGGACATGCTGACCAAAATGGCTCATTTCATACCCTGCACCAAAATACCTTCGGCGCAGGAAACAGCTAAGCTGTTTGTGGACAACATGTTCAGGTTGCACGGCATGCCTTCTAGGGTGGTCACAGATCGTGGAAGTCAATTTACTTCCCATTTCTGGAGGAGGTTTATGGAGTTGCTGCAGGTAAAAGTAAACTTTACTTCAGCTAGACATCCTTAGACAAATGGGCAAGCAGAGAGGGTGAATGCTATCTTGCAACAATACTTGCAATGCTATGTGAATCACCAGCAAAATGGGTAGAGAAGTTGAGCTTGGCTGAATTTGCATACAATAACGCAGTGCACACATGTACAAGTGTGTCGCCATTCATGGCAAACTATGGAGGACATCCAGGGGCTTTCCCTGGCAGAGAAGAGAGACAGATGGTACCTCCCGCTGAAGAGTTAGTGGAAGATATGGAGTTTCTTCATAGGATGCTGAAAGAGAACTTAGAAATGGCTAAGGCAGCTTACAAGCGAGCGTCCGATGCACAAAGATGTGAGGGAGAAAGGATCCAGGTGGGAGATAAGGGTTGGTTATCCTCCAAAGGGTTGCCCTTTATTTATTTATTTATTTTAAATACATTTTTTATTAATTTTAGCATACAAATTATAAAATATACCCCACATATTATAACAAATACACTCTTTTTGGACTTCCATCAGCACCTCCGATGATCTTCCGTCTTAATCACTTTTTATGCATTACTTAATTTTATATTGTCTTTACCTCTCTTAACCTATCATCTTCCCTTCTCCAATTTTACAATATTTCTAACAATACTCCTCACAGAACTTCTTGCAAACCTACAAACGTCGTTTGTTCATCACAAATACTTTTCATATATATCATAAATTTACTCCAGTCTTCGGTAAATCTGTGGTCCCGTCGGTTTCGGATCCTTCCTGTTAATTTATCTAATTCTGCATAGTCCATCAACTTCATTCTCCATTCTTCAATCGTCGGCAATTCTTCTTGCTTCCATTTCTGTGCTAATAATATTCTAGCTGCTGTTACTGCATATAAAAAAAAGTTTACATTCTTTTCTATTTATATCACTTCCCACCATTCCCAGTAGAAATGCTTCTGGTTTCTTTGTAAATGTATATTTCAACATTTTTTTCAACTCATTATATATCATCTCCCAGAAACATCTCACCTTTTTGCATTCCCACCACATATGATAGAATGTTCCCTCTTTTTCTTTACATTTCCAACATTTATTGCTAGTTTTATACATTTTCACTAACTTAACCGAAGTGATATACCATCTATACATCATTTTCATCACATTTTATTTCAATGCATTACATGCAGTAAACTTTAAACCATCTTTCCACAAAGGGTTGCCCTTTAAGGGTAGGTGTAGGAAGCGGAAACCACAGAAGTTAGGACCATTTGAAGTAGTAGAGCAAATTAACCCAGTATCTTTTAGACTCCGCCTACCAGAGACCATGAAGATACACCCCATGTTCCATAGGTCCTTGCTGTCACCATACAACCCAGCACATAGGTATCAAGTTGGTGCCAGAGAACCTCCCCCACCTCCCACATTGGTGGAAAGAGAGCAGGGGGGTGAGGTGGAGGAGATTCTAGATTCCAGGTGGCATAGGAACAAGCTGCAATACCTAGTAGCTTGGGAGGGTGATCCTGCAACTGAGAACTCTTGGGAACCGGCAGAGAACATCTAGGCGCCTGAGTAACAAGAGGAATTTCATGTACGCTACCCCCACAAACCCAGACCCCACAATTGGCAACTTAAATAAATATTTGCACAAACCGATGAGGAAGAGGAAGACATTATGGGGTTTCAATCCTCAGAGGACAGCGAGAGCGACACAGATGGGGGGGGGGGTCTTAGAAGGGGGGGTGATGTCACGGGACTGCCAAGCAATGCCTTGGAGTCGGGGAGAGGAGAAGAGTCAAAGCGGGAACAGTCAGAAGGAAACGGTCCGGAGATGACGGAAGGGGAAGAGGGGGAGAGCCAGGAGGAGGCAAGGCTCTCCGATGCTGAAGCAGAGCCCCAGCACCGCACAGGAAGCTCAGGTACAGACGGGGAGCCTATTCCTGTGCCTTCATCACAGGAAATGAGAGGGTTAAAGTGCAGGGATCAGAGACGTCCCATGAAGATTCCCTGCCTCTTCTGTTGGAGGAGAATCAGGAGAAGACCACTCTCCGAATCTGAACCAGACGATTCGGATGCATGATTGTACTGTGCTGCTTGTACATATGCAAAATAAAGAACTGAGTGAGCAGAGGGTGCTTATTGCGAAGAGCATACACAAACCATCACAATCACCTTGCCCAAGAATGAAAGATTTGAGACTGGGCAATAGCTGGCCATATTGGCCCGGTCTAAAGATGTTTTTTTAAGAAGCGGTTTAATGACCGCCTCTTTCAAGGGTCTGGGAAGGCTCCCTCACAGAGGGAGAGCCCCGCAGAGCCCATCGCCCAGCCCTTCCCAGCTCGCTTTTATTAGCCAGATTGGAATCGATTCCTTGCAATTTGACCAGACAAGACTATAGCACTCTCCCACCCCGGCCCTGCTCTCACAGTGGTGTCTACCTCTTTCTGAATCTAAGCGACTTTATCTGCAAAAACTTTGCAAAAGCACTGCAGGAGATCTTGGGGTCTTGATGTTGCCTGTCGTAAATGCTGTAAACCTTCCTGGCTTTTGGAATCTTGCACCTCTGTCCTGAAACAGCTGGTCACCAAATTTGCACTGAAGCTCTGCATCTCTGGCCTTGCTTCATGTTGCCTGTTGGAAATGCTGCAAACCTTCCTGACATTTGGATCCTGTCCAAACTTCTCACAGGACAAACTTTCCACTGCTTCAACCTCAGCAGCGCCACCTGCTGGTTGCAGTGATGGTTGGGATGATGTCACAGTCAGTACCCCTTCTTCCTCCTGCTTTGGAGATTTCTCCCCCTCAACAGGAAACACCCCTCCTGTGCACTCTGGAAAACAGCTCTGCGTCTTCTCATCCATGACACCACCAGAGCTCTGCATGATCACCTGGGATACTGTATCAGCTTTCCCCCGGGGTGTGACTTTTGGCAGTCTGCTGAGCCATTCCCTCCCAGGGCATGTGGGCATCGGAGACAGCAAAGTCCAGCCCTCCGAACTTCTTTGGCATCCTAGATAGCTCGTCGCCATCTTGGAATGTCCAAGTGTGTCACAGATGAAATTCCTGCCAAACACACACTCTGGCTGTTGACATAAGACACAGTATCAAACTGCTTTTGCAGCTTCGGGAACAAAATCACTGCATTCCCAAACACACAGGGAATGAATCAGAAGATTCCTATCTTCTTAAAGTTCATGCCTGCTACTTCAACGCAGCATCAGGGGAAATTGCTCCCTCCCCCATAGCTGATGTTTCACATCCAGCTATTGTCCTGGCAAAGCTTGCCGCTGCGCAAATCCAGCTTCATCATCTCCTTCCAGCCATCACGCTGCGAAGATCCTCCGATCCCTGGTGCGACATAAATCAGTGACCCAAGTCTGCTGACAAGGTCACACTTTATTTAGCAGAGCAGACTGCGCAGTGAAAGAGGCTTGAGGCATGTGAAGACATACGATATAATATGGATTTATTAAAGATAAATCAAGACAAAGAAACATGTCATCTCTCCTTGCCGTCCTTCCGAGAGAGAGAAAAGGAAAAGCAACACATCGGACGTTCTGCTTATGCCAGCAAACAGTGCTGGAATGTAAACAGACATGTGACACGCAACAGTTCTATGTCTGAACCAAAAGGTGGAATGGACTCTCCAACATCCTCCCCCTTTCCATGTAACCTGTGGTGCAGTGGAATCTCCAACACAGTCTTCCCAAACACTCACAGCAGCCGCAGTGTCCCAAGGCCTCCCTGGAGCCTCTTAAGCTGCAGAGGTTAGTGTGGGCCCCGACCCCTAGGCCCGATGGAATTGACTTGCAACTAGATACAGCGACGGAGCCTGAAACAGAGACACAGCTAGAGCTAGAGCCAGAGCGCAGAGACAGAGCCTGATACACTGCTTGATACAGTGTAGGAGCCGCCTTCTGCTGGTGTTAATTGCCTGACAAAAACTTCAAAGGCCTCTTGCCTTCTTCTGTGCACGAGCCTGCAGAAAACAATCGAGCCTGCCTTTTACTTTCTCTTTTAGGCATTTGCTGTACTCACAGTCTGTCTCCTTCTGCAGCCGTCTTTCTTTTTCGTCTGTGAAGAGGCTTACTTCACTATGGCATTTCCAGGAGACCCCAACCGGGACAAAACCAGCCCCTGGTCCTTCCTCTGCTGGCACTGGGTCTGTGGCCCCGATCCCTGGGCCCATAACAATTGTTAGAAGCATCCTACTCTTGTGTAGGACCCTGGCAGAGACACATGCCCAACTGGCATGTTCTCTCCCTCCTGGTCGATCGTTCGGGAGCTTCAAAAGATTTCTCCAACCCAAACATCACAGCGACTGATGCCTTGGAGACATCGGCACACTTAGGGATCCGCAGAGTTTTCGCAGTTTGCGTAACAAACTCAGTAGCACAGCATTTTGGCTAATCTATGTTTATTTACATATAATATATTTGGAACATTCTGACTTAGCTCCTGCCTCTTTCTCATCAGACAGCAAAGAAAGAAAAGAACAAAGGACAATAGTCCCACTTCAAGGAACACAGTAGCACAAAACATCCTGTCTCTGTCACTTCCCACACTGTGGAATGAAAACATACACCGTCATGTGATAGACAACAATCCCATGACTGCAGACACGGGGAATGAATCTCCAACAAGACACAGCCAGAGCCAGAGCGAGACCCTGAATCAAAGTCAGAGCGAGACCCTGTGTGATGGCCTGGGAATCTGATTCAGAGGCTGAACCGGAGGAATCCCAGCCTGCACAGGAGTCCCTGCCTCCAGGGCCGGCTGAGCAGGGCCTTGAATCTGAAGCGCCTGCACCTGTGCCAGATCCTCAGGAGCAGACACCAGACGAATCCACTCTGGCTCCGGAGGTTGTTGAGTACCCACTGCCTGCAGGTGCGTCTCTCCCAGCCCTGTCAGGGGAAGGTGAAGCTGCCCCTGGGTTCAGTAACCCTCCAGCCTCTCCTGAGCTGCAGAGGCTCAGGGCAGAGAGGCGGAGGGAACTACGTTCTATCAGGAGGAGTGCTCGCCTTAAGGCCAGGAGAGGCGGGTCACCTGTGGGCCGGGACCGCCCCTGGCCTCAGAGAAGATAAAGGCCAGTCAGCCCGGTCCCAGGTTGCGGGAGCAACGTCGTTGGAAACCTGTTTCTGCCAGCACCCAGACCTGTTCTTCCGGAGTTCCTGACCACGCCCGGCTTCCTGCTTTGGACCCTGCTTCGCCCTTGGTGGACAGTCTCCAGACCCTCGACCCAGGACCGGACTCTGACCACGTCTCTTGGTAACCCCCCCCCCCGGGTCCAGCACAGTTTGCTCCCGCCACACCTGCACTCCCCCTTCTTTGGGGTGCATTCGGGAAGAGCCAGAAGCCATGGCCGACCAGGCAGCTGCGTTGGTGGCATTGGCCCAGGAGAACCAGGCCTTGACTCACACCGTTCAGCAGCTCAGCAATGCAGTTACAGCGCTTCAGCAGCGGTGGGGTGCCTTACCGGCTCCTGGGGCCAACGCCCCAGTTTCTGGCAAGTACCCAGTGGCCCTGCCAGAGAAATTTGATGGGTCCCTGGCCAGTTTTCCCATGTTCCTCACACAGGCCAAGCTGTATATTCAGGGGCAAGCCCAGAATTTTCCTGACGATCGCACCAAGGTGCACTTCTTGTTCTTGATCAGCTTGCTGAAGGACCAGGCGGCCAAGTGGGCTTTGCCATTGCTCCGGCAAGACTCTCCTTTGCTGACAGACTATGTGGGGTTTTGTAACCACTTGGAGACTGTGTTTGGCAACCCTCTGAAGGGGAGCCAAGCCAATCGGGCGATTTGTCAGTTAAGACAGGACAAGTCCACAGCTGCCGCCTACGCCACAGAATTTCAGCTGTTGGCGCAGGACTTGTCCTGGAATGACTCTGCACTGCAGGACCAGTATCTCGAGGGGCTTTCGGATGAGATACTGGACCAGCTGGCCACGATGGATCATCCCACCACACTGGACGCCCTCATTCAGCGGAGCCTGCAGATAGACGATCGGTTGGAGGACCGTCGCCAGGCCCGGGACCACCAGCTGGAGCCAGAGAGCCAGAGAGCCAGAGAGCCAGAGAGCCAGAGCCAGAATATTTACTTCTTATAAACTGTTTCCTTTATGAATGGGAGGTCAAAGACGAACAGGTCAAGGAGGTAATGATCAAGTGGGCTTTAGATATTGGGAAAACCATTAACTTAACAGCATGGGAAGAACTATGGAGAAAAACTGGAAATTTACAGCCTGTGAAGTATTGAGGGAAAATCTAATCAATTTTGATATTACCTTAGTTTTGTTTTATAATAACACTTTTTCTAATAATGAAGGTTCGTTTGAGAAACCTTTTGTCTTATCTGTCCTGAACACTTCATGCAATTGATGGTATTGGATCCAACCCGTAAGGTGTTGTTTAATTTCCTCATAATCTTTAATTACCAATTTATTATCTTTTTCCTTAATCAGATCTTTATATGTGGCCCATTCTAATTCCATATTTTTCTTTTTTATTGTAATTACTTCTGGAGGTGATGCCCACCATGGTGTTTTCGGTTCTAGGAGATCCTTATATTTTGTCCATGTTTTATATAATGATTTCCTAATGACATGGTTCATAAATCCCCTGTGTACTTTCCCTTTTTCATAAGCTAAATACGCATGCCAATCATAACGCTTGTTAAATCCTTCTAGATCTAAGAAATCACTATTTTTTAATACAATCCACTCTTTTAGCCAATTTAAACAGACAGCGTCGTAATATAAATTTAGGTCAGGTAGCGCCAGTCCACCTCTATGTTTTTTATCTATTAGAAGTTTGTGTTTAATTCTTGGTTTTTTATACTGCCATATGAATTTGGATACCTCTTTTTGCCATAATCTAAGACTTCCCACTCCTCCAATTATCGGTATCATTTGGAATAGATACATTATTTTCGGCAATACGTTCATTTTAACCACCAATATTCTGCCAACAAGTGATAATCTTAACTTCTTCCAGATTTCTAAATTTCTTTTGATTCCTTACCAGGTTTTTGTGTAATTATCTTTGAATAGATTACTATTATTATTGGTCAGTCAAATTCCTAAATACTTGGTCTTATTTACAATTATTAATCCTGATATCTCCTGTAGTTCTTCCTTTTCTTGCTTGGTCATATTTTTTACTATGTTAGTTTTATTCTTCTTTAACTTAAAGCCGGCTACTTTCCCAAATTCTAATATTTTGTCAGTTATCTGTATTATACTTTCTTTGGGGTTTTCAACAGTCAGAATCAGATCATCCGCAAATGCTTTGATCTTATATTCCTTTTTCCCTAATGGAATACCTTTTATTTTATTATCATTTCTTATGGCATTCATCAATAATTCCAGTACCATAATAAATAGTAGTAGTGACAAGGGGCAACCTTGTCTCCCCCTCTCTGTACAAAATTCTCCTGTTATTTCATTATTAAGAATAAGTTTGGCTTTTTGTTTCCTATATATTGCCTCTATAGTTTTAATATAATCTTCCCCCAGTTTCATTTCCTTTATGACCCTTTTCCTGAAGTCCCATGACACCTGGTCAAATGCCTTTTCCGCATCTATTGATATTAAAGCAGCCTTTTTGTCTGATCTTTCCTCTAGGTATTCTAGTAAATCTATTACATTCCTCATGTTGCTGTGTATGTATCTACCTGGCAGAAAGCCAGCTTGATCTTTGTGTATAGTTTCGTTTAATAATTTTTTCAATCTGTTGGCTAGAATGTCAGTGAAGATTTTGTAATCACTGTTCAGCAGTGATATGGGCCTATAATTTTAAATTAGCGTCTGGTCTTGTCCTTGTTTTGGTATCAGCACGACAAAAGCATCTTCCCATGATCCCGGTATTATTCCACATTTTAAAATTCTGTTCATTACCAATTTCATTGGTGTTATTAAGAATTCCTCTAATTTTTTTTAATATGCTGCCGTCAAACCATCTGTTCCAGGTGCTTTTCCTACTTTTGCTTTCATAATTGCTTGGTGCACCTCCAGTGTTGTAATTGGCTGATTTAATTGTCCCCTTTTCTCTACTCCTATTGTCTGGTTTTTATTCTCTATTAGGTATTCTTCCATATTCTCCTGATTCCCTTTCATTTCTTTATATAAGTTACTATAGTACTTTATAAATTTTGCTTTGATTTCCTTCGGGTCTTCTATTATTTTCCCATCCTCCATTATTTTTTCTATTATTCTTTCCTTCTGTCTCTTCTTCAGCTTCCATGCTGGCAGCCTACCTGGTTTATTGGCAAATTCAAAAGAATTTTGTCTTATCCTCTTAATTTTTTGTTCCACTTCGTAATTCAGGATCATGGAGAGTTGCATCTGCAGTGTCTTGATGTTGTTTTTTGGTGCTTCGTTTCTTGGGTTTTGTCAGGGGATGATTAGTGAGTGCTAGAAGAGATAAGAGTCCAGGAATCCAGCCATATTTACAAGATTTATTGGTTTCTTGCTGCTATTTACACAGAGCTCTGAGAGTACATCTGCATCATGGAGTGTCAGTTGCAGAGACTGACGATGCTTTCGCTTTCTTCCAGCATAACCACTTCCGGGGCTCTCCCCCTTTCCTTCTTCTGTTACGAGAGTGGCTGGGCCCCGGAAGCTGCTCCCCCCCCCGATTCATTGCTTCCTGACAACCCTTCGTCACCCTCCTCCTCCGAGGAATTACAACTGCTAAGTATCTCTGTAGGTCCCCATTCTCTCCCCCTTCTCTGCCTCCAATTCCCTGACAGGTTTGGGGCCAAATCTTTCTCATTTCCCCTTATTTCCCTTAAAAGTTTCTCTAAGTTTTTTTTTTTCCTTTTCTTTCCTTTGAATTATATTTTGCTGGATGAAAAAGCCTCTTTTTACTGCCTTACTAGCATCCCATACTATATTTATATCTGTCTTTTTATTTAAGTTATTATCGAAATGTTCTTTTAACATCGATTTGGCCTTTTCCAGAACTTTGTTATCTTTTTTTATATATAATAATATTTATTAAAAGTTTAAAGATTACAGAAAAAAGAAAAAAGGACAACAATAAGGAAATTAACAGAACATACATTACAATACATAAAAAGAAAAACAAAAAACAACAATACAGCAAAAAGAAACAAAAACACTAAAACACACATCCAGTATTCCATATCTTTACCTTTCATTTACTTGTTTCATCGACCTCCTCACACCTCCCTTTTTTGTATTCTAATTCAATTTAGCTATTTCAGCAAATCCTTTCCATCTTACTCAAGCTTTAATTTTTTTCCAATCTTCTTCCACCGACTCTTCTCCCTGGTCTCGGATTCTGCCAGTCATTTCCGCAAATTCCATGTAATCCATCAGCTTCATCTGCCATTCTTCCCTGGTGGGTAGATCTTGTGTCTTCCAGTGCTTTGCGATAAGTATTCTTGCTGCTGTTGTAGCATACATGAAAAAAATTCTATCCTTCTTTGGCACCAATTGGCCGACCATGCCCAGGAGAAAGGCCTCTGGTTTCTTCAGAAAGGTATATTTAAATACCTTTTTCATTTCATTATAGATCATCTCCCAGAATGCCTTCATCTTTGGGCATGTCCACCAAAGGTGAAAGAATGTACCTTCAGTTTCATTACATTTCCAACATTTGTTATCGGGCAAATGGTAAATTTTTGCAAGCTTGACTGGTGTTATGTACCACCTGTAATTCATTTTCATTAAATTCTCTTTTAAGGCATTACATGCCGTAAACTTCATACCAGTGGTCCATAGCTGTTCCCAGTCAGCCATCATGATATTATGTCCAACATCTTGTGCCCATTTAATCATGGCAGATTTCACCGTTTCATCTTGAGTATTCCATTTCAACAGCAAGTTATACATTCTTGACAAATTCTTGACTTTAGGGTCTAACAATTCTGTTTCCAATTTCGATTAGGAAGCCTAATTTTTTGTCCAAATTATATGCCTCTGTCAGGGAACTGCCATCGGAGCTAGAGGCGGAGGGAAGGCTCCAGAGGGATGCCGGATAGGGTCCAGGAGGGAGAGAGGCAGCCCATCTGCTGGGGAAGGAAATCAACGTAAGGCCAGTGGAGAAGGGGGGCAGATGGGGGAATCGGAGAGGAGGCTCCAAGACTCCTCGCCAGAGACCAGCGGAGAGAGTACGGGTACTCCGTTGCCCACACCCTCCCTGCGCAGAAGACTTCCGCGCAGGGAGAGTAGGAGGAGACTTGGCGTCAAACAACTTTTATGCTGGAAAAGGTTCAAGAAACGCCCACTGATGGATTCTGCCAGCGACTGAGACAGTCACGATGCTGGAGGCTGTTCAGTCAGAAAGGGTTTAACCAGGTAACCTCGCCAGCAGTGGCGGCAACGTACGCACGAGCAACCCCTAAATCCATTACAGCAATCCGTCAGTCACCGACGTTGCTTGTGCGCAGCTCTAGAGAGGCAGCACCATGAGCCAGACCAGAGGAGCTGGAGAGACAGAGCAAGCGGCTGCAGTGCAAGGTCTGGTAGAGAGAAACCGAGACTTGGAACAGCATGTAGCTCTCCTGACGACGCGGCTGGATGAAAGACGAGCTCAGGATGCTCAGGTCAGGCCCACCCCCATCGCAAGGAAGGTACCGGGGCTGGTACACAAGTTTGGGGGAAAACTGTTACAATATAGAAGCAATGCGGCCGCGAGCTGGTAGCTTGAAAGCAAAACATAATGGGAATGTTGGGACTGTTCCGTGGGAAACAGAGGGACAGTCTATTCACAGTGCGAAGCACCAGAATTAGCTCAGAGTGTAATATGAGCTGTACAGGAAGTACAGGAGGAGTTTGTCTCTCGGCTGTTGGAGTTTGAAGAGAGCAGTCGTGTTTTCTGTAATGCTGCAAAGACAGAAATAAAGGCATGTAAATACGTTTCTGTCTATCTCTTTCCCCTGCCTGGGGGGGGGGCAGGAAAGAGTGGTGTGTTCTTCTCACGCTGGGAAGGATCGCCTATCGCAACCTAGCCTGTATCCTGCCGGGGAATGCAGACAGGGAGGTCAACCGGAGATCAAGCCGGGTGCCTGGAGAGTGGCCAGTTTCTCCTGATAAAGGCTTGATTCCCAACATCTGGTAGCAAGGAGCTGATGGTTTTGATCCATGAAAGCAACAAGAGAGGTTGATGGATCGTACTTCATCCTCTGCAAGGAGATAAGGAAGATATGGTAGCGGGCGGATGGAAGCTACAAGGACGGCACCGGAGGAGGTGTTTTTGCTGAGCAACGGAACCCCTAAGGTATGCTGATTTTATGGCTGTGAGAGTGAATGCGAATTGAAGCATTCTTCGGTTCACTGAGTGTCTGCTTTTGGATGAAACCAGCACTGAAAGAGAGCCACATATTTCGCATACCTGAGTCTTGATAAGCCTGGAATGTCCAGTTGCTAAGCAACGAAACGTCAGTAAAGTGGAAAGTTACTGGCCAACAACGGTAGTAAGGCTGAGCACTGAGAGAGACTGGAAAAACACTGAGAAAACAGTGTTTGTTATGTCTGTAGTCTCACTGCTCTTGGAGGGACTTTCAAAACAGCCTGCGTTTAGCTGCCAAGTGTGAGGCAGTAAACAGCCAATAGACTCTTGGATTTTACAAGCTCACTGCTGAAAGCTGAGGCTTGAGATTGAGATGGCTTTGTTCTCTCAGAAGCTCCGAAAAGCTTGTGAAGCTGGAGTGAGAAGCAAGAGCCGAAAGTGTACTACCCCAGAAGGGGGGAGCCAAGATGGTGCTGGCCAAATTCCTAAAAGCTCATCGAAAGCTGAGGAGAGCTTCGACCCCAAAAGGGGGAGTGAAGGAACTGTTGCTGTTCCTGTACTTGCTGCAATGGATGTTGCTGACAGGGGGAGAGAAGCTCGGAGTTGTAGCGCCCCCACTGCCATTGCAAGTGAAGAACAGGCTGTTGCTTTGAACGTTGTCCGTTGTTACAACTGTGGACAGACTGGGCACCTTCAGCGGGATTGTAGGAAGCCACGTCAACAGAAAGGAGCAAAGGGGAGCTCTGCAAAGGGGAGCTCTGCAAAGCCTGAAGCGTCAGGCAAAAGTCGTACCAAGTCCCAAGTGGAACCAGCTATGGCTTTGGCTTTGATGTCGCTAAAAGCCACACCTTGCCTTGCCGCAAGGTGTGGCTTTTAGTGACATCAAAGCCATAGCTTTGGCTGTATATAGCAAGGCTGTATATTGTCTCCCTGCTTATTTAACTTATATGCAGAATTCATCATGCGAAAGGCTGGGCTGGATGAATCCCAAGCCGGAATTAAGATTGCCGGAAGAAATATCAACAACCTCAGATATGCAGATGACACAACCTTGATGGCAGAAAGTGAGGAGGAATTAAAGAACCTTTTAATGAGGGTGAAAGAGGAGAGCGCAAAATATGGTCTGAAGCTCAACATCAAAAAAACGAAGATCATGGCCACTGGGCCCATCACCTCCTGGCAAATAGATGGGGAAGAAATGGAGGCAGTGAGAGATTTTACTTTCTTGGGCTCCATGATCAGTGCAGATGGTGACAGCAGTCACGAAATTAAAAGACGCCTGCTCCTTGGGAGAAAGGCGATGGCAAAACTAGACAACATCTTAAAAAGCAGAGACATCACCTTGCCAACAAAGGTCCGTATAGTAAAAGCCATGGTTTTCCCAGTAGTGATGTATGGAAGTGAGAGCTGGACCATAAAGAAGGCTGATCGCCGAAGAATTGATGCTTTTGAATTATGGTGCTGGAGGAGACTCTTGAGAGTCCCATGGACTGCAAGAAGATCAAACCTCTCCATTCTGAAGGAAATCAGCCCTGAGCACTCACTGGAAGGACAGATCGTGAAGCTGAGGCTCCAATACTTTGGCCACCTCATGAGAAGAGAAGACTCCCTGGAAAAGACCCTGATGTTGGGAAAGATGGAGGGCACAAGGAGAAGGGGACGACAGAGAATGAGATGGTTGGATGGTGTTCTTGAAGCTACTAGCATGAGTTTGATCAAACTGCGGGAGGCAGTGGAGGACAGAAGTGCCTGGCGTGCTCTGGTCCATGGGGTCACGAAGAGTCGGACACGACTAAACGACTAAACAAAAAGCCACACCAGAAGTGGAAAACGCTTTTATTTTGGACACTGGAGCGACACAACACATGACGTCGTGCAATGGACTGTATTTGTTGACTTTTGATCAAAGTGATTGCATAAATTGTACTGCATCTGAATCTAACATGATTTCTCTCGCAGGTGTGTCGAAAAACGTCCAGAAGACGACGCAAGTAACCAAAGCTTTTCAGCGAGTGTATGCTGATGTGATTGGTCCTCTAGCACCATCTAGAGGCAATGCAAGATATTATCTTGTGTGTGTGGATTATTTTTATCATTATGTGTGGGTATATATATTGCAGAAACCACAAGAAGCCTTAGAAAGGTTTAAAGAGTTTTGTGACAAGGTTAAAAATGTTCATGATGGTAACATTGATTGTCTTTTCACAGATGAAAAGCCAGTTTTTCTTTTACAGGATTTTCAGGATTTCCTGGATAAGAAAGGGATAAGGCACAAGACTGCTGTTAATGCAGAAGCATGGAAAAGAAGTATCTGTGTGCAAGTGAACAAAGAATTGCAAAATGGCATGAAGGCACAATTGCTGAGTTCACATTTGCCACATGAGTATTGGGCGGAGTCGATATTGTGTTATTGTTACTCTTGGTTGAGAAAGGTTTCAAAAGGTTTGGGAAGTTCTCCTTTTGAGAAGCTGTTCCACAGAAAACCTTCTGTTGCCCATTTTAAGGTTTTTGGGTCTCATGTGAAGACTGAAGCTCCAGGTGGAGTAAAGAATGCTAGAGGCATTTTTGTGGGTTATGAAAAGGGTCTCTACAGAATAATTTTGTCTGCATCTGGTCAGGTGATTCTCACGAAATGTCTAGAGAGTGCTCCTGAACAGGAGAGAGTAATTGTTCACACATTTCCCACTGAGGACGATTCAGATGATGATGATGATTTTACTGATTACAGTGGTACTCAGTGACAGTGATAGCTCAAAGAGCTCAGTTGACACAGTCATTGAGAGGAAATCTCACACAATGGCTAGACCTTCACAAATGAAGGATGAACCACTGTTTACTATTGGAACTGGTTCTCCAAAGAGTCCTGAGACTGAACCAGTGAGCAGAGAGAATCAACACCTCATACGTAGGTCCGAGAGAGTTACAAAGGGTGTACCACCCAAGAGGTATTCAAAAGAGTTTGCTAACTCAGCTGTAGCATGTGTTACTATTGTTGACAACTCAAGACAGGTTAAAGCTGTGTCTAAGTCAGAGACAAAGACACAACAGGGAGTTGCTAAGCGTAACACTACATTCCCGAGCCAAGGTAATGCAGATGCACTCATTCCTTGGGAGTCAGACAACCAGAGAGGTACACTGGGGAAACCAGTGGCGGGTAGTTCCAAGGGTGGAACTGAAACAACAGGGGAGTGTTATATGTATAACAACTGTTTGTTTTCTTCTCTGGATCACGCTTTGCTCGCAGCGCACATTGATTCATATGGGGGAGTATGTTACGATATAGAAGCAATGCGGCCGCGAGCTGGTAGCTTGAAAGCAAAACATAATGGGAATGTTGGGACTGTTCCGTGGGAAACAGAGGGACAGTCTATTCACAGTGCGAAGCACCGGAATTAGCTCAGAGTGTAATATGAGCTGTACAGGAAGTACAGGAGGAGTTTGTCTCTCGGCTGTTGGAGATTGAAGAGAGCAGTCGTGTTTTCTGTAACGCTGCAAAGACAGAAATAAAGGCATGTAAATACGTTTCTGTCTATCTCTTTCCCCTGCCTGGGGGGGCAGGAAAGAGTGGTGTGTTCTTCTCACGCTGAGAAGGATCGCCTATCGCGACCTAGCCTGTATCCTGCTGGGGAATGCAGACAGGGAGGTCAACCGGAGATCAAGCCGGGTGCCTGGAGAGTGGCCAGTTTCTCCTGATAAAGGCTTGATTCCCAACAGAAACCCCAGGACTACAATGCGTTCCGAATGGAAATAGAGTACGCTTTGGAACTGCAGCATGATGACTTTGTTAACGATAAGCAAAGGGTAGCCTACATTGTGGGGCATCTGGAGGATGGGGCAAGGGAATGGATCAGGCCCCTTATGGCGACGCAAAATCATGCCTTGAAGGACCTTAAGAAATTTTTTCAGGCGATGGATGCGATGTATTCCAGTGAAGTCCAGCAAAGTGTGATTCGGTGAGAACTGATGGGGTGGAAGCAGGGGAGCCAGTCAGTTAGAGACTACTGGTCGCGCTTTGCAATGTTGATTCACCGTCTCGGGTGGGATCTGGACTCTGAACCTATTCAAATGTTGTTTGAGGAGGGGTTGTCCCCAACGGTGAAGCACGAGCTGTCCCGCGCTGACCAAGGCTGTGCTTGCGATTGGAGTGCGGCAGGAAGCGCGGGCTCAGGAGAAACGCGAAGTGAGAGGGGAACATTGCCATGACTACCGCATTCCTGAAATACCGAGACAGCTTTCCCAGGCGGCTGAGCCAATGGAAATAGATGGCGCGCGTGCGCGTGAGGTTTCAAACTCCAGTGAAGGTCGCAAGAGGGAGGGAAAGGATTGGAAAACCACCAAGAAGTGTTTTCTCTGCCAACGGCCAGGACATTTTGCCAGGGTCTGCCCTCAAAGAAAGGCCTGGCAAGGGATGGTGGGGGCTGCTGGCTGTGAGGAGAAGGGGGATGAAGGGCAGGTGCAGGGAAACGACAATGCCTGGCTGCCAACCAGTGGGGCCAGCAGCCAGGCCAGCAACCAATAGAAGTGCCCCAGCCTGACCCCCCCCAGGGCAGCTATAGCCATAGAAGTGGTGCTAGAGCTCCCAAATGGGCACCCAGTCAAGGTTGATGGGCTGCTGGATTCGGGCAGCTCCTGCAATTTCTTCAGCAGGGACTTCGCTCTGGAGCACCACCTACACCTGCTGCCCCTGGATTTTCCCTTGCAAGTGACCACCATCGATGGCAGGGAACTTCTGGGAGGGGAAGTGACACACCAGACCCCGCCAATGTGAATGAGGGTTTCCAGGCACACGGAGACCATTGCCTTTCACGTGGCCACACTGGCAGGACCCCCAATAATATTGGGAATGAGCTGGCTGGCACTGCATGATCCAGTAGTGTCATGGCATCAGCGGTCAGTCACCTTTGGGTCAGCTTACTGTTTGGAACACTGTCTGGGGGGGGGGAACCCCAAGAATGACAGTGGCCAGGGTGGCTGGGCTGGCGGTGGAAACAAAGGGAGAGGTGCCACCACCATACGCTGACCTAAAGGAAGTTTTCAGCGAGAAGGAGGCGGACAGACTACCCCCCCATAGGCCCTTTGACTGCCAAATCAATTTAATCCCAGGGGCTCAGCTGCCTGTGGGTAAGCTGTATGCCATGTCGGACCGGGAGATGCAGGAGTTACGGCAGTTTATTGACAAGAACCTGAAGAGGGGGTTCATAAGGGAATTGAAGGCGGTGGGGGGCAGTCCGGTGTTCTTTGTGGACAAAAAAGGGACTAATCAGCCCAGACTGGTCGTAGATTATAGGGCGTTAAACCTGGTATCAGAACCCGTGACCTTCCCAATGCCCAGGATTGACGACATTTTAACACAGGTGAGGCAGGGGAAAATTTTTACCAAGCTGGACCCCAGGAGAGCGTACAATTTGATCAGGGTAAGGGAGGGGGACGAATGGAAAACCACCATGTTCACCCCCTGGGGGCTTTTGAGTACTTAGTCATGCCATTTGGATTACAATCGGGCTCCGCCTGCTTTCAAGCATTCATGCACCACGTGTTGGGGCCCCTGCTGTACAAGAACTGCGTAGCCTTCTTGGACGACGTCTTAATCTATTCAGACAATGAGAAGCAACATGTCAGAGACATCAGGGAAGTACTAAAGAGGCTGCAGAAGCACCAGTTGTGGGTCAAGCTGGAAAAATGCCAATTTCACACCAGAGAGGTCGGGTTTCTGGGGTACAAGCTCTCAGACAAGGGACTAGCTATGGACCCAAGCAAGGTGCAGGCGGTGCTGGAATGGAAGGCCCCCAAAACCCGGAAGGATGTGCAGAGGTTCCTAGGGTTCAGCAACTTCTACAGGTAGTTCATCAAGAACTTCGCCCACTTGACGGCGTCCATCACAGATTGTCTCAGTAGCAAAAGGAAGTTCGCCTGGACAGAAAGTGCCCAGCAATCCTTTGAAAGACTGAAGAAGGTGTTCGCTTCGGAAGAGCAGCTCCCTCACGTTAATCTGGAGAAGCCTATGAGGCTAGAGAACGACGTGTCCGACCGAGCCATTGGGGCGGTACTTTTGCAGCCGGGGGGGGGGGGGGCAAGCAGGAATGGAAGCTGTGTGCCTTTTTCTCGAGGAAGCTGAGCAAGTCGGAGCAAAACTATACGGTGTATGACCGCGAACTGCTGGCGATCTATGCGGCGTTTCGCCGATGGAGACATCTGTTAATAGGGGCGCAGCACAAGATCCAGGTTTGTACTGATCACAAGAACTTGGAATACTGGAGGACCGCACGAGTGCTCAACCAGAGACAGATTCGATGGGCACAGGAGTTCTCCAAGTTTTGCTTCGAGATCCGATACGTGCCGGAAGAGGAAAACGTAAGAGCAGATGCTCTCTCCCGGAAACCGGAGTACATGGAAGGAGAGGGACCGCCGGAGATCCGACACGTGATCCCCGAGGACCGATGGGTGTGTGGGGGAGCCTTGGTTGGGAAACGAGAACTAGCCGGGCTTACTAGAAACGACGTGTTTGCTCAAACTAAAATCAGGGAACTCCGAGACGGAAGGGAAAACCATGGAGGGTTTGAGGAAAAGGAAGGGGTGCTGTATGTACCGGGGGAGACCTTGAGGGGGAAGGTACTCAAACAACTCCACGACAACCCTACAGCTGGGCACTTTGGACAACACAAAACCATGCTGCTCGTCACCAGGCAGTTCTGGTGGCCAAGGGTGAGGGAGGATGTACGGGAATATGTACGGGGGTGCAACCGCTGCCAAAGGGCAAAGAGGGAGAGGGCTGCCCCCGCAGGGTTACTGGAACCCTTACCCACGCCAGGAAAACCCTGGGAGGTGGTCCATTGATTTTATGACAGATTTGCCCAAGTCAAAGGGGAAGACAGCAGTCATGGTAGTAGTCGATCTACTGACGAAGATGTGCCATTTCATAGCTTGCTCACATGCGGTGACGGCAGAGGAGACAGTCAAGTTGTTTGTGGATCACATCTTCAGGTTGCATGGGGCACCCTCGAGGGTCATCTCAGATCACGGGAAACAATTTACTTCCCGGTTCTGGAGGAAGCTCATGAGCTTGCTGCAGGTCGAGGTGGGCTTCTCGACGGCGCGACACCCAGAAACCAACGGGCAAGCAGAAAGAGCGAACAGTATACTCCAGCAATACCTACGCTGCTACGTCAGCGAGAGACAGAACGATTGGGTAGAGAAACTAGCACTGGCTGAATTTGCGTACAATAACGCTGAACATGTGTCCACGGGGATGAGCCCGTTCATGGCCAATTATGGGTGTCACCCCAGGGCCTTCCCGGGGAGGGGGGAGGAAGGGTGGAGTGTACCTGCGGCAGAGCAGTTTGTGGGAGAAATGGAGGCCTTGCACCAGCAACTCAAGATGAACTTGGAGCTGGCCAACGAAGTTTACAAGAGGCAGGCAGACAAGCACCGTCGGGAGGGGGAGGCCATACGGGTGGGAGACCGAGTGTGGTTGTCAACCCAAGGGTTACCCCTAAAGGGAGGGTGCAAGAAGTTGCAGCCAAGGCGGCTGGGACCTTTTGAGGTAACACAACAGGTGAACCCTGTGGCATTCAAGCTCAAGTTGCCTGACAGCATGAAGATACACCCGGTGTTCCATAGGTCCCTACTCTCACCATACAGGGAGGGGCGGGAATTTCTGGGGTGGGAGGGAGGAGTCACCACCCACCCGCGGGTAGAGGAGAGGGAACACCACAACCAAGCCACGGAAATACTCGATTCAAGGTGGCGAGGGCGCCAGGTGGAGTACTTGGTGGCTTGGGAGGGAGAACCCGAGTCAGAAAACACGTGGGTCCCCGCTGAGGCGATCAATGACGGGTATCTAGTGGGAGAATTCCACAGCCTGTTCCCAGATAAACCGAAACCACTAGCGAGATTCTGGGAGGAAGAATTTGGAACCACAGACGACGAAGAGGACTTTGTGGGTTTTCCTGCCCCCGAAGAGGAGGGAGGGGAAGTGTCAGAGAGAGAAGAATCAGACTGGGAGGCCCACCCCGTGGGAAGATATCGGAGCGGGTGGGAAGCGGGTTTTGAATCCTCAGAGGATAGCGACAGCTCCTTCAGGGGCTTCCCCGCATCATCGGCCGAGGAAAGGGACGAGGTTGGATCAGAAGGTCGGGCCGGGGGTGGAGGGGGTCCTGGGGGGGGAGGTGGATGTCAGGGAACTGACATCGGAGCTAGAGGCGGAGGGAAGGCTCCAGAGGGATGCCGGAGAGGGTCCCAGTAGGGAGAGAGGCAGCCCATCTGCTGGGGAAGGAAATCAGCGTAACACCAGTGGAGAAGGGGGGCATATGGGGGAATCGGAGAGGAGGTTCCAAGACTCCTCGCCGGACACCAGCGGAGAGAGTACGGGTACTCCGTTGCCCACACCCTCCCTGCGCAGAAGACTTCCGCGCAGGGAGAGTAGGAGGAGACTTGGTGTCAAACATCTTTTATGCTGGAAAAGGTTCAAGAAACGCCCACTGACGGATTCTGCCAGCGACTAAGACAGTCACGATGCTGGAGGCTGTTCAGTCAGAAAGGGTTTAACCAGGTAACCTCGCCAGCAGTGGCGGCAATTTACGCACGAGGAACCCCTAAATCCATTACAGCCTCCATTATTTGATAATAATGGAGCCAATCTCATACTCTGTTTTTTAATTTTTCAAAGCTCTGTAGTTTTAATCTGTCTCCCTCTTGTTCCAAGATTTCCCAATACTTCGGCCATTTGGCCTCCATATTCAGTTTTTTCTGAGCCTTTGCTTCCATTGGTGACAACCATCTTGGGGTTTTGTTTTCCAACAAATCCTTATATCTTATCCAAACACCAAACAATGCTTTTCTGACAATATGGTTTTTAAACGCTCTGTGTGCTTTAACCTTATCATACCACATGTATGCATGCCAACCAAATACATTGTTGAAACCTTCCAAATCCAACACATCCGTGTTTTCAAGAGCATCCATTCTCTCAGCCAACAAAATGCGGCTGATTCATAATAAAGTTTAAGGTCTGGCAGAGCAAATCCACCTCTTTCTTTAGCATCTGTTAGTATCTTAAATTTTATTTGAGGTTTCTTGCCCTGCCAGACAAATCTAGAGATATCTCTCTGCCACTTCTTGAAACAGTCCATTTTATCCAAAATTTGCAATGTTTAAAACAAAAACAGCATTCTTGGCAATACGTTCATTTTTATCGCAGGAATTCGGCCTAACAACGATAGCTTCAAATTTGACCATATTTCTAAATCCTTTTTCACTTCAGTCCAGCATTTTTCATCGTCATCCTTGAATAAATTCACATTCTTAGCAGTCATGTTAACCCCTAAATATTTCACTTTCTTAACCAGTGACAATCCAGTCTCCTTCTGAAACTTATCTCTCTCAATCTCAGTTAAATTTTTCTCTAGAACTTTAGTTTTCGTCTTATTCAACTTAAATCCTGCTACTTGACCAAATTCTTGAATCAATTCTAATACTCTTTTAGTGCTTGATTCTGGCTCATGTAAAGTCAATACCAAGTCATCAGCAAATGCTTTCAATTTGTACTGTTTGGCTCCCACTTGTATACCTTTTACCAATTGGTCCCTTCTAATCATATTTAGCAAAACCTCCAGGACCGAAATAAAAAGCAATGGAGAGATTGGGCAACCTTGTCGTGTTCCTTTCTCAGTCTTAAATTCTTCCGTCACTACATTGTTCACAATTAATTTAGCCTTCTGTTCTGAGTAAATTGCACCTATACCGTTTCCAAAGCCTTGACCAACCCCCATCCCCAATAAATTCTTCTTCATAAAACTCCAGGAAATGTTGTCAAAGGCTTTCTCCGCGTCCACAAATATCAAGACTGCTTTAGTATTAATCTTCACTTGTAATTTTTCTAAAATATTAATTATATTCCTCGTATTGTCAGACAAGTGTCTGCCCGGAAGAAAGCCCGCTTGGTCTTTATGGATTTCTTCTGCTAACACCTTTTTTAATCTTTTAGCCAAAATGTCTGCAAAAATTTTGTAATCCACATTAAGCAACAATATGGGGCGGTAGTTCTTAAGCTGCGTCTTTTCAGTCTCTGTTTTCAGTATAAGAGTAATGTACGCTTCCTTCCACGACTCTGGTGCCCCTTTCCCTTCCAATATTTCATTACAGACTTCCTTTAAAGGTCCAGAACTTTGTTATCATTCAGAATAGCTTCATTTATTCTCCATCTTCTAATTTTCCTCTCTTCTCCCTTTATTTCTAATGTCGTTGGATTATGGTCAGATATTGTTTTTACTTGTATTTCTGCTTTTTTTATCTTAGTTAATAATATTATTGAAATCCATATTGCATCTATTCTTCCAGATGAGTTTTTGGTTTCAGAGTGGTATGTGTATTGCTTCTCACTTAGATGTTTAAATCTCCATGCATCATGTAGGTCTAGGTTTTCTATTAGATTCATGAAGCTTATTGGTAATTTCCCTTCCTTACTTTCTTTCTCCCGTGTTGTTCTGTCCATTTCTGTTGATATAACTCCGTTCAGGTCACCCATGATTTTTAGTTTTTCATCACTATGATCTAGCAATTTATGTTCAATTTTTTTTATATAAAATTCAGCTTTCTTATTATTTGGTGCATATATTCCTACCATTAATATCTTTCCTTGTTGGGTTTTAATCCTAACTGCTATCATCCTCCCTTTTTCATCTTTAAATACAAATTCTGGATATAGTTTGGGATTCGCATAAATACAACCCCCTTTTTTTAAACTACATTACATCTGAGAATATAAATTCTTCGCCTAATTTTCTATTAATTAACACCCTTCTATGTTTTCTTATAAGATGTGTCTCTTGTAGACAGATTATATCCCATTTGTTTCTTTGGAGTAGGTGTTCAACTTTATTTCTTTTAAGTTTGCTGTTTAATCCATTGAAGTTCCATGAAATAATTTTGGGATCCATAACTCATCAGATTCCGATTCCTTTATTTCAATTATAAATCGTATGATGTTATGTAGTATATGGTTTAAAAGTTCCTCCTTATTTCTACTCTGTCATTAACATCTTGTATCTTCCTCTGTTTCTCGCTTGTCACTCTCTTGTTCCTCTCTCGTATCTCTCCTGTCCCATCCATTTTCCCCTCCTAATGCTTTATGATATCTCCTCCAAATTTTTTTTGCTTCCTCTGAGTTCAGCCTCTTCCTGCTCTGTTTATAAGTGAATGAGATTCCTTCCAGGAATTCCCAGCGGAAGGGGATGTTATTCTTTTTGAGTGCATCTGTTAAGCGTTTATATTTTCCTCTTTTCTTCCTCAACCTAGCTGGTATTTCACACATGATTATAATTTCTTGTTCTTCAATTCTGAGTTTTTTCTTCTCATTTGCTTGCATTATTTTATCTTTTAAAATTTGTGAGTTAAGAAAGACTAGGCAGCCTCCAGGCTGCCTATTGGGTCCGGCAGTTCTTGACCTAATTCGGAATGCTCTGTCCATGCAAATAGAGATGTCTTCTTCTTGGATTTCCAACCAGGATGCTAGGGCTTTTATTATCACTTCTTTGATTGTCTCATTGTGATTTTCTTTTATTCCTTGAAATCTCAATAATAAATATTTTTGGTTTAGTTCTTGGACTGCAACCATGTCCAAAATACTTTCCTGTCCCATCTTTAAATCCAAAATTTCCTCTCTCGTTCTTTCCTAATATTTCTTAAGTTCCTTACTTTCTGTTATTTGTTTTTTCAGTGCCTCTTCTTGTTTGTTATTTTTTAATTTAAGTTCCTGTACCTCTTTCTCTAACTCTTTATTTTTCCCTGCTAGGTTATTCACTAGTGCTGTTAGATCTAAAATAATATTTGCATTCTGGCCCATTCTCGCACCCATCGTGTCTATTTTCCCACAGAGAGTCTCCATTTTATCATTCAATTCTTTCTTCATTCCTAAAATAAGTTCTTTCAAGTCTGCTCCCTGGTCTCTCTCTACCGCTGAGGCTCTTCTTCCTTGTGTCCCTCATGATATAGGAGTCACCCCTGGGTGAGCCTGTATTTTCTTAATTTTGTCCATTTCTTTGTTTTCCTTAAGGGAGCTCATAAAGTTGTTTAATAAGTTGACTCTCAGATTTGAGGCAAAAATTCTATTGAGGGGAAATTGAGTGAGTTCTTTCCTCACTCTTCCATACCTTGTAAAGTTATACAATTTCAATCATAAACACAATTATACAGTTTCTTTTTTTAAAAAAAAAATTATTGGTTTTACAACATTTTTTTAAACAATACAAACAAATAAAAAGACAAACAAACATGTATAATTTCATAACCTTTTTTTCATAACCCTCACTTCTCGGACTCCCCCATACCTCCCCTTTCTGCATCCCAATTTCCAAAATTATTTCAGCAGCTTCTAAATAATTTTATCAAATATATGTCCTCTTGGTCTTTTCTTCAACTTAATATTATGTCACTGTAATCCCTTTTTCTTTCTCAACACCTCGACATTTTAGCATTCATCAATTTTATAATGGTTCTTAAGATAAATTTTGAATTTCTTCCAATCCTCTTCCACCGTCTCTTTCCTCTGATCACGGATTCTGCCAGTCATCTCAGCCAGTGTCATGTAGTCCATCACTTTCATCTGCCATTCTTCCAAGGTGGGTAGATCTTGTGACTTCCAGTACTTTGCGATAAGTATTCTTGCTGCTGTCGTAGCATACATAAAAAAAGTTCTATCTTTCTTTAGCACCAATTGGCCGACAATGCCCAAGAGAAAGGCCTCTGGTTTCTTAGGGAAGGTACATTTAAGTACTTTTTTCATTTCATTATATATCATCTCCCAGAAGGCCTTAATCTTTGGGCACGTCCACCAAAGGTGGTAAAAAGTACCTTCAGATTCATTGCATTTCCAGCACTTATTATCAGGCAAATGGTAGATCTTTGCAAGCTTGACTGGGGTCGTGTACCACCTATAAATCATTTTCATAATATTTTCCTTTAAGGCATTACATGCCGTAAATTTTATCCCGGTGTTCCACAACCATTCCCAGTCAGCAAACATAATGTTATGACCAATGTCCTGTGCCCACTTAATCATAGCTGATTTAACTATTTCATCTTGTGTATTCCATTTCAGCAGGAAATTATACATTCTTGACAAATTCTTAGTATTGGGTTCTAACAGTTCAGTTTCTAATTTTGATTTCTCCACCTGGAAGCCAATTTTCCTATCTTGTTTATACACCTCCATTATTTGATAATAATGGAGCCAATCTCGTACTTTGGGTTTCAATTTCTCATGACTCTGTAACTTCAACTTGTCTCCATCTTGTTCCAAGATTTCCCAATACTTTGGCCATTCGGCCTCCATATTGAGCTTTTTCAATGCCTTAGCCTCCAAGGGTGACAACCATCTAGGGGTTTTATTTTCCAACAAGTCTTTATATCTTATCCAAACATTATATAATGCTTTTCTGACAATATGGTTTTTGAAGGCCCTATGCACTTTAATTTTATCATACCAAAGATATGCATGCCAACCAAATGTATTATTGAAACCTTCTAAATCCAAGATATCTGTATTCTCGAGGAGCATCCACTCTTTCAGCCAGCAGAACGCTGCTGCTTCATAGTACAATTTTAAGTCCGGCAGGGCAAATCCCCCTCTTTCTTTTACATCTGTCAGTATTTTAAATTTTATTCTGGGCTTTTTGCCCTGCCAGACAAATTTCGAAATATCTTTCTGCCACCTCTTGAAACAGTCCATCTTGTCAATTTCAATTCAAAATCCTTTATTAGGCATAGCACACCACACATTAACAGAAAGACATCATATACAGACTATATAAAATACGGGCTCAGCGAACACAATTTATCCCAGACCTATTCTTGACTCCAGGAAATAAACTGATGTACATAGATAATATAATACAACACAGCAACATCACCTACCATTAAAAACCACTAAGTCTCTTTATCATGGCCCATTCTCTCTTCATGGACAGCATTTAAAAATTCAGCCACTATTAAAGTAATTTGGTCATCGCTGTCCGCCAACAGGTCCTGAACAGTTGGTTGTGTAAAAATTTGTTTATTCAATTTTAGGGCCTCAAATAATTGTTTTCTGGCATGACTGCCAAAATCACAGGAAAAGAATATATGCTCTAGAGTATCGGGTTCCTGTTTTCTGCATTTACAGAGACGCTCTGATTCTGGGATAGCTAAGTATCTTCCTCTCACTACCACCGAGGGAAACATGTTAAATCTGGCCAACATAAACAGCCTACGCGATTCATGTTTCTTCAGATTTGTCATGTATCCCTTTTGGAAATCTCTACACAAAGGGAGATTTAAGTGGATAGGAGAGCAGGTGCTGTGCTTTGCAACCTCAAGCATGGCGAGAACACTTTTTTCTGTGAGAGTCTTCCTGATAATTTCCCATGTTTCTTTGGGATCAGAGATTTCGAAGTCAGTTAGAGTGAGCCCTATCGAATCCAGTTTTCTCCTACAGAGCAATGATAGATTGTAGATTACACTATCACTTAAAAGATCGTAAAGTAGAGAATTAGGGGATAGGGCTCTATAATGGAGGAAGATCCAATATTTCAAGGTCCTCAGCCATGCTCTTACTGATAAAGGCAATATTCCCAGCTCACAACATATTGTTTCATATTTTACAGAGTTTGCAAGTCCTAATAATGACCTCAGAAGGGATGCGTGAAATTTATCCAACCTCTTGAGGTCACCTAAAATCCACACTGGTGTGCCGTATAGAAGTTGGGCACAAAGTTTCATGTCAATCACTTGCAATACAGCTGGAATAAATCTGTTTCCTACTGGAGAAAAAAAATAGGATTTGATATGGTGGGCTGTCACTTTGGCCTTAACTATTGCAGCACATATATGTGTATTCCAATTCATATTATTTTTGAATGTGATTCCCAGATAATTGAAGTGCTTAACTTCCTGTATTAAATGGCCATTAATTATATAGCCTTTTGGGTTCCCTCTCTTTCCGAATTGCATAATCTTTGTCTTATCATAATTAATTTTAAGATTATTGAGAGAGCAGTAGTTTGAGAAACTCTTAAATAAATTTTTTAAACCCAAAACAGAGAGTGAAATAATTACAGCATCATCTGCATAGAGTAATAAAAAGAGTGGGCTATTGTTTAAATAAGGAGTATGAGTGGTTGCGTTTTGAAGAAATAATGGTAGGTCAGACAAAAATAGATTAAATAGGGTAGGGGCCAAGATACAGCCTTGCCTAACTCCTCGATTATTCAGAATAGGACCTGCAGCAAGAATACTCATCGCAAAGTATTGGAAGACACAAGATCTACCCACTCTGGAAGAATGGCAGATGAAAGTGATGGACTATATGACACTGGCCGAGATGACAGGCAGAATCCGTGACCAAGGAAAAGAGACGGTGGAAGAAGAATGGAGAAAATTCAAAAGTTATCTTAAGGACTATTATAAACTTAATGAATGTTAGAGTGTTGTGGTTTTCAGGAACAAAAGGATACAGTGATATAAGGTCAGATTATAGAGATAACTAAGATGACAGAGGTTGGAAAGGTATACTTAGAAGTTGCTAAAAAATACTTTGGACATTGGGATGCAGAAAGGGGGGGGGGGTATGGGGGAGTCCCGGAAAAGAAGTTTATGAAAAAATGTTATGAAATTATACGTGTTTGTTTGTTTTTATGTGTTTGTTTATGTTTAAAAAATCTGTAAAACCAATAAAAATTTATATATATAAAAAAACAGAATAGGACCTGCAAGTCTACCATCTTTTGATACTTTAACATATATTTGGTTATTTGAATGTAAACTTTGAATCAGTGTAAGTAGATATGGATCGATACCAAGGTGTTCTAGTTTAGTCCATAGTTTGTTGCGGTCAACCGAATCAAAGGCACTTTTTAAATCCACAAATGCCACAAAGAGTTTTCGTCTATTTCTCATGACATATTTATCCACAAGATGACTTAACACTAGACACTGGTCAAGAGTTGACGAGCCTGCCTTAAAACCAGCCTGCTCTTTACCAGGTAGACCTTTTGTCAGCATCCATTCTTCCAATTTAATAAGCAGAGATTTGGCATAGATTTTACTTATGCATGGTAACAAACTTATAGGCCTGTAATTCTCTGGGCAATTCCTATCACCTTTTTTAAAGATCGGTACCACTATTGAGTTGTTCCACGACTTAGGTACAAGGGCTGATTGATAGATAGAATTAAAAAGCGGCACAAGTTTTATGGCCCACCATTCTACGTCTAATCTCAACAGGTCTATTGGGATGCCATCCATACCAGGTGATTTCCCTTGCTTAAATGAAATAATTATCTTTTTCATCTCCTCAACAGTAATTTGAAATTGTGTGGTTTTTGCCAGAGAAAATTTAAAATTTTCCTTTTTACAAACTTGGTAATCATAAAAAACAGCAGTAAAATGTGAAATCCAAGCCTCATCGCTTATATTAGGGAGATCGGTGATATCTTTTAATGAGAGAAGTGACCAAAAAGTTTTGGTATCTTTAATTTCTAATGCAGTAACCATTTTAGACCATTTGGCTAGTGCAAACTCAGATTTTTTTTCCAGGAGCATGTTCTTAAAAGCATTTTTCATTTCAAAATAAGTCTTCCAGAGACCTTGGGAGTTGGTAATATAGGCTTCTTTTAGACAAGTTCTAAGTTCTTTCTTATAGTTAATACAGTCTTTATCAAACCAGTTATACTTATTTAAAGGTTTGTTGCTGAACTGAGGGTTTAAAAAAGAAGAAAATAATTCCTGGATAGTCTTATAATAACAATCATTGTCCTCCACGGGCATCAAATTTTGGTTAGCCACAGATTCAGGAATAGCTGGGTTAATTTCAAATACTGCTAATAGATCCTCCCTATTTTTATCACTTATATAAATTCTTTTGGCATAAATAGTCTTATCCATACCAATCATAGGACAAATATCATAATTTCTAGGATTCTTGTGCATCTTTAAAACTATTGGGAAGTGGTCACTCTCTGAGCGAGGGACAACTGTAAAAGAGGCAACTTCATTTAACATTTCAACGGAAACTAGAGAATAGTCGATTACGCTCCTACCCCTTTTGGAACTGAAGGTAAAATTTCCTGGAATATCCGGCCACATTGAGCCATTCAAAAATGAGAGATTAAATTCTAAAACCAATTGTAAAAGTTTTCCTCCCGCTTTATTAATAATGATATCCTTTGAATTCCTCCCTATTCTCAATGGAAGTGGGGCGTCTTCAGCTAGATTTGAGATATATCGTTTATAGAGAGCTGTATTATCTGATCCAATTCGAGCATTGGTGTCTCCCATTATAATCAGGGGGATATTTGGAGATTTACTGCGTATTAAATACAACTCTTCAGAGACTATGTTCCAACCATAATCTGGTCCAATTTCCACCTCTATGGGAGGAAAATATATATTTAAAAGAAGAATTTCCCTGTAACCAATGGAAAATGATAATAATTGTGCATACTGTCCAATATTTCTGATATAATTAATTTTAAAATTAGAAGACTGTTTAATACCACAGATCAAACCGGCTTTCGGGCGGCCTTTTGTTGACATTTTAGTAGCGGGTAAATTATAAGTAATAAAATTAGGAATATTTAGAGGTTTAGGAGACCAGGTTTCCTGCAAAAGTATTATATCATAAGACTCAAGAAAATTTATAAAATCAGAGTCAGCTAATTTACTTGAGAGTCCAGCTACATTCCAGGACATAATAGAAAGAGTTTGGAGAGATCTTTGATGTAAGGGTGCTCGTGAGGTATGCGTGGCGCATTCCGGATGTCACACCAGGTTCCTCTGATTCTTGCTATTAGCCCTTTCAGCGGGTTCAGATAGTTCAGATGCTAATTCAATGATGTTTAAAGATGTATTCAGTATGCTCACATTTGTGGAGTGTGGAGTGCTCGGATTGCAACCTGGCGCACCCATGCTGGGCACTTTATTTGGGGAGCCCAATTCAGTCTCATTTAATTCTCTCATTTTATCCCATGCTAATGTAGTGACCAGGTTTGTTTCTGGGATGGATTGTATGCGAGCTGGGTTATAGGAGGGGGGTTTCAGCTCCAAGCTCTGAGAGAATGGAGTCATCTCCACTGCAACCAATTGGCCTGGGGTAACGGAGGGTTTCTCGACCCATAAATCCAGCTCGTGACGATAGAAGCGTGAAGCCTGATCTGGGACATAATCAGATATGTTTTGGTTATGTGGTCCCGGTTGGTCCTTCGTCAGATTTATCAGACAAGAATGAAGGTTATTCAGTCTATGAAGTATTTTGTTCTGGGTTTCTTGGGGGAGAGTGCAGTAGGAGTGAACTAAGTTATTTTCAAAGCTTTCGAGCCCGTTACCTTGGCTCTCCTCATACGAAGTCCTGGGAGAGTCTGGTCTTTGAAGGTCATTAGTGAGTAACTCTGGAAGGTGATTAGGCGAGTCCTCAGTGGATTTTAAATCAATTAAAGTGTGGCATTCAGCCTTTTGATGACGTGCTGCAGTCGAGGTTGCAGAACTGGGGAGTAGTGGGATAGGGGAGGTCTCATTTTTAAAGAACCTTGATATTTTTACACCACTTGTCTTTAGGTGTTCTCTATGTTTATATATCAGTTTTGCCAATCTCCGATCATGGAATGTAACCACCGCCCTGGCAAGCAAGCCATCAAAATATAGATATTCCACTTGGTCCAACTCCGAGGAATTACTCAAAATACCTGGCATGTATGCTTTAAGGAAGTTCAGTAGATGGACTTTGCGATCCTCTTGAGATAAAAGTCCTGGAGGCTTAGGATAGCTTGAAAAAACAAGCTTGTTTTGAAGCAACACCAGCTTCCAGTTCTTATTTGTTGGAAAGCTCTCCTTATTGGATTTGGAGTTGTCTATGGTTAAAACGTAGGACCATGGATCTTGGGGTAATAAATCTTGCTTAGAGCTTGGTGGTGGAGCAAGCGCTGAAGGTTTTAGACAATCCAGGGCTTTATCAGCACAGACGTTTGGGGGCAAATCCTGTTTAACTGTCTTCTTAGCTAAAGACTTCACCAGGTTCCCTCTAGTCCCAGAGGCTGATATGCGCTCGAGTAGGTTAAAAAGCTTTTTAAAAACCATTTTTTTATAATGCACTGTCTTAAGATTTTTTATGTTTTTACTTTTTTTAACATTTTTAACAACTCTGGATCTCCTTTTACAAGCATTAGCTCTGCGGGCTTTCTTACCCTTCCTTAATGGGCCACTTCTGCAGAGGGTGGAGGCGAGGCCATGATTATTTTCCGATTCTGCAGAGTCCATCTTGTCAAGAATCTGCAAAGTTTGAAACAAAAATAACATTCTAGGCAATACATTCATCTTGATAACTGCAATTCGGCCTAACATTGACAATTTCAAATTTGACCATATTTCTAGATCTTTTTTAATTTCTGACCAACATTTTTCATAATTGTCTTTATACAAGTTCAAATTTTTAGATGTCAGATGAACCCCTAGGTATTTCACCTTCTTAACCACTGTCAAACCTGTTTCATTCTGGAATTTCTCCCTCTCCATGACTGTTAATTTTTTTTCCAAAACTTTAGTCTTTTGTTTGTTCAGTTTGAATCCGGCCACCTGACCAAATTCTTGAATTATCTCCAACACCCTTTTTGTACTAGTATCTGGCTCTTGTAAAGTAAGTACCAAATCATCTGCAAAGGCTCTTAATTTGTAATGTTTTGCTCTGACCTGTACACCTTTAACCTGCTGGTCATCTCTAATCATATTTAGCAACACCTCCAGAACAGAAATAAAAAGCAATGGGGAAATTGGGCACCCCTGTCGTGTCCCTTTTTCTATCTTAAGTTCTTCAGTTATCACATTATTTACAATCAACTTAGCTTTTTGTTCAGAATATATCGCACCCATACCATTCTCAAATCTTTGGCCTACCCCCATCCCATGAAGATTCTTTTTCATAAAACTCCAAGAAATATTGTCAAAGGCTTTCTCCGCATCCACAAATATCAGCACTGCTTTAGTGTTTATATTCACCTCCAATAGTTCCAAAATGTCTATTATGTTCCTCACATTATCTGATAAGTGCCTTTTTGGGAGAAAGCCTGCTTGGTCCTTATGAATCTTTTCCATCAGCACTCTTTTCAATCTTTTTGCCAAAATGTCTGCAAAAATTTTGTAATCCACATTAAGTAATGATATTGGGCGGTAGTTCTTAAGTTGAGTCTTTTCAGTCTCTGTCTTTGGTATGATTGTAATATAAGCTTCTTTCCACGATTCTGGCGCCTTTTCCCCCTCTAAAATCTCATTGCAGACTTCCTTTAACGGTTGTACCAACCACTCCTTCAAAGCTTTATAGTACCTGGAAGTCAGTCCATCTGGTCCTGGAGATTTGCCCAGTTGCATGTTCTGAATGGCACCCTCTATCTCTTGTTCTGTTATTCTCTGATTTAGATCCAGCTTACTTTGATGAGAGATTTTTTGTAAGCCATATTTTTTAAGGAATTGATCTATATCCTCTTCATTCTGCGGTCCTTGTGAGTATAATTTTTTAAAATAACTCAAGAAACAGTTTCTAATCTCGTTGGGTTTAGATATATACTTTCCATCCACTTCTAGGTTTGTAACTGTATTTAGTTTCTGTCTTTTCTTCAATTGCCAAGCCAGAAGCTTACCACATTTATCTGCAGATTCAAATGTCTTTTGTCTCATTTGCTTTATCTTCCACTCAATCTCTTGATTCATCAATTCCATATATTGTGTCTGATATAACTTAATCTCTCTCAAAATCTCCTGGGAATCACAGTTTCAATCACAGTTGCAATACATTAACCATAAAAACAAGGGCAAGAAACATAGAGAGGGATATGATGTAGGGGAAGAAAGCAGGAGGATGAAAGAACTGCAGATACGTATTTTATCAAAGCATGAACTTATTTTTATGTTCCTGCAGTTATTTCTATGTTCCTGCAGTTACTTCCTTCTCCAGCTGGTGTCGCTGTCTTCTGTTGGCAGCTTGCTTCGTTTATTATACTTGCTTCAATTCTCCCCCTCCTTCTTGGGCGTCGTTTCTCAAACAGTCATTCAAGCAGCATGAGACAGCAGTTTTTCCCTCACCATTTTCCTCTTTAGGGCCTTCCGTCACTCACCACCCCTCCTTCCAAGCTCCACCGTTTGTCCCTCTTTTCCTCTTTCAGTCCTCAAAATTATCTTAATGAGCTGTGGTTCTCCCTCTCACTCCACTGTTTTTTGGCAACTCATCCGTAGCTTGGGGAAACCCCTTAGAATGTGGCTTGACACATTTGAGATTATATTTGCAATGGGGGGTGGGAGAATGGGGAAGGGGGGGTTAAATATTAGTAAAGTCTTCCTCTCGTCTATTCCTTTCTGACCCAGAGTAACAAAGCAACAATGTCTCAGTTTGTCTCCCCCCTCTCTCTTGACTTTCCTTTTATGATACTTTATTACTTTATTGTTAACGTCTGCTCAAGCATCGCTTCCTCTCTGCCCACTTCTCAAGATGTCTCCTGTCTTTACTCTGTTGAACAGTCTACTGTCCTGTAAACTTAATAAATAAACAAACAAACAGAGCCAGAGGCAGAGCCTGAAACACTGCTTGATACTGCGTCAGAGCCTGAAGCAGAGCCACAGCCACAGCCTGAGTCTGAAACACTACTTAATGCAGTGCTGGAGCCTGAAACACAGACACAGCCTGAAAGAGAGCCTGAGCCTGAAAAATAGCCAGAGGGAGAGCCAGAGCCAGAGCCAGAAACACTGCTTGATACAGCGTCAGAGCCTGAAACAGATACACAGCCAGAGCCAGAGTGAGACCATGAATCAGAGCCAGAGGCAGAGCCAGACGCTCATTCAGAGCCAGAGCCAGAGCCACAGCCTAGAGCCACAGCCTGAGTCTGAAACAGTGCTTGATACCGTTCCAGAGCCTGAAACAGAACCAGAGCCACAGCTACAGCAACAGGCACAGCATAGTGCCACAGCCTGAGTCTGCAACAGTGCATGATACAGCGTCGGAGCCTGAAGCAGAGATACAGCCAAAGCCAGAGCGAGACCCTGAACCAGAGTCAGAACCAGAACCAAACCCTCATTCAGAACCAGAGCCTGAAAGAGAGCAAGAGCCAGAACCAGAGCAACAGCAACAGCCACAGCATAGAGCCACAGCCTGAGTCTGCAACAGTACTTGATACAGTCCCGGAGCCTGAAACAGAGCCCTAGCCCTAGCCCTAGCCCTAGCCCTAGCCCTAGCCCTAGCCCTAGCCCTAGCCCTAGCCCTAGCCCTAGCCCTAGCCTTAGCCACAGCCACAGCCACAGCTGAAAACAGAACCAAAGCCTGAGACAAGGCCAAACCCAGAGCCAGAGCCTGAAACAGTACTTGAGAAAACTTCAGACTGTAAAACAGATAAACAGTTGGAAACATTGCCAAAACCTAAAACACAGGCAGAGCCAGAGCCTGAAACAGAGCCAGAACTAGACCTTGAATCAGAATCAGAGCCAGAGCCAGAGCCAGATACAGCGTTGGAGCCTGAAACAGAGACACAGCCAGAGCCGAAAACAGTGCTTGAGACAGTGTCGGAGCTTGAAACAGAGAAATAGGTGAAAACAGAGCCAAAGCCAGATACACAGCCAGAGCCTGAAACAGAGGCATAGGTAGAGCCTGATACAGTGCTTGATACAGAGCCAGAGCCAGAGCCAGAGCCAGAGCCAGAGCCAGAGCCAGAGCCAGAGCCAGAGCCAGAGCCAGAGCCAGAGCCAGAGCCAGAGCCAGAGCCAGAGCCAGAGCCAAAGCCAATTACATGGCTGGAGACTGAAATAGAGAAACCATTGGAAACAGAGCAAAAACCTGAAAAACGGGCAAAGCCTGAGGATGAAAAAGAGCAGAGCCTTAGCCTGAGACAGCACTTGAGACACCGATGGAAGCTAAAACAGAGAAACAGTTGGAAACAGAGCCAAAACCTGAACCACAGGGAAAGCGAGAGCCAGAGCCAGAGCCAGATACAGCGTTGGAGCCTGAAACAGAGACACAGCCAGAGCCGAAAACAGTGCTTGAGACAGTGTCGGAGCTTGAAACAGAGAAATAGGTGAAAACAGAGCCAAAGCCAGATACACAGCCAGAGCCTGAAACAGAGGCATAGGTAGAGCCTGATACAGTGCTTGATACAGAGCCAGAGCCAGAGCCAAAGCCAATTACATGGCTGGAGACTGAAATAGAGAAACCATTGGAAACAGAGCAAAAACCTGAAAAACGGGCAAAGCCTGAGGATGAAAAAGAGCAGAGCCTTAGCCTGAGACAGCACTTGAGACACCGATGGAAGCTAAAACAGAGAAACAGTTGGAAACATTGCCAAAACCTAAAACACAGGCAGAGCCAGAGCCTGAAACAGAGCCAGAACTAGACCTTGAATCAGAATCAGAGCCAGAGCCAGAGCCAGATACAGTGTTGGAGCCTGAAACAGAGACACAGCCAGAGCCGAAAACAGTGCTTGAGACAGTGTCGGAGCTTGAAACAGAGAAATAGGTGAAAACAGAGCCAAAGCCAGATACACAGCCAGAGCCTGAAACAGAGGCATAGGTAGAGCCTGATACAGTGCTTGATACAGAGCCAGAGCCAGAGCCAGAGCCAGAGCCAAAGCCAATTACATGGCTGGAGACTGAAATAGAGAAACCATTGGAAACAGAGCAAAAACCTGAAAAACGGGCAAAGCCTGAGGATGAAAAAGAGCAGAGCCTTAGCCTGAGACAGCACTTGAGACACCGATGGAAGCTAAAACAGAGAAACAGTTGGAAACATTGCCAAAACCTAAAACACAGGCAGAGCCAGAGCCTGAAACAGAGCCAGAACTAGACCTTGAATCAGAATCAGAGCCAGAGCCAGAGCCAGATACAGCGTTGGAGCCTGAAACAGAGACACAGCCAGAGCTGAAAACAGTGCTTGAGACAGTGTCGGAGCTTGAAACAGAGAAATAGGTGAAAACAGAGCCAAAGCCAGATACACAGCCAGAGCCTGAAACAGAGGCATAGGTAGAGCCTGATACAGTGCTTGATACAGAGCCAGAGCCAGAGCCAGAGCCAGAGCCAAAGCCAATTACATGGCTGGAGACTGAAATAGAGAAACCATTGGAAACAGAGCAAAAACCTGAAAAACGGGCAAAGCCTGAGGATGAAAAAGAGCAGAGCCTTAGCCTGAGACAGCACTTGAGACACCGATGGAAGCTAAAACAGAGAAACAGTTGGAAACAGAGCCAAAACCTGAACCACAGGGAAAGCGAGAGCCAGAGCCAGAACCTGAAAGTGAGTCAGACCCTGAAAAAGGGCGACCTTGAGCCAGAGCAAGAAACAGAGCCCAGAGCCAGAGCCCGGAGCGTAGATCGCGTTGCAGTAGTCCAAGTGGGAGAAAACTAGTGCATGCACCACTCTGGCAAGACAGTCTGCGGGCAGGTAGGGTCTCAGCCTGCATACCAGATGGAGCTGGTAGACAGCTGCCCTGGACACAGAATTCACCTGCACCTCCATGGACAGCTGTGAGTCCAAAGTGACTCCCAGGCTGCACACCTGGTCCTTCAGGGGCACAGTTGCTCCATTCAGGACCAGGGAGTCCCCCCCACCTGCCCGCCCCCTGTTCCCCAAAAAGAGTACTTCTGTCTTCTCAGGATTCAACCGCAATCTGTTAGCCACCATCCACCCTCCAACTGCCTCCAGGCACTCGCACAGAACCTTCACCGCCTTCACTGCTTCCGATTTGAAAGAGAGGTAGAGCTGGGTATCATCCGCATACTGACGAACACCCAGCCCAAACCCCCTGATGATCTCTCCCAGTGTCTTCATGTTAGGATATTTTCGTTTATCTCCCTGGCAGGATACCAAAAACAGGTTTCGGGCACAGATTCACGGCACTTACAGGAGAGTAAGACTGCGACAGACTGCGTTGAGAGGTATGTGGAGGAAAGGCGAAAGTAAGGCTTTTCTGTTAGCCGCGGCAAGATGCTTTTGATGTCCGGCAGGCCTAATTGGTCTGGGCGTTGAGCCCAGCAGGCCTCAAGATTTATGGCTGCTGAGATAAGGAGTCTCTGAAGTGAGAAAGACTCGCGGCTCAAAGAAATAGCCAGAATGGAGTTTTTCCAAGCTTCTGAAGCTGATGAGTGCCCTGAGCTAAATCGGCACAATTATAAAACCTGGGCAAAATGGTGTGAGAGTTTGCTGCGTCAGTTTGGAGTGTGGCATACTGTGTCTGACGCCCCTCCAGTTCCTCTGACAGATAGATGGAAAGCCCAGAATTTGAGGGCGATAGACGTAATAGTCTTGTCCGTCTCTCTGGAGGACATTGCAACGTTAGCTGGCAACGTCACTGCACGTAAGATGTGGAATGCTTTGACTGGCCCAGAGTCATCCCAGCCCAGAGTTTGACTGCATTGGAGGTCCTGGCTGTTTCCCAGAATGCGAGTGGATGCAGGGATGCCGAGGGCACCGATTGCAAGCTGCAGGGGGAGCTGACTGTCACATCATCCCAGGCAGCATTCCAGCCTCCAGGGGGAGCCAAGGAGTCGGCAGCTGAAAGCTCTGTTTCTCATGGGAGCCAAGGTCATCTCCTTTGCAGAGGCCGGAAGGACAAAGGTAAACAGAGGCAGACGCCTGCAGATGGCCAGAAGCAGAGGGAGGGTGAAAAGCCCACGCCAGTGGAAAACAAGGCTTTGTTTGCTGGCATAGTGGGAATTTACCCAGAGGAGGATGAAGGTGATGTCAAGGAAGCAGCTAAAGCTGAGGAAGCTGAGGAAGCTGAGGATGATGATGATGATCAGAGTTCGGATTCCAGTTCAGTGGGCGGCGCTGCTGCTGGTGTCAGTGACAGTGATGACACAGCAGACTACAAGAGCGCAAAGGCCTCAGTCAGACCATCTGATGCGTCTGACAATGAACTGGAAGAACCACTGTTCACCATTGGTCACTTTTTCTTGGACTTTGTTGGTCTGACGTGACTCCCGCTAATTGATTTGCGATCCTCAATTAGCGATTTATGGCCGCCCGGCACACTTCCGCTCCGCAGCTCTCAGTCACGCCTCAGCAGAGTTTAACACAGCGGTGAAAAACTGTCACGTAGCTTGGCTTAGCTTCCAGACAAACACACAGAGTACAGGTTTGTCTATTTACAGCCGTTTATTCCAACATATCTCCGGAAAAACCAGGACTGCTTGCAGCCATTACAAAACTGCTCCTTTCCCCTCACAACACAGAGTGAGAATAGCAAACTCCTCCCAAACTCCTCCCAGCTTCGAAAACTGACGTCAGAATGGTGTGGCATCATGGGAACAACTTAACCCGTTAAGTTCCAAACCCAACACCCCCCTTTGCCGCACATTCTGACAAGACCCTTTTGAGTTCAACACCTTCCCCTTTGCCTTGTGCCCCTTCCCGGCATCTTTCCCAGGCACCTGTTGAACCCCTTCAACACTCCCAGAATCACACTGTGCGAATCTTGCCCACGCACTTGTTGCCTGGTATCTTTCAGGTGGAATGCCCTTTGTTGTGCGACTAGACCTTCTGGGCACAAACTCAGATGTTACCTCTGACTCACTGCCACCAGGAACTGTGTCCTCAGCATCACGGGATTCCCCCTCTGACTTAAAACGTTTTCGAATCCTCTCCATTACACTCACAGGAGAACTGGGCTCGCTTTTGGGTGTTCTCTTAACATCTTGTGGAGATACTACAGATACCTCCTCCTGTTCCTGACTTTGGTCAGTGACCTGATCGTCATTATCGGACTCAGCCTCTCCTTCCTCCCCCTCAGAATTTTCCTGTTCTGAATCAGAAAGACATTCTGAGAGCACATCACGCATGACAGCAGTTTGTGACTTTTTATCCTGCTCATAGAACTCTGCGTGTTTACTGATCAGCACCTTACTCTGATCACCTGATGGAAATGCAAACTTCCATGCACGTGCTTCTGGCTCATACCCGCAGAAAATCATTTTCCGGAACTTGGATCCATCTGGCCCCTGCAAAGCAGCAGGTACTGGCACAGACGCACCTGACCCAAACATACGTAAAAAATGAATCTGGGGTTTCCTGCCATGCAACAACCTAAACGGTGTGTCACCTACCATGGAATTGTAGGTACGATTCCAGGTGAAGCCCACATACTTGATTGCCTCCAGCCAAAACCTTGGAGGTAACCCAGAATCTGCCAGCATCACCTGTGCAGCCTTAACCAGAGCCTGACGTCTCAGCCCTGCCACCCCCCACTGATTGGGTGAAGTCACTGTGTGACGTATCCCTTTCTTGCGAAAGAACTTCTGCAAAGCAGAACCTGTAAACTGAGCTCCTCTGTCACTTGTGACAGCTTGCACTCTGGTGGAAAACCTTTGTTCCACCTCCTCAATCCATCCTTTGATCAGCTGTGCTGCATCATCCTTGGATTTGAGACCGTGGGTCCAGGAATTCTGCGTAAAATTATCCTGCATCGTCAGCAGAAACCTTGACCCTCCCAGACTTGGTTCCTTTACAGGACCCCACAAATCTATGTGGACCAGTTCAAAAGGTCTTGTGGTTACCCTCTCCACTTTTGGATAATTGCATCCTTTTACCTTTGCCAGCTTGCAGGTTTCACAATTTACAGCACATCCACATTCTGCAATGTGACAACCTTTGGCGACCTCAGGTAGCACCTGTAGTTCTTCTAGAGAACCATGAGCTGTTCGTGCATGCCAAGCATGGACACATGAATCATGATTGTGAATTGTAGCACGCAGTGCTTGTGCTTTCTCAACCTTCCCATCACCCTCCAGAGGTGTTTTAAGAATGAAGAGATCATTCTGCCCCTTTTTAACCTTGGCAAATATCCTCCCTCCTTTGGAGATTGTGCAGATTTCATCCTGAAAACAAACCTTAAGCCCCTTTTTCAGCAAATAAGGCACAGATAAAAGACAGTGGTGCATCCCAGGAACAGTACAACACTCCAACGTCTCCTGTAAAATAGAAAAATGCACATTTACAGCATTAGTCACATTTCTTTTCTGTCCATTTGCGAAAAGTACAGTCTTCCCAGCAGAAATTGCCTTGCAATTCCACCTCTCGACAGCAGGAGTCTCTGGAATCAAATTGCAGTTTGCTGCAGAGTCTAAAACAAAACAAAGCTCTGAGCCTGTCCCACCGCCTTGCTCAAACAAAGCAAGACTGGCCGTGAGTTGATACGTCTCTTCCTGGCACCTGGCACGTCCACCAGCCTCGGTCCCACGCCTGGTTGTTTTTCCAGACTGGTTGCCATGGAAACCCGACTGATTCCCATGAGAGGTGTCCTTGACAACATCCTGCCTTGCCTCTCTGCTCCAGTGGGGGCAATCTCGACGCAGATGTCCCGTTGCATTACACACGTAGCAACGACGAACTCCAGTGGAAAAACACTGCCCGGGGCTCTTTTCAGCTGGCCTGGCCCTCCTTCTTCCGGAAAAGCACTCCTTGCCAGATCCGCCAGATCCGCCCCCCCTGAACTCCACTCCAGCACGCACAGTGGAAAACTTTTCAAACTTGCCTTTGGAATTTTCTGCCCCCCCGACTTGCTCACTAGCACTCCTTGAGGCTAAATCATCAGGAACAGGGGCTCCAGCCATTTCTAGGCTTTCAGCTTCCATCTGCCCTTGGCCCTCTGCTGAGTCTTCACACAGACGTTTCAGCACTCGCCAGGCCTCACACGCAGATTCAATGCTTTTCAGGTGATGCTGCAACTTAGCATGAACACCTGCTCTCAACATGCAAATCTCAGCTCTCATAGCTTTCTCCCTCTGCATTTTCTCCTCCAGAGAAACAGATCGCAGCGTCTGTGCATCTCTGTCATCTCTGTCCACCAGTTGCACTGGTTCCCTCTGGGAAATGTCCCAAACTTCCGTGGCTAAAAACCACGCTCTCACCCTTCTTGCCCAGATATCCCACGCTTGGGCGGTGAGTTCCTCAAGCTGTTCAAACGGAGCTTGAAACACCTCCTGGCCATCTGCCATGTTCTCCCGTTCTCCCAAGACGCCCCAAGCTGTACTCACAAAATCACCAGCTCCTCTGGCGTGGAGAAACGATTCCTGCTGCTCTCAGCTCTTGGCTCCGCATCACAGGCAAACCTCTGCGTCTTTCAACTAGCCGCTTGCCTCAGATTCCGGCCTCAGCCTCCTGCCGTGCTTCTCTGCTCGAAACCGCAGATCAAAGCTTTCGGCAGCCTCCAGTGACAGTTTTACGATCGGTGATTAAGGTTACCCATAACCTCTTGGACTTTGTTGGTCTGACGTGACTCCCGCTAATTGATTTGCGATCCTCAATTAGCGATTTATGGCCGCCCGGCACACTTCCGCTCCGCAGCTCTCAGTCACGCCTCAGCAGAGTTTAACACAGCGGTGAAAAACTGTCACGTAGCTTGGCTTAGCTTCCAGACAAACACACAGAGTACAGGTTTGTCTATTTACAGCCGTTTATTCCAACATATCTCCGGAAAAACCAGGACTGCTTGCAGCCATTACAAAACTGCTCCTTTCCCCTCACAACACAGAGTGAGAATAGCAAACTCCTCCCAAACTCCTCCCAGCTTCGAAAACTGACGTCAGAATGGTGTGGCATCATGGGAACAACTTAACCCGTTAAGTTCCAAACCCAACACTTTTCTCCTAAGAAAGAGGAGATGAGTCCAGAAGACTTGCGTCTAGTACGCAGATCTGAGAGGGCCACGAAAGGCAGACCTCCAAAGAGATTTGCTGATGAGTTTGCTAAGACGGCAACTGCTGTTCTTAGTAGCTCAGAGAAGGTGTGGGAACCTTCAAGCTTCAAAGAGGTTCAGGAGTTAACCTCGAAAGATGCTGAGCCTTGGCTTAATGCCACGAAGGCTGAAGTTGATTCCTTGAATAGGAACCAAACTTGGGAACTGGTACCGGTAGTCCCAGGAATGAGACTGGTTGGCAGCAAATGGGTCTTCAAGGCCAAGACAGACCAGAATGGCAGGGTAGTCAGACACAAAGCCAGATTGGTTGCCAGAGGTTTTTCACAGGTACCAGGACAGGATTACCATGAGTCCTACTCACCCACCGTCAGATATGAGAGCATTCGGCTGATGCTCAAGATCGCTGCAGAGGAGAAACTGCATGTTTCCCATCATGACATTAATACAGCTTTTTTGTACGGGATTTTGGGGGAGGAGCTGTTTATGCTTCCACCTGATGGAATGCAGATACAGAAGGGAATGGTCTGTAAACTTCGGAAATCCTTATATGGTCTCAAGCAGAGTGCCAGGTGTTGGAACACGAAACTCACTGAGACGCAGGCAGTCATGTCTTTCTCTGTTCTGATCAACACTGAATAAAGCTTGTAAATAATGCTCTCCTGAGTGCGACTTTTGGCTGTGCATTATCTGCTGACAGAGTGTGCATGAGCTCTAGAATGTGGCAAGATATTTTCTAGAAACCTCATGTCGCTAATCGATGATACTGCGTGCCTACGGGAGATCGATGGATCGTCCGGCAGACGGCTTGGGGCCATGATGCACTTTATCTCCCTGGCAGTATCCCAACACTTCATATAGATATTAAAAAGCATGAGGGACAGGACAAAACCCTGAGGCACCCCACAAGTGAGAGCCCAGGGGTCTGAACACTCATCCCCCTCAACCACGTTCTAGAAATGGCCCAGGAAGAAGGAGCGGAACCATTGTATAAGAGTGCCCCCAGCTCCCAGCTCCTCTAGACGGTGCAGAAGGATGTTATGGTTGATGGTGTCAAAGGCCGCTGAGAGATCTAGCAGAACTACAAAACAGCTTTCACTTTTGTCCCTAGCCCGCCGGAGATCATCAACCAACACGACCAAGGCAATTTCAGTCCCATGGTGAGGCCTGAATCCTGACTGGAAGGGATCCAAATGCTCCGCATCCTCCAGGCGTGCTTGGAGTTGTTCAGCAACCACCCGCTCAATCACCTTGCCCAAGAATGGAAGATTTGAGACTGGGCAATAGTTACAATGTGCTCCTGTTGCTTCCATAGGTCTGGCACCTTGGCAAATGCCCAAACACTTTCCCTTCATCCCATTATTAAATGATAATCTTCACACACTTGAAGTCAGTAGGTCTGACATCTGAGGAGATGCACAGAGAAACATTCCTGGCTGAGTTTTGCTGACTGAATGAGCCCAAAGAGGGCTTATAAATGGTTCCTCATCATCCTGGAAAAAAGTGACAAGTGGGCTGATGTAGCATTCTCTCCTGGGTCCGTTGTTTTTCAGCGTCTTTATAAATGACTTGGATGGAGGAATTGATGGGATGCTTGTCAAATTTGTAGGTGGCACCAAATTGGGAAGGGTAGCAGAAAACAGTATCGGGATTCAATATGACCTTAAGGCAGGCATAGGCAAACTCGGCCCTCCAGATGTTTTGAGACTACAATTCCCATCATCCCTGACAACTGGTCCTGTTAGCTAGGGATGATGGGAGTGGTAGTCCCAAAACAGCTGGAGGGCCGAGTTTGCCTATGCCTGCCTTAAAGGATCAGAGAACTGGGCCCAAATTAGCAAAGTGACTTTCAATAGGGACAAACGTCAGATTCTATGCTTAGGCAGGAATAACCAGCTGCAAAAAATATAGCATGGGGGACACCAGGCTTGCCGGTAGGACATGTGAAAAGGATCTAGGGGTCTTAGTAGACCACACATTTAACATGAGTCAACAGTGAGATGCAGCAGCATGAAAACCCTAATGCTATTCTAGGCTGCATCCACAGAAGTCTAGTGTCCAGGTTGAGGGAAGTAATAGTCTATTCTGCATTGGTGAGACCACACCTGGAGTCCTGTGTCCAGTTCTGGGCACCACAATTTAAGAAGGATGTTGGCAAGCTGAAAGGTGTGCAGAGGAGGGAGACCAAGATGAAGATGAAGAAGAAGAAGAAGAAGAAGAAGAAGAAGAAGAAGAAGAAGAGTTTGGATTTGATATCCCGCCTTTCACTCCCTTTAAGGAGTCTCAAAGCAGCTAACATTCTCCTTTCCCTTCCTCCCCCACAACAAACACTCTGTGAGGTGAGTGGGGCTGAGAGACTTCAAAGAAGTGTGACTGGCTCAAGGTCACCCAGCAGCTGCATGTGGAGGACTGGAGACGCGAACTCGGTTCCCCAGATTACAAGACTACCGCTCTTAACCACTACACCACACTGGCTCTCAATGATCAAGGATCTGGAAACCAAGCCTTATGAGGAATGGTTGAAGGAGCTGCATCTGTTTAGCCTGGAAAAGAGGAGACTGAGAGAAGATATGATAGACATATTCCTATAATAAATTAAACTTCTGCAACTCAGGCCCTTAATGAGGTTGTGAGGTTTTTTTTTGGGGGGGGGGGGGAGTCAGTCTGGATGATGCCTTGGTCTCTTCCAATTCATTATTATAGATAGTCTATAGATAATTTTTTTACGGCCGGAGACCAGCTTGGGGGTACAATCCCAGAAGGAAAGGAAACATTTTAAACAATGTACAACAATAAATTTAACATTTATAAATGCAATAAGCGTGCTATCATCCAGGTCGTCTTATGATCTTTGCCTAACAGGAGAAGGTCAAATTTTTGCTTTTCCGGGAGGTCAGCGAGCCTCACCAGCAGGGAATCAATGGTCTCACTACGTGCCTCTTCATAAACATCTAAAGAACAGGTGCTCTGGGCTTCCTATCTCCCCCAATGAACAGTCGCAAAGTCTCTGAGCATATGGGACTTTTTAAGAGGATTCTTCCAGGACCGGTGAGGGCAGAGCTGAGCTTCTGGTGATTCATTATTATGTACCACCCTAGATGACCTTCCTGGTCTCTTCCAACTCTGATTCTCTGATTCTGTGAAAGGAGATTCTAAATGAAAGAACTATCTGATGGCAAGAGCTGTTTGAGAGTGGAACAGACTCTCTCAGAAGGTGCTGGACTCTCTGTCCTTGGAGGTTTCTAAGCAGTGGTTGGGTGGCCATCTGCAAAGGATTCCTTAGCTGTGATTCCTACATTGCAGAGGGTTGACCTTCAGGATCGCTTCTACCTCTGTAAGTCTATGATTCCAGGAAGTGGTGCAATTTTTGTAGCTTGGTATAAAGTTTGGTCATTTATCAACAAGTCATGCATCCACAGTTTTAAGCAGGTGTTGTCCACAGACTTCCATTAAGGTGAGAAACTTTTAAGTCTGAATTTCTTAGGAAGCCGCAAAATTGACCTGCAACATGGCCCTTCTAGCAGAGGAAATTTGCAGAAATAAGCTATATTACAGGTCAACATGTGGAATGGACCCCAAGTTTATGATTGTTAACTATTTTTAAAGAAGGGCAATCTGACCTATGTTATAAAGAACTAATTACTTTTCTTTTAGTAGTGACATGTCAACTAGTGACACAGAATTGAAAGATTGGAAAAGGTGTGTATCTCTCGTTGGAAGCAGAATGTATGGTCTGTTGCTGTATCAGAAAAATTAACAAAGATACTGCATACATTTTGCTGAATTATGGCATCCTTTTATAAAATACTTCACTGATAATCTTGAAAACCACAGATTTGACTTCTGCAAACTTAACTAGATTGATCCGTCCTGGAGGGGGAAAGAGTTGGGATTTTGTTTTTGTATTTTTTCTCTTTTTTGTAATTGTTATATATTGGAAATTAATAACACTATATTAAAAAATGAAAACATGTATTTTTGTTTCCGGCCTGTTCTTCCAGCAACCTGAATTGGATCTGGTTTGCCTATCTGGTCAGAGTTGTAGTATGGGGGGGCTGGGGGGGCTGTGGCTCTGGGTGCATTTTTTATGGGGTGCTTAAAGGGAAGTTTTCCTTCTGCCCATACTTGCTGCATTTTGGGGAAGCCTTGCCCCTCTTTTCTCTTGCTTTCTGAGAAGTCTTGCTTGTAGGCTTTCCCCTGCTTTTGCACACACTGTACGAACCTGCTCTTCATGCCTAGCTGACCACATCTACAGAACTTGATTGTTACATTGTTTCATGCTATGATCAATCATTAGTAACAGACATCCTAAGCTCATGGAAAACAAACTGTACCTGCTCTCCATGCCTAGCTGACCACCTCTACAGAACTTGATTGTTATATTGTTTCGTGCCATATTAATCTCTAGTTACAATTTAATTAGGAGGCTTCATGCCTGTCTAGTTCCAGCTTCGATTCCCAGCCTTTACTCCATCAATGATAAATGATCACATGTAATCCCCACCTCTCACATGTAATTCCCGCCTTAGTACTTATGTTAACCAATCACAAGTTTCTTTGTGTATGTATCAACCAATCAGCCACAGGCCCACCTGTGGCAATGCTTGTAATATTCAATAAAAGAGGCTCTCAGGGTCCGCCCAAAAAAGACGCCTCATGTTACACCTGCCTCTCTCGTCTCCCGTGATTTTTCATTCCTACAGGTGCTTAGGTTCACAGCATCAACACCCCAAATAGGTCTTGTTTCTCCCATAGCCGCAGCCTTGGGCCCCAGCAGAAATCAGCTATGGCTCTCTCTCTCTCTCTGCCTTCCCAGCCTGCTGCTTCTGCCTCCAGCTTCTAGTACAAATAACTCCTCCCCTCCCAAATTCTGGCTTTTGTCCTTCTCACTATTTGCAAGTTTAGTTGTGATTCCTGCATTGCAGGTTAGACTAGGTGACTCTTGGGGTCCCTTCCAACTCTATGATCTGCCATATTGCACAGAAGCCTCTTTCCTTTGATCTCTTTATGGCCCATCAGGGAGGTAAAGGTAAAGGTAAAATAAAAAAATTCCTTCCAGTAGCACCTTAAAGACCAACTAAGTTAGTTCTTGGTATGAGCTTTCGTGTGCATGCACACTTCTTCAGATACACTGAAACAGAAGTTGCCAGATCCTTCTATATAGTGAGAAGGTGGGGAGGGGTATTACTCAGAAGGGTGGTGGGAATGGGAGATTGGCAGATAGCTGAGATGAGCCTGTTGACGACTCTTAACGACTGCAATAGGTCTTACAGGAAAAGGCAAGGGGTGAGAAGGTGAAAAATGGCTTAGTCATGTATAATGAGATAAGAATCCAATGTCTTTGTTCAGACCAGGTCTCTCCATGGTTTTAAGTTTGGTAATGAGTTCCAATTCAGCAGCTTCTCTTTCCAGTCTATTTCTGAAATTCCTTTGTAGTAAAACAGCTACTTTGAGATCTTGTATAGAATGTCCTGGGAGATTGAAGTGTTCTCCTACTGGTTTCTCTGTTTTGTGATAAATTTTGTGAGTAATACCCCTCCTCACCTTCTCACTATATAGAAGGATCTGGCAACTTCTGTTTCAGTGTATCTGAAGAAGTGTGCATGCACACGAAAGCTCATACCAAGAACTAACTTAGTTGGTCTTTAAGGTGCTACTGGAAGGAATTTTTTTATTTTGACTATGGCAGACCAACACGGCTACCTATCGGTAAAGGTAAAGGTAGCCCTGACTGTTAAGTCCAGTCACGGACAACTCTGGGGTTGCGGCACTCATCTCGCTTTACTGGCCGAGGGAGCCAGCATTTGTCCGCAGACAGCTTCCGGGTCATGTGGTCAGCATGACTAAGCCGCTTCTGGCGACCCAGAGCAGCGCACAGAAACGCCGTTTACCTTCCTGCTGGAGCGGTACCTATTTATCTACTTGCACTTTGACGTGCTTTTGAACTGCTAGGTTGGCAGGAGCAGGGACCGAGCAACAGGAGCTCACCCCATCGTGGGGATTTGAACTGCCGACCTTCCAATCAGCAAGCCCAGAGGCTCAGTGGTTTACACCACAGCACCACCCACGTCCCTATCAGTGAGGTTTGTATTTTAACACATGCTGGATCCAGGGATTATAGAGGTCTGTCACCTACAAACTCATAACAATAGATAGATAGATAGATAGATAGATAGATAGATAGATAGATAGATATAGATAGATAGATGACAGACAGACAGACAGATGCATGTCACCCCAATGTCTGAGCAGTGAGATATTTCAGGGGTCCCTGGTGCTTACCCAGTTTTGGTTTCCTTGGAATGAGGGACAGTGGAGAGCCAGATGCTGCATCAGTTTCACAGCAGTGGGACAGTCCCTCTTCATCTAGCCAGCCTCCGCTGTCACTCAGATCATGAAGAGTCTTGCATGTTGCTGAGCTACAGCCCAGAGAAGCCCAGAGGGGGTTCCCTCCATCTCACCATAGTTTACATCTGCTTGGGAGGAGTCCAGAGGCAGGGGGCTGGGGGGGGCAGATGCCAGTCCCAGCAACGTCTTCAACTAGGGCCGTTGAGCCTAGGTGAACTCTGCTGTGTTTTCCCTTTTCTGAATAAAAAGCTGACTTCACATTTAGTCTTGTGTCTTCCTTCTGACCTGTGGAGGAACCAGCCTTCCTGACAGCCCCCTGACACAGCCTTGGAATCTAGCAGAAGTCAAGCTTGGCTCTGTCTCTCTAGCTTCTGCCTGCAGCCTGCTTCCAGTTCAGCTCTCACACAACTGCCCCAGCTTTTGTCCTTCTAAGTACCAGTTTCGGGGAGGGGAGGCAAGGCCCATCTATTTGCCCAGAGGGCACCATCAAAGTGGTCCTTAGGTGGCAACTATGACCGTTAACAAGAACCTTGCCTGGCTAGTTCAACGATGGAAATCTGTTAGATTTTCACTTTGCTGAGGGGACTCAGGCATCATGCCGACTAAATCCTCTCACCAAATTAATATATATATACAGTGGTACCTCGGTTTACAAACTTACGGTAATCTGTTCCGGAAGTCCGTTCTTAAACTGCAACCGTTCTTAAACTGAGGTGCACTTTCCTTAACGAGGCCTCCCGCTGCCGGTGCCCTTCCACCGTTTGGATTCCGTTCTTAGACAAAGGTAAAGTTCTCAAACCGGGACACTATTTCCAGTTTTGCGGAGTTTGTAAACCGAATTGTTCGTAAACAGGACTGTTCTTAAACCGAGGTAACACTGTACACATGACTATTCATGCTGCTGGCATGCAAATCAGCCTGGCAGGTACTGGCTGCAAATTATTGCAAAGATGCTCTGGGGGCCTGACCTGCTCTGCTCCCCTCTCCCCAAGGTCTCTGGTCTGGGCCCTGAAATCCCTGCACCATTGCAGGGCTGGGTGGGGGCACCTCCTGGGCAAGATGGGCTTTCCAAATGCAGATCACCACTCGCCAGTTTTCAATTATTGTCCAGAGGCTTTGGCTTCAAACCTCATCCCTTCAAATACCTGACGATGGGACTTCCGGTCAGATCGCGAGGTGGAAGCAAGCGGGTTTACCCTCCGGAGAGGGAGACCAGCTTCTAGGAGGCAAAAGGGGGTGCTACAAGGGCACCGTAGCCCCCCAACAATCCCCTGAAAGGAGATTCAGGGGCCAGGATCCCGGCGCTGCCGACGAGCTGTTCCCCCGGTCGCCAGGTATCCTCTTTTTTAGAGGAGAGAAGAGCGACAGGGTAGAAAGGCTGGCAGCGGGACGCCATTGCTAGCCTCCAGAAGCGAAGCCCCGAGCTTGTGCACTGGAGCGATCGGCTCTCCAAAAAAAAGAAATCGAATTGGAAACTTTTAAACGGACTAAAATATTATTAATTTGCACCAAATTCGATACAGATAAGGTGAAAATAGGAGGTCAGCCTTGTCTGGATTCCCAAGACTACACAGGGACTATTCTCAGAACGGAACGGAACAGTGAGTAAAGACAAATGGGGGTTGTTTTGGCGATAGGATTTCTCTCTCTCGTGGATTTTTATTTCTAACTTTGAACAAGCTCCAAGTAAGGAGTAAAACAGACGGAGGGGAGAGATGAGATAAATGTTTTTTGTTTGTGTGGATGGATTAAACGTCGGGAAAGGATCTTTGGATGGTTATTTACTTTCGATTTTAAAAGGAACTACGCAACAAGTAAGACTGATTAAAACTCTTGGAACTGTATTCACCCTCTCCACCTTGTATTACCAGAGAGAAGAAGATATAATTTGATATTTTTCTTTCCTTTCTTTTGTGTTGGAGTCTAAGTATTTAAGGGACATAGTCAAAGTGCTTTTTAAGTGGATTGGATTTACTGGAGACTGCACCCCCACTCTTTTGTTGGGAATCGCCATTTTGATTTCCGGAATAGATGAAGCGCAGTCTCTCCCCTTTATAAGACTGTGGACTGTGGATTTAACTTTCTCCCCTTTATAAGACTGCGGATTGTGGACTTAATTTTTCCCCTCTCTCAATTGAACTCTGCTCTTCTTATTTGGTGTATACGGATTATATTTTTGTCTTTCTTCTGCTTTCTCTGAGGGATTTGGTTGAAGTTTTTTAAAGGACTTGGCTTTGGAAAGTTTTACATTTCTTTTACATCGGTGGCTTTTTGGAATACAATCTTAAATATTGGATGTGGCCATTCAAGTGGCATGAAGGAAGTGAAATAATTTTTGGAAATTTCTGGGACTTTTATTGAACTCAATTTTTGATCTTGTGGCCGGGAACTATTGTTTTAATTTGGCTCCCCCTGGTGGATATCTTTATTGGAGTTATTTTGGAACAGCTTATTAGAATGTCTCACACACAGAAGAAAGGGGAAGGAGGGACACCTGCAGAAAGAAAGGGTTCTAGGCAAGAATCTGAAATTAAAGGAGATTTAATAAAGATGTTTACAGAACTTAAATCAGATTTGAAAGCGGAAATAAGGAAAAGTGAGAAAAATATTGGAACAAATGGATAAAAAAATAGATGTGAATGTAAAAAAAAAAGATGAATCAGTTAATGAGATAAAAGGACAGATGAAGGAAATGACAAAAAGGACACAAAATTTGGAAGAAGGGATGAAGAAGACTAAATTAGATCTTAGGGAAATTAAGAAGGAGGAAGAAAAAATTAAAGCAGAGGTGTCAGAGGTGAATAGAGCTCAAGAAGAAATGTGGGACGCTATTGCTATGAATGAACTGAGACAAAGAGAAAATAATTTGAGATTTAGATTGGTACCAGAGGTTCAAGGAGAAGAAATAAAGGAGAAACTCATTAAAGAGATTGCCCAATGGTTAGAGATGCAGGAAGAAGATGTTGCAAAGACAATACAAAACGCGTTCAGAATTAAAGTCAGGACAACCAAAGCAAAGAAATTTCCTGCTTAGTTATTTTCAAAGATAGAGAAATAAGAAATCTAATCTTGCAAAAGAATAGAGAAAAAAGATTAAATATTGATGGAAATTATATAATTATTTTTAAAGACGTCCCACTTCGCTTATTGAAGAAACGCGACCATTACCAACAGCTGGTGCAAATACTGAGGAAAAACAAAATTGAATTCAAGTGGGAATTTCCAGAGGGGCTATCATTTGCTTCTAAAGGAAAAAGACACAGGTTTACAAGATCAGATGAAATGGATAAATTCCTGAGAAGATATAGAGAGTTAGAAAGAGAAGAAGAAGAAGCAGAGGCAATGGGAGCAGGGGTGGAAGGTGGAGGATCACAATAATCTGAAGAAGATAAAGAAGAGAAAGAAGAGGAAGAGGAGAAATAGAATCAAAATTTATTATTAAAATTAATTTGGAATCATCATGGCGTTGAAATTATGGACTTGGAATGTCAATGGGATGAACGATAGAAAAAAAGAAATAAAATTCAACAATATTTTTTTTAAAAGAATTTGGACATTATTTGTTTACAGGAGACACGTGATGAGAAGACACAGAAAAATTTTAATGAACAAAAAATTAGGAAATGAATTCATTTCATCTGACAAAAGCAAAAAGAGAGGGGTGGTATTATATACTAAAAATAAATTAGAGGTTCAACAGATTTTTAAAGATGAAGAAGGTAGAATAGTGGCAGTACAAGTCAAATGGCAAGCTGAAAAATTAATAATAGTCGGAGTATATGCACCCAATGAAAACAAAATGGACTTTTTCAAAGAATTGGAAGATGAGTGGTGGAGTCTCCTTCTTTGGAGGTCTTTAAGCAGAGGCTTGACAACCATATGTCAGGCGTGCTCTGATGGTGTTTCCTGCTTGGCAGGGGGTTGGACTCGATGGCCCTTGTGGTCTATTCCAACTCTATGATTCTATGACTCTAAAAGCTGTGTCAGTGGGATGTAAGGAATATAAAGTCAAGGCTTTTGCCGATGACTTGGTTATTACTGTGGAGGGTCCCATAAATTCAGTAATTCATAAATTCAGTGTTGAAAGAGATACCATATTTTTTGCACCATAACACTCACTTTTTTCCTCCTAGAAAGTAAGGGGAAATGTCTGTGCGTGTTATGGAGGGAATGCCTACGGGTGGCATGCCTAGGGATTTTTCTCCTCTAAAAACTATGTGCGTGTTATGGTTGGGTGCGTGTTATAGAGCAAAAAATATGGTAGATCAGTTTGGTCAAGTGGCAGGATTCAAACTGAATAAGAAAAAAACCAAAATAATTGTCAAAAATATGAACCAAGAAATAACGGATAAAATGCAGCAACAAGTAGAGATGGAAGTAGTTAAAAAAGTGAAATATTTAGGAGTGTGGTTGACCCCCAAGAGTATTGATTTATTTCAGAATAATTATACCCTAATTTGGAACAAGATTAAAAGAGACCTTGAGGTGTGGGGAAGAATGAAACTGTCATTTTGGGGAACAATTGCAAAAATTAAGATGAATGTGCTACCGAAATTACTATTTCTGTTTCAAACAATTCCAATAATCAAAGGGGCAGCAATTTTTAAAGAATGGCAAAGAGTAATTTCAAGGTATATCTGGCAGGGTAAGAAGCCAAGAATAAAGTTTAAGTTATTGAAAAAGAAAGAGGAGGCTGCGCCCTGCCAGACTTGAAATTATATTATGAAGCGTCATGCCTCTGTTGGTTGAAGGAATGGATGAAATTAGAAAATACAGAATTGTTAGATTTGGAAGGTTTTGATAATAGATTTGGGTGGCATGCATATTTGTGGTATGACAAGAAACGTGTACATAAAGGTTTTAAAAACCATGTAATACGAAGGTCTCTTATAGAAGTCTGGGAGAGGTATAAAAATTTATTGGAGTCAAAAACTCCATATTGGTTATCGCCATTGGAGCAATGAGTGTAAAGAAAATTAACATGGGGGGGGGGATGAGCAACATATGAGAAGTTAATTGAAAGAGAAGGAAGTAAATGGAAAATAAGACCATATGAAGAGGTTAAAGAATATGTTAATGATTGGCTGCATTGTTTTCAAATTAATGAAATGTTTAAGAAAGATATGCTACAAAGAGGTTTTGCTGATAAAGAGTCTAAATTTCAGAAAGAAATATTGAATAATGAATTCAAAAGTTTAGCAAGAATGTATAAATTATTGTTGGAATGGTATACAAAGGATGAAGAGGTGAAATCGGTTATGATTGACTGGGCCAAAGATTTTGGATATAATATACAAATAGATGATTGGTTAAAATTGTGGAAAGATGGAATAAGATTTACGGCGTGCACTGCTATAAAAGAAAATGTAATGAAGATGATGTATCGATGGTATATGACACCTGTAAAACTGGCAAAGATGTATAAGATAAGTAATAAAGATTGGGAATGTAGAGAAAAGGAAGGAACGTTTTACCATATGTGGTGGGACTGTAAAAAAGTTAAAAACTTTTGGGAAATGATTTATAATGAATTGAAGAAAGTATTGAAATATACATTTGGAAAGAAACCAGAAGCGTTCTTACTAGGAATAATAGGTAATGAGATAGATAAGAAAGATAGGAAGATATTTTTATATGCAGTGTCAGCAGCAAGAACTTTGATGGCCCAGAAGTGGAAACAAGAAGAGTTACCTACGATTGAAGAATGGAGAATGAAAATGATGGATTATGCAGAACTCGATAGACTAACAGGAAGGATCCGGAACCAACGTGATCAAAGATTTACAGAAGATTGGATGAAATTTACTGAATATATGCAAAAATTAAGTGATAATCAGATAACATTTGTAAGTTTTAATGAAGCTCTGTGAAGACAAAAGGTAGGAATATTGTTAGATTGTAAAAAATTAATTAATAATATGGTGAATTTAAATTTAAGAAATGTGGAGAAAGTAAGTACTAGGAAGGTTTTTCAGGAGGGAGGAGGGAAGTCAATAAGGAGGAATTTGGATGTAAAAAAAGATGTTTTGGTCCCTGGAAGGAGAATGGAAAGGATGGAAGGAAGTTCACGCCAAGCAATACCTCAAGGTGCGTTTGCCGTGACAAGATGTCAATTTCCCTAAAGTACTAGCACTGTTGATTATTGCAGAGAGAAATTTCCCTTGGGAAATTCAACTTTTCTTCAAGGGACCTAAAGGCAAAGACACTCTGTGCACATGCAAAGTGCCTGGTTCCTTATAAAAACGTATTTGCTTTGTTGGATTAGACAAAGGTTCCCTCTAATTCAGCATTGCGTTCTAGCGAGGGAAGTTTTCTTGGACATATGGGCCACAGCCCTTCTGTGCCCCCAGCAGCTGGTATTCAGAGGTAGACTGCTCTTGGGCATGGAGATTCTTATAATGACCAGCTGGAAAAGGAACATTTCAGAGGCAGGCAGCACCAAATGGGCTCCTTTGGAGGAAGGTGAGAGGTATAAATAAATATAATGGTGGTGGTGTTTTAGTAGAATAAAAATAATAGCATTATTTTCCCCCCTTGCTTTTTATTTTTGTCCTAAATTTATTTGCCTTCTCACACGAGATAAAGAAGAAAATAGTTATAAAAGGGGGAACCAGTGAAATTTATAAAATATTAGTAGAAATGGAGGATCAAGAAGATCAATTAAGGAGTTCATTTTACATAAATATTTACTAGATAAATGAACTGGAATTCCTCTCAAAATGTAGATCATTCTGGGAATAATGTCCTGAGAGTGCGTTCTATGTTACAAATCAAGCATTGCTAGGAGGTTTTTCTTTTTGTTTTCTAATGTATTTCTTGTCGGGAGCTCCGTTCGAACGAGCCTTTGAAACCGCCTCTGACAAACAATTAATGACCTCGAGCCTTTGATAAGGCTCCAAACACATTCTTCAATCAGCAGAGTTCCCGGCAGGGAAGGATGAGATCGTATGAGCTACATTTTTAAAGAGTTTTATTTCTAAACTACGCAGAACAGAAAATACATCCTCTCTCTATGAAAGCAGAGAGCAACTGAACAAAGGAACAAAGGAAACAGGAAACCACTAACGTCACATCCCGTCTCCCTTCCCGTGAGACTGCCAACAATCTGGAAGCCCTGGAATGTAAACACAGTCCTGTGACTCCAAGCAGCTGCACAGTGAGAAACAGAAACTAACATCCTCCCCCTTTCTGTGCACACCACTGGGCAGCGTGTCAGTACAATCTCAGTACAAACCCAATTTCTGTACATAGGTACAGTGTTGATCCTTCGGAACAACCTTGGACAATAAATCAGCAGGAATTTCATTACCTGGCATGTAGGACACCGTTACGAGTCCTTTCTGCACACATTCTCTAGCATGTTGCAGGTTCAATTGCAAGTGCTTCGTGCTTTGCTTACGACCTTCAGATGTCAGCAAAGCCAAACATGCTTTGTTGTCCTGATAAACCTGGATTGGACATTTGAAAGGAATTCTCATGTCTTTGCACAACTGTAACAACCATTCACAATCATTAAGTGAATAAGACAGTGCATTCAGTTCAGCTTCACAAGTACTTAAGCTAACTGTTGTTTGCTTCTTGCACGACCAATCAAATAGACCCTGGTTGTACATGTAGCAAACTCCAGACGTGCTTTTCCTGTCTGTAGTGTCACTTCCAAAACTCGCATCAGCAAATATCTCAAGACCTCCAGACTTCTGATTGTTAAATCTCAGTCTGTAATGCATAGTGCCTTTCAAATAGCGCACTATGCGTTTCAGAGCTTTCCAATCCTTAACCGTAGGATTGTTGACTTGTCTGCTTAGGAAATTACAGCTAACAGCAATGTCAGGTCTTGAACATCTGGCAATGAAGTTTAGTTTGCCTAGCACACTTCTGTACAGTGTAGTGTCAGAAAATGCTCCTTCAGTGTCATCTACCTGATAACCTGTTGTCATCAGTTGTGTCTACAGGGTTAGCACCCATCAGGTTTATTTTGCTTAACACATCAGCAATTTTCTGTGACTGGTGTACTAGAATATTACCATCTTGGTCTCTCTTTATTTCCAGAGATAGGTAGTTGGTTACCTCACCAAGATCTTTCATGTCAAAGTACTCCTTCAGTCGAGCTAGGGCACTATTGTACATTTTGACATCCTTCCAAAAGAAAAGAATATCATCAACATAAAACAAGCAATACAGCTTATTTTGCCCTTCCTCTTTGACAACTACATAAGGATCAGCTTTACCTTACTGAAAACCTAGAGAAAATAACACTTCAGTGAGTTTAGAGTGCCAGCATCGTGCACTTTGTTTGAGACCATAAAGGGACTTCTTCAGAGAACAAACAAATCCCTGTTTTACCTGTATGCCATCAGGTGGAAGCATATAAAGTAATTCACCTAAGGTTCCGTACAAAAATGCTGTATTCACATCGTGATGAGAAACATGTAGATTCTCTTCTGCAGCAAATTTGAGCATAAGCCTAATGCTCTCATACCTCACGGTGGGTGAGTAGGTCTCGTGATAGTCTTCTCCTGGTACCTGTGAAAAACCTCTGGCTACCAATCTGGCTTTGTGTCTGACTATCTTGCCATTTTGATCTGTCTTTGCTTTGAATACCCATTTGCTGCTAACCAGCCTCATTCCTGGGACTACTGGAACTAGCTCCCATGTTTTGTTCCTCTCTAAGGAATCAAGCTCAGCCTTCATGGCATTTAACCATGGCTCAGCATCCTTCGAGTCCAAAGCCTGGATCTCTTGGAAACTTGAAGGTTCAAATACCTTCTTGGAGCTATTAACAGCAGTTACAGCTTTTGCTGCTTTAGCAAATTCATCAGCAAATCTCTTTGGAGGTCTGCCTTTTGTGGTTCTTTCAGACCTGCGAATCAGACGTAGGTCTTCAACACTCTCCTCTTCTTAGGAGAAAAGTGGCCTATAGTGAACAGTGGTTCCTCCAATTCTCGATCAGAGCCTTCAGAGGGTCACATAGAGGCCTTAGCACTCTTGAAATCCTCTGAACCATCTGTTTCAGTTTCAGAATCAGAATCAGAACCTTCATCAGTGGGTGTGGAGTTTTGCTGCTGTTTATCCTTAGATTCTTCACTGTCATCAGGATAACACTGAAAAATTCCCACATTCTCCCCCCACTTGGCATTATACTCAACACTTCTAGTAAGCCTAATTGTCTTAGAGTCAGTCATCATTACTCTGTAATAACCTTTCTGATACCCTAGAAAGATACGGCTAAAATGGCCGCTGTTTCTTTAATGCGAATAAAGCTGGGTCGGCATGACTCAGCGGCCTGCAGCAGGTTGTATATATAAAGTGAGAAATGTTAGTTTGTGCTGAGGCTGGTGTTTGGGTTGATTAGTGCTGGTGTGTATAGTAATTCAGTCGTGTTTTGCACAAATACTTTAAAGAATAAAACTCTGCAAGGATATTCTTGTGGACTCTTTTTGTGCCGACAAGGGTCCAAGAACCAGGCTGAGGAGACAAAGGGAGGTCAGAACCTTTTCCTCCTTTTTTTTTTTTTTGCTTTTTACAAACACTGACAGGTTATGGGCCCAGTGTTTCTGAGCATGTGCAGAGTGTAAAACGACTGACAGCATCTGAGCAGGGAGCTGGTGAGTCCTGGTGGTGTATGGAGCCAGTGGCTGTGTGTTGGAGCAGTTGGTGGCAAGCTGTAACTTTCTGTAGCGACGCTGGAGCGGCTAGGATCCGAGGATCAGGAAAGCACTCAGCGTCGGCTACTGGAACAGTTTGAACTACTAGAGAACCACAGTAGGCGACTCACAGAGCGGCTACACCAGTTGCAGAGTCAGGCGGGACCTGAGGGTCAACAGAGGCAGCAGCTAGAAGCCGGTGAGTGCCAGCCAGAACCATCCAGTTGGACTCTAAAGAGAGAGTCAGGAGAGATTGCTGGAGGCCCCACAGAAGGGGCTCAGCAAGCACCAGCAGAGATGGCAGATTTCCAGTCTTCCCAAGTTGTAAATATTGGGGGAGGCATCCCTTTTGAACTTCTCTCAGAAAGCAACTGGCTGAGTTGGTCAATTAAAATGCAGCAGTTGTTAAGGAGAGATGGACTATGGGACTGTGTTGAAACTGAGGTTTTGAGACAGGACTCTGCTGAGAAAAAATGGCTAGATGAAAGGGCTTGTGCCCAAATTATGCTGTGTTTGGGCAACTCTCAGTTATTGCATGTAGCAAATGCCAGCACAGCGTTTGAGTGCTGGAATTTATTAAGGGCAATGCATGTCAGAGAAACTGCTGGGACTATAATTTCTCTGACCAGAAGGCTGTTCAGGACTGTTATGAAAGAAGGTGAGAGTTTGGCAACTCATCTTCAAACGCTGAAATCTCTGTTTCTTCAACTACAGCAGAGAGGTAAGCGTTATGATGAGACTGACCAAACATACATTATCCTTTCAAATTTGCCTGAAAGCTGGTTGCCTGTGATTAACAGCATGGAGAGTATGCGTCACCGAGATCTGACCCTTGAGTATGTGGTTGGAAGATTGACTGAAGATGCAGAAAGAAGGTCAGATAGACAGGCTGAACTCCAAGAGCGGAGGAGTTACAGCAAAGGGGGCCAGCAGCAGAATCTGCCAATGGAGCAACGCCAAGGTTTGGACTTGGCCATGGCGGTGAGGAGATGCTATAGATGCAATCAACCCGGGCATCTCCAACGTCAATGCAGGGCAAGACTTCCAGGAGACGACGTGGAGCAGAGACAGCAATCGACGCAGAAATGTAAGCAGAAGGTGTTCTCTTCAGGGAAGAAGAACACGCGTTCTGCTCAGTTTGTGTCTGCATTTTCTCGAGAGGAGAGGAAGATACCTCGAGGAACATGGTTGCTGGACTCTGGCAGCAGCAGGATTATCTGCAACAGTCGGGAGGACTTTAAGACCCTGGAGAAGCCAGCCGACGGAAAAGACTCAATCTATCTTGCTGATGGTCGTAGAAGCAAGATTGTTGGCCAGGGAACATGTTTCCTGCAGTGCTTGAACACTACTCTACCAGAGACTCTGTTTGTCAGCAGTTTGGACTATTGTTTGCTGTCTGTAAGCTGTTTGATTAATGCAGGGTATAGTGTTAACTTCACACAGGATGGCTGTCTGATAAAGAATGGAACTCAGGTATCTGGCCATGCAAAGTTGGAAAATGGGTTATATGTAATGCAGGACAAGCCTGTTAAAGCAGCCCAGGTGGTTCAGGATAATTTGCCAGTTCATAAGGGGTGTGTACATGAACTGCACAGAAAACTGGGTCACGCCAATTTCCATGTGCTTTCAGAGATGCAAAAGGTGTGCAAGAACCTAAAAGTAAATAGCTGTAACTGTTTCCTAGATTGCAATGTATGTAAAATGGCCAAATCTAAGAGGAAGCCTGTGGCTTCTAAAAGTGACAGAGTATCTAAAGAGGTTTTAGAACTTGTCCATTGTGACGTGATAGGCCCTTTTCCACAAAAGACTGAAGGGGGCGCCAGATATGCTTTTCTGGTAATAGATGATAAATCACGTTTTAGTTGGCTGTTTTTGTTAAAGCAGAAATCTGAGTGTTTCCCCACATTCAGAGAATGGGTTGCCCAAGCTGAAAAGCTCTTCGCTCGGCCTGTTGTGCAGCTGCAAACAGATAGGGGCGGAGAATTTCTGAACAAACAATTTGGGACATGGTTGCGACATAAGGGAATCACTCACCGTTTGACTAACCCTTATAGCCCTGCTGAAAATGGTCTGTGTGAAAGACGTGGGGCTGTAATACAGTCAGTAAAGGACTGCCTGCTAGTGGATGCAGGATTGGGCCACAACCATAGGCTGTGGGGCGAGGCTTTTCTGACAGCGAACTTTTTGATTAATAGAACCTGGTTTAGCTCTATAAAAGATATTCCTTATCGTGTGTTGTTTGGGAAAGAACCAGAGTGGACAATGCTCCATAATTGGGGTTCTTGGGCACATGTAAACATTCCCAAAGCTCAGCACCAGAAAGGGGGCGCTAGAGCACATAAACTGCGGTTTGTGGGATATCAGTCCTATGGCAAAGGGTGGTGTTTCAATCTACGCCCAGGACGCGTGGTTCTGTCACGAAGTGCAGACTTCGCTGACCAGGACAGATGGACTGCGATCCATGCCAACCCAGACTGCCTACTGCCCCTGCAAGTAAGAGAAGAGGCTTCTTCTCAGCCATTGGCAACACAGGAGCAGAATGAGGAGGCACGTATTTCCCCAAAAGATGAGGCAATAGATAATAATACTTCTCTAGAGGAAGAGGAAGAAGAGCCAGAGATAAGGGGGGAAGAAGTAGTAGTTGTGCCTAGACGCTCCCAGCGTTCAAACAAGGGTGTACCTCCTCAACGTTTGACCCTAGGAGGAGTGAGAGTATGCAATGTGAGTTGTGTGGAACCACAAAGTTATAATGAAGTCTTAGACTTACCCCCTGGGGAATGTGCTTTGTGGGAATAAGCCATGAAAGAAGAAATGGACTCTTTTAAACATAACAAAGTGTTTGAGGTCATAATGCCGCCACCTGGTAGCAGAGTGGTGTCATGCAAGTGGGTTTACAAAAGGAAAACACTTGCATCTGGGGAACCACGTTTTCGAGCCAGATTAGTAGCCAGAGGGTTCACTCAGATTAAAGGGGAGAGTTATGATGAAGTGTTTTCTCCCACTGTAAAGAGTGAAACTTTTCGTTTAATGCTCCCCATTGCTGCTGTAAGACAACTAGTAGTGCACCATTTTGATGTTGATGCTGCATATCTGCATGCAAATTTAGACCATGAAGTGTTAATGAGACAACCCCCTGGGTTTGAAGAGGGGAATGGTGCAGTCTGGCGTTTGAGAAAGGCTGTTTACGGTCTCAAACAAAGTGGAAGGTGTTGGAACCAGTGTTTAAATGAAGCCCTTGTAAAACTTGGTTTTAAAAGGAGTGTGGCTGATCCATGCCTGTACACCAAGGAGACAGGCAACAAATATCTAATGCTCTTAGTCTTTGTTGATGATTTGCTTTTAGCAGGGAGTTCCACAGATGAGATCCAGAAGCTTACAAGTCAACTGGAAAAGAGGTTTAAGCTTAAAGCCTTAGGGCCTGTAAGCAATTACTTGGGAGTAGAAGTAAGGCAGGAAGCTGATGGAAGCTTCCTATTGAGCCAGAAAGAGAAAATTCTTCATTTGATAGAGCAGTTTGGCATGGAAAACTGCAAGCCAGTCCAAACTCCCATGACACCAGATTTCCCAAAGACAGTGTGTGATGATGAATTTGATCAGCCTGAGTTGTATTACTCAAAAATAGGACCACTGTTGTATTTAAGCCAGTGGTCAAGGCCAGACATTGCATGTGCTACAAATGTTCTGAGTCAACGTGTATCTAAACCCAGTACTGCCGATTGGTGTGCTTTGAAAAGGCTTATCAGATATCTAAAGGGGACATTGAATGTATGTTTGAAGATATCTAGTACACAAGACGAAAAACTAGAAGTATTTGTTGATGCGGACTGGGGAAGCTGTGTAGCTACCAGAAAATCTACAAGTGGAATGGTTATGATGTTTGCCAATTCCATAATTGGGTGGAGGTCAAAGAAACAAGGATTTGTTGCGACCTCATCCTGTGAGTCAGAATATGGGAGCCTGTCGCTAGCATGCAATGAAATCATGTGGTTTATACAGATACTAAAATATCTAGATTGTAAAGTAGATTTGCCTATCCAAGTGTATGAAGATAGCCAATCGTGCATTGCATTAGCGGGCTCGGAAATAATGAAATCTGCATCAAAACATATTGCTATCTGTCATGCGAATGTTAGAGATTGTGTACAGAATGGGGTAATCAAACTGGAGTATTGTCAGTCACAAGATAATATTGCTGATTTGTTTACCAAGCCTTTGCCAGCAACATGCCATAATGAATTAATGACAAAACTGGGTTTATGTATATAATGTATGTATGTATTGTTTCTGTTGGGGTTTTTTGCATTTAAGAAACAGAAGGGGTGTCACGGCTAAAATGGCCGCTGTTTCTTTAATGCGAATAAAGCTGGGTCAGCATGACTCAGCGGCCTGCAGCAGGTTGTATATATAAAGTGAGAAATGTTAGTTTGTGCTGAGGTTGGTGTTTGGGTTGGTTGGTTGGTTAGTGCTGGTGTGTATAGTTATTCAGTCGTGTTTTGCACAAAGACTTTTAAGAATAAAACTCTGCAAGGATATTCTTGTGGACTCTTTTTGTGCCGACAAGGGTCCGAGGACCAGACTGAGGAGACAAAGGGAGATCAGAACCTTTTCCTCCTTTTTTTTTTTTTTTTGCTTTTTACAAACACTGACATACCATGCAAACCACGTTTGCCTAACTTGGAGCTTTGTGGTGTGTGAACCCACATGACAGAACCAAAAATTCTCATGTCCTTGATGAATGGTTTCTTGCCAAACATCTTTTCATAGGGGGTACAACCAATCAGTGATGATATTCTGCGATTATAAGTGTAAACAAAACAGCTGAGCGATTCTGCCCAATAACTCTCTGGAAGATTGGCATCATGCAGCAAGGTTTTCAAGCCTTGAAGCAATGTTTGGCTTGCCCTTTCACAAAGTCCATTCATCCAAGGAGACCATGGACTTGACAAATCATGTTGAATTTCTTTCCCAGTCAGAAAAGCTTCAAACTGCTGAGAAGTGAATTCTCCCCCTCGATCTGTAAACAAACATTTCACCTGTTTGTCATACACATTTTTCAACCAAGCACAGAATTCCATGAACCTAGGAAACACTTCTGATTTCTGCTTGAGATTGAACACATGAATATACCTGGAAAATAAATCAATGAGGACCATGAAGTACCTGGCTCCACCCAAATAGCATGTTAGAGGACCAACGAGATCAGCATGCACTACCTGGTATGGTTCTGTAGCTTGTCTACTAGACACCTTACCTTTTGCAGCCATTTTGACCTTGTTTGCTGCGCATGCCTTACACTTCATGTGGTACCTGCAGGGTTCAACTAAGGCAGGCATTTTGGAAACTGCCTCGAAGTTTAAATGACCAAATTTCCTGTGATAATCATTAAGGTCCTGCATGCAAAACCTTGTTAGTATCTGCAATACAACAAGTTTCATCCTGCACAACATCAACAGAATCATCATAATGCAATACAAACAAACGATCAACATAATCAGCATGCAATACAAAGTCATCTTTCTTGGTGATGGTGCACTTCCTCTTCTTGAAGGAAACGTCTATGTCCTGTTCAGTCAGCTTCGAGACACTCAGTAGGTTATGTGCAGCATCTGGAACAAAAAGAACGTTGCGTATCTGTAGAGTTTGGTGATTATAGGGTTAACTTATAGAGTTTGGTGTTTCGTGTCTGAGGGAGGGTTTTTTCTATAAGAAGTCAGCCAGGATGTCACGTCCCAGTTTCTTTGTTCTGTGATTCTAGTTTCGTTTTCAGTCAGAGCTGAGTCGGAGTGTGTTTGAACTATGAGAAGAAAGATGTGTGAAAGCTCGGACGGAACAATTTACTGCTTGTAAATAATAAAGCTTCTAGATTAGAAGATTCTGTCTCTGGACTGTTTCACTCCCTATTCTCCCACGACAGCAACGCCGCTGCATCTCTGCTACTACTTCTGCCTCAGCTGAAGTGTTTTCCCAGAAGATTGCACTGAGAGGGAAAGCAGTGTTTTTTGGCGTAGGGAAGCGTACTGGACAGGCAGAAGTCCAAAAGGTTATGGAAAGTTGACGTTTTGGTTGCTAAGCGATGAGAAGGGAGTGCAGAGAGACGTCTGCCAGCTGGATCTCCTGCCGGGAAGCAAAGACAGTTTCTGAGGTCGCTGGTGAAGAGAGGGGAGCAGAGCCTTCTTCGGAAACCCAGTTGGCAGACTAAGTACTCAAGTCACAGAAGGGAGGGAAGATATGGCTCAGCCCCAGATGTGTCATGTTCCCTTTGAGAGCCTAAGTGGGACTAATTGGAGTGAGTGGTCTGTTCGCATGAAGTTCTTCTTGCTGGGGGAACAGCTGTGGCAGTGTGCACACCCCCCAATGCCTGAAGCTGGTGGGAAGGCTGAGGCAAAGATGGCTGCAGCTCAAGAGGAGGAGCAGCGTGTGCTGGGCATTTTCAAAGCAAGTGTTGAGGCTTGTCTTTTGCCACTTGTGGAGCGTGTCAAAGAGCCAAGAGCTGCTTGGGAATCCCTCCGAAAGGCATGTGAGGCCGGAGTGGAAGGCAAGGGCCAAGAGAGGGCTGAAGTGACACCAGAGGGGGCAAACTCGTGCCCTGAGAGTCCAGTGAGTTCAGTGAGCCTAGTGGGGGCTGGAAAGAGCCCACAGAGGGCAGTGAGCCTGGAGAGCCGATTGAGCCCATTGAAGGCAGAAGGGACTGTGTCTGTGCTTGTTCCTGATGGAAGCTGTGGCAATACTTCAATGCATCTGTGTGATGTACTTGGAGAGAGGCCAAGAGTTGTGAGGAAAGCAGTGGCAGGCTGTTTCTCTGGAAGCCCTGCACTCAGCAGAAAGGGTGCAGGCAGAAGTTCTGCTCCCAGCAGTGGGGGGGGGGGGCAGTCAGCAGTGAAAGCTCTGGAAAGCCTTTGTCTCCAAAAGTCTCTGAGAGTTGTTTTTGCAAAGAGTTGAAGGCAGACCGTGGGAAGCCTTGTTCTGCAAAAAGCTCCAAGGTCGCACAGCTGCAGAAAGAGCTGATAAGAGACGGTTCTCAGCAGCAGAGACGTGGGAAAGCTTCAAAAGGCACAGGAGGTGCAGAGAACAAAGACAAGTCATCGTTCTTTCATCTTGCTGCAGCTACGGTAGCTGTGAAGGACATTGGCAGAGCCCCCAGTCGGGGGGGGGGGAGAGTGTTGCTGTGGCAACCGTGCAGGACACCTGCAAAGGCCCCAGCCAGGGGGACAATTGAGGGGAGAGTGTTGCTATGGCAATTCCGGAGGAAGCTCAGCGATAAGACACTCTCTCCATTGTGATTGACAGTGGAGTGACGCATTGCCTCATTCCCTTTTCTGGCCTTCTTCGAAACTTCAAGGAAGTAAAAACTGGTCGCTATGTCTCCCTAGCAGATGGGAGTAAACGGCCGCTCACACAGACTGGAATGCTTTATTGTTCTTTTCTTGATCATGAAGTTCAGGCCTATGTTGTTCCTGAGATAGCAAATTGCCTGTTAAGTGTATCTGCTTTAGTAGCAGATGGCTTCTGTATATCTTTTGCAAATAACGTGTGTTCTTTTTCCAGGGATGGCAAGGAACTGTATACTGTGGAATGCAGGGACAGATTATTTACTGTACAGATGCCAGTTGTTACTGATGATGCCACTGAGGAAGCAAGGGTGCAATGTGTGAATGTAGCGCCACATAGTGGTTGTGCTCATCTCTGGCACAGAAGATTTGGGCATTTGGGTTGGAGTTATGTTAAAAAAGCCCCTGAATTAACAGAAGGGTGTAAATTTAAGGCTTGTGATGAATTCCTGGATTGTAGAGCCTGCAAACAATCGAAGGTTGTCACATGCTCTTATCCCAAGTCAGAAAGGAAGACCACTAGTCCTTTTGAATTGGTTCATGCAGATTTGTGTGGCCCAATGTCTGTAGAGTCCCTGGGGGGTTCAAAGTTTGTTCTTCTTCTGGTCGATGACTTCTCGAGATCGGCTTGGGTTTTTTCTTTAAAAAACAAGGGAGAGGCTGCTGGGTTGATCAAAGATTGGATCACAGCAGTAGAGGTAACCTTCTCCACCAAGGTGAAAAGTTTTCAAAGTGACAGGGGGGGCGGAGTTCACTGGGTCTGCGTTGCAGAATTTCTTCTGACAGAAGGGAATCAGCCATAGGTTGACCACGCCCCATAGTCCACACAGAATGGGATTGCGGAAAGGAAAAATAGGACTTTGCAGGAAGCAGTGTCCACCATTATTTTTGATGCAGGGCTACCGCAGCGTTTTTGGGCCGAAGCCTGGCGTTTTTTCTGTTTTTACACAGAACAGAGTGTACAATTCAAGTGTAGGGAACACACCCTATTTCCTGCTGCACGGTAGGAAGCCCAAGGTGCATTACCTCCATGTGTTTGGTTGTGAGGCCTGGGTCCTCATTCCAAAGGCTCTGCACAGGAAGGGTGAGCCTGTTGGTTTCTGTTTCCTCACTGAGCAGCAAATGCTTGTCACAAGACAAATGTTTACATTCCACAGTCAGAGTTACTGCTGGGTTCCCACAGGAATGGGAGACTGGATATGACGTACACTGGTTTCCTGTTTTTCAGTGTTTCTCTCGGCTTTCTTTGTGTCGAGAGGGAGTTGCTTCTCTGCTCTCACAGAGGCAGGATGCATGTTTGTATTCTCTCAGCATAGAGTGTAAATAAACTTTAGCAATGTAGCACATTTACCTGCTTATCCTTTTGCTGCTGGACTACTCTGCTTGGGCTCAAGATAAGACGAGCCTGTACCAGTTCCAGATGGGCCGGAGCTGGTCAAACTGACAGAGCCAAGGTCTAAGAAAATGATCTTTGTGGGGTATGAGCTGTCGGTTTGCAAGCCCCCTCCACAGAGGCTGGCCCCTCTCACAGTTCTCGGAGCTTGCTTACCGGTAACCTCCTCTGGCTGATATCCAGACAGACCAGGGAGATTTTGATAGGCGACATTTTCCCAAGCGTGGGTAAAATGCACACCCCTCCTCCTGCTTCCGCAGGGGAAAGAAAAGTAGTCAGAAATCTATTTACATGATGTTTATTTCTGACCTTACAGCACTACAGAAAAACATGTCCTTTCAGTTCAGTTCTTCCAGCACGTCTGACAAACTTCCTGTACACAAGCAAACGGAAGGTTTCAAATTACACTCTTCACAGAGACTTTTCCAGCCTGTGAACTTCCTGGGAAATTCTTCTTTCCCACAGATAGGCGCATCATGTGATGTCAACAATCTGGCTGTTTGCAGCTGTGATGTTTCCATATACTGACATCCTCCCCCATATGAATCATCGTTAGCTGCGGACAAAGCTTGATCCAGAGAAGAAAACAAACAGTTGTTATACATATAACAATCCCCTGTTGTTTCAGTTCCACCCTTGGAACTACCCGCCACTGGTTTCACTAATGAAATTCTCTGGTTGTCTGTTTTCCAAGGAATGAGTGCATCTGCATTACCTTGGTTAGGAAATGTTGTGTTACGCTTAGCAACTCCCTGTTGTGTCTTTGTCTCTGACTTAGACATACCCTTAACCTGGCTTGAGTTGTCAACAATAGCAATACATGCAACAGCTGAACTAGCAAACTCTTGAGAATACTTCTTGGGTGGTACGCCCTTTGTGATTCTCTCAGACCTGCGTATGAGGTGCTCATCCTCCTTGCTGACTGGTTCAGTCTCAGGACTCTTTGGAGAACCAGTTCCAATAGTAAACAGTGGTTCATCCTTCACTTGTGAAGGTCTAGCTTTTGTGTGTGAACCTTTCTCAATGACTGTGTCAACAGAACTCTGAGCTTTCTGTGTCACTTTCAGTACCACTATAATCAGAAAAATCAAAATCATCATCTGAATTGTCATCAGTGGGAAATGTGTGAAAAATTACTCTCCTGTCCAGGAGGACTTTCTAGAAATTTTGTGAGAATCACCTGACCAGATTCAGACAAAATTACTCTGTAGAGACCCTTTTCATAACCCACAAAAATGCCTCTGGCATTCTCCACCCCATCTGGAGTTTCAGTCCTGATTTGAGACCCAAAAACCTTAAAATGCATGACAGAAGGTTTTCTTTGGAACAGCCTCTCAAAAGGAGAACATTCCATACCCTTTGAAACCTTTCTCACCCAAGTGTAACAAAAACAAGATAAAGATTCAGCCCAAAACTCATGTGGCAAGTGTGAACTCAGCAATTGTGCCTTCATGCCATTCTGCAACTGTTTGTTCACTTTTACACAAACAGTTTTGTTCCATGCAGCTTCAGAAACAGCAACCTTGTGCTCTATCCCTTGCTTCTCAAGGAAATCCTGAAAATCCTGTGAAAGAAAAATTGGCTTCTCATCTGTGAAAAGAAAATCAATATTAGCATTATGAACACTCTTAACCTTATCACAAAACTCCTTCAACCTTTCTAAGGTTTCTCTGGGATTCTGCAAAATGTATATCCATACATATTGAGAAAAATGATCAACAAATATAAGATAGTATTTTGCATTGCCTCTAGATGGTGCTAAAGGACCAATTACATCAGCATACACTCACTGAAAAACTCTGTTAATCTTTGTTGCCTTTCCTCTCAAGTCTTCTTTCGAGATACCTGCAAGAGAAAGCATTTTAGATTCACATGCTGTGCACATTTTATAATCATTTTTATCAAAAGTTAACAGATACAGTCCGTCTTTCTCTCTTGCAGAAAGATACAGCTCTCCATCTTTGTAGATTTTGCAACTTTCCTCATCATTGGATAACACCAGTTTCTTCTTAGTGATTTGAGAAACACTCAGCAAATTGTACTTTAAATCAGGAACAAAATAAACATTGTTTATAGTCAAGTTCAGGCTTTCTAGATACACAGTTCCGATCCCGGTTGCTTCCATTTCCTGACAGTTGGCCAGTTTCACAGTGAAGCGTTGCTTCTCAAACGTAGAAAACAGGTCTCGGCGTGATGCCATGTGTTGCGTGCATCCTATGTCGATAACAAAAGCGTTTTCCACTGATGATGTAGCTTTTAGTGACATCAAAGCCATATCTGGTTTTGCCTGGGACTGGGTACGACCTTTGTTTGATGCCTCAGGCTTTACAGAGCTCCCTCTAGCTCCTTTCTCCTGACGTGGTGTCTCCTGACGAACAGCGTTCTGAGCTACAGCTTTCTCCTCTGTAGCAATTGTAGTGGGGGTGCTTGATTTCTGAGCTTCACTCCCCCCATCAGCAACAGCCATTGCAGCAAAAACAGGATCATCAACAGCATCATCAGCAACAGTCCCTTCTCTTCCCTTTTGTGGCTCAAAGCTCCTCCCAGCTTTCAATGAGCTCTCAAGAATTTGGCTAGCTTCATCTTGGCTCTCCCCCTTTGGTGCAACCAATTCTCGGTCCTTGCTTCCAACCCCAGCTTCACAAGCTTTCCGGAGTGACTCCCAAGCGACCCTTGGTTCTTCTGCACCCTTTAGGACTGGCTCAAGATAAGCGTCCACATTTTCTGCCAAAATTCTGATCACACGCTGCTTCAAATCACTTTGAATTGCTGCCTTCTTCCCCTGTGCTTGTACAGCAACAGGCTGTGGGGTCTGGACTAAGTCCCATAATTGCTCTCCCACCAGCAAGAATTCCATTTCAAATGACCATTCTAGCCAGTTTTGGCTATTCAGTTTCTGAGAGAACAGAGCCATCTTTAATCCCAAGCTGCAGCTTCAGCTACAAGCTGGAAAATCCAAAAGTCTATATCCTGTTTACTAGCTGCTTTGCACCTGGAAGTCAGCCCAGCTGCCTGGAATTTTCCCTTCCGAGAATCTGTAAACAATAAGCCTTCCGCTGCAATCCAACAGCAATCAGCAAGCTGCGCTCTACTTGGAAAGTCCCTTTCCAACAGTTTGTTTACAACAAGCGTCGCTGAAAAACCCAGCCTTGCTTTTGCTTTTGAAGCTTCTTTTCTCTCTTTGCTCTTTAAGGTAACCAGCTCATAAATTTTAGCTCAAAAAGTACTCACGATTCTGTCTCCAAGCAACGGCAGCTCTTATCAGCTCTGGAATGTGAAGTATGTGGCTGCTTCTCCGCTCTGTTTTATCCAAAACAGGAGCCTTTTTCTCAGTGAACCGAAGACTTTTCAATTCACGTTCACCATCCAGCCATAAATCAGCATTGCAGAGGTACGTGGATCGGTGCTTATCAGCAAAAAAAAGTCTCCCACCTGGTGCTTCAGCTTGTTGTGGCAACCAGCGGGCTCTGCTACCATTTGTCGGTTTGCAAGCCCCCTCCACAGAGGCTGGCCCCTCTCACAGTTCTTGGAGCTTGCTTACCGGTAACCTCCTCTGGCTGATATCCAGACAGACCAGGGAGATTTTGATAGGCGACATTTTCCCAAGCGTGACTAAAATGCACACCCCTCCTTCTGCTTCTGCAGGGGAAAGAAAAGTAGTCAGAAATCTATTTACTTGATGTTTATTTCTGACATTACAGCACTACAGAAAAACATGTCCTTTCAGTTCAGTTCTTCCAGCACGTCTGACAAACTTCCTGTACACAAGCAAACGGAAGGTTTCATTTTTTTTAACTGTTATAATTTATATATATATATATATATTTATTGAAGTTTCAGAAAAAGGAATTGCATAAAAACAAAAAATACAAGAATAAAATACAAGAATAAAAAAACAAAAATAAAAGTACAAGAAAAATACAGAATAAGTCCACAGATAAAAAAATAAAAATAAAAGATCAACCTTTCCATATCTTACACTCATATCTTTGTTTCCCTGACCCCCTCATACCTCCCTTTTTTGTATTCCAATTCAATTAATTAATTCAGCAATTTCTTTCCCTCCTTATTATCTTGATCTTTGATCTTAATATATTATAACATTAAATTTTTACCTATTTAAAAATCCAATTTTTCATATTCTTTTATATCATTACAGCTAGAAACCGCTTAACTTCATTCAAACATCATTCTAACATTCATTAATTTTGCAATACTTCTGTAAATAGTCTTTAAATTTCTTCCAATCTTCTTCCACCGACTCTTCTCCCTGGTCTCGGATTCTACCAGTCATTTCCGCCAGTTCCATGTAGTCCATCACTTTCATCTGCCATTCTTCCAGAGTGGGTAAATCTTGTGTCTTCCAATACTTTGCAATAAGTATTCTTGCTGCTGTTGTAGCATACATAAAGAAAATTCTGTCCTTCTTTAACACCGATTGGCCGACTATGCCCAGGAGAAAGGCCTCTGGTTTCTTCAAGAAGGTATATTTAAATACCTTTTTCAATTCATTATAGATCATCTCCCAGAAAGCCTTAATCCTTGGGCACGTCCACCAAAGGTGAAAGAATGTACCTTCAGTTTCTTTACATTTCCAACATTTATTATCGGGCAAATGGTAGATTTTTGCAAGCTTGACTGGGGTTATGTACCACCTGTATATCATTTTCATAATATTCTCTCTTAGGGCATTACATGCCGTAAATTTCATATCTGTGGTCCACAACTGTTCCCAGTCAGCAAACACAATGTTATGTCCAACATCTTGTGCCCATTTAATCATAGCAGATTTCACTGTTTCATCCTGAGTATTCCATTTCAGCAGCAAGTTATACATCTTTGACAAAGTCTTAGTTTTAGGTTCTAACAGTTCTGTTTCTAATTTTGATTTTTCCACCTGGAAACCAATTTTCTTGTCCAATTTATATGCCTCCATTATCTGATAATAATGAAACCAATCACACACTTTGTTTTTTAGTTTTTCAAAACTCTGCAGTTTCAATCTATCTCCATCTTGTTCCAATATTTCCCAATATTTCGGCCATTTGACCTCCATATTGAGCCGGAAGGTTTCAAATTACACTCTTCACAGAGACTTTTCCAGCCTGTGAACTTCCTGGGAAATTCTTCTTTCCCACAGATAGGCGCATCATGTGATGTCAACAGTCTGGCTGTTTGCAGCTGCGATGTTTCCATATACTGACATGAGCCTGGCTCAAAGGCTTGGAGGTTTGCATACCCGAGTGGGAACCAGTCCAGACTGGTAATCAGCAACAGTGCTGATGTGATGGCCTGGGATTCTGATTCAGAAGCTGAACCTGAGAAGTCCCAGCCTGCACAGGAGGCCCTGCCTCCAGGGCCGGCTGAGCTGGGGCAGGGGCTTGAATCTGAAGGGCCTGCACCTGTGCTGGATCCTCAGGAGCAGACACCAGATGTATCCACTCTGGCTCCGGAGGTGATTGAGGGCCCATTGCCTGCAGGTGCGCCTCTCCCAGCCCTGTCAGGGAAGCTGCTCCTGGGTCCAATAACCCTCCAGCCTCTCCTGAGCTGCAGAGGCTCAGGGCAGAGAGGTGGAGGGAACTAAGTTCTCTGAGGAGGAGTGCTCGCCTTAAGGCCAGGAGAGACGGCTCACCTGTGGGCCGGGACTGCCCCTGGCCTCAGAGGAAATAAAGGCCAATCAGCCCAGTCCCAGGTTGCAGGAGCAACGTCGTTGGAAACCTGTTTCTGCCAGCACCCAGACCTGTTCTTCCAGAGTTCCCGACCACGCCCGGCTTCACGCTTTGGACCCCGCTTCACCCTTGGTGGACATTCTCCAGATCCTTGACCCAGGACCGAACTCTGACCACACCACACGGTAACCTCCCCCCGGGACCAGCACAGCTGAGTTCTGTGAACAGGCTGGATGGTCACGTCTGCATGTCAATCCAGACGTGCTTTCACAGCAGTTCTTTGACTCAGATGGTGAGGAGGAGGAAGAGGAACTTGTTGTTGAGGACCAAAGTCCAGAGCAGCAGAATCTGCCACAGGGACGGAGTCCACAACAGGGGCAGCTCAGGATCCCTCAGAGGGGGAGTCCCAAGACACCTCCTCAAACCACTGTCAAGTCTGAGCCAAAGAGTGAGCCTTCCTCACCTGCTGGACCGGCTGTCAGGTTCAAAAGGCGCAGCAGGTCAGAGGGGGAAGTCTTTGACACTGAAGATAGTCTTGCTAGCCCTAGTGGGTCAGAGGAGGCACCAGGGTTCATGCTGAGGAGGTCAGCAAGGCCAACCAAGGGCAAGCCACCTGATAGGTTTGAGGTCACAAGTGTGTGGGTAGGTGTGGCTAGATGTGAACCTGAATCCTTCGAGGATGTTCAAAAGTTGCCTCAGGAAGAAGCCAGCAAATGGCATGAGGCAATGCAGAAAGAGATGAGATCAATGGAGTTGCTTGGTGTATTCTCGCTCACAAAATTGCCGGCTGGCAAGCAAGCTGTGAGTTGCAGATGGGTTTATCGCCTTAAACCCACAGAAGCTGGAGAACCACAATACAAAGTGAGACTTGTTGACAGAGGTTTCACACAGAGAAAAGGGATTCATTACACGGAAGTGTATTCACCTACTTCTCGGAGTGAAACTCTGCACGTGCTCTTAGCTGTTGCAGCACAGAGAGGCTGGGAGGTAAACCACTTTGATGTGGATGTTGCCTACCTGAACTCAGATCTTCAGGAGGAGTTGTACATGCTCCCTCCTCCAGGTTTTGAGATCAATGGGCAAGGCATTGTGTGGCGGTTACACAAACCCATCTATGGGTTGCGTCAATCTGCCAGAAATTGCAATATGTGTCTAAATGAAGCCTTGGAAGAGCTAGGTTTCAGGAGAAGTGTTGCTGATAGTTGTCTTTACCTGAAGGGGTCAGGTGCAACACAGGAGGCTGTGCAGGTCTTTTGACGATCTTTTGTATCTAGGACAGACAGGTGCACAGGTAGAGAAGTTTGCTAAGGAGCTTGGCAAAAGGTTCAAGCTCAAGCAGCTTGGAGCTGTTCGGACTTATCTCGGTGTGGATGTTTTTAGAACACAAGATGGAAGTTTTTTGCTCAGCCAGAGAGGTAAAATTGAGCAACTGCTTCAAAGGTTCAGTTTGAGTGATTGTACAGGTGTCAGGACCCCTTTGGAGGCTGGTTACATGAAAGACAGCCAGCAAGTAGAACGCTCTGCATTCGAAAACGCTGAAATCTTTCAATCAGCTCTAGGAAGTTTGCTTTATTTGTCCCAGTGGAGCAGACCAGATATAGCCTTTGCTATTAATCTGTTCAGCAGAGAAGCTTCAAGTCCTAGTGTGCAAGCCTGGAATGGCATCAAGGGGGTGCTACGGTATCTCCAGGATACCAAAGATTTTTGCCTTAAGTTGTCAGCTCAGGATGAGGTAAAGCTGACCTGTTGGGTAGATTCGGATTGGGCTTACTTGGATGATCACAAGTCCATGTCCGGCCTAGTGGTGAAGTTTGGGAACTCAGTAGTTGGGCGGAGGTCCAGAAAGCAAAGCCTTATAGCGCTTTCATCCACTGAGGCTGAGTTCAGTGCTCTTTCTGAAGCGTGCAGAGAGCTAGAGTTCTATGCTTGTTTGGTACAAGAGCTCTGTGGAGTGAATAGTTTGCCCGTCACGGTTTTCGAAGACAACCAACCGTGCCTAAAATTGGCCGAGACGGGGCAATTCAAGGCCAGGACCAAACACCTAGACATTCGCTTTCAGAATGTGTGTCAGAGTGTTCACGAGGGATTGGTTGTGCTGAAGTACTGTCCCTCAGCTAAGAACCTCGCTGATGGTTTCACGAAACCACTGACCTTCCAGAGGCATGGAGAGTTCTGCAAAGGTCTGGGTTTGGGTTAACACTGGGTATGTGTTTCCCCTCAGACGCAAAGCAAGAGGGGGTGTAGAGTTTGGTGATTATAGGGTTAACTTATAGAGTTTGGTGCTTCGTGTCTGAGGGAGGGTTTTTTTTTACTGGACAGGCAGAAGTCCAAAAGTATTGATGCATCCAAGCTGTGAAGAACAACCGTTCCGTAGCCTTGACTGGAGATCGTGTGGTCATCCGCTTAGTGAATCGCACCTTCCTGCGGAGTAAAGGACACAAACATTTGTTTGTCTTTGCAGACGTGTCTGGTCGCTCCCGAGTCGACGATGAAGAAAGATCTAGACGTCTTCTGGACCTTTGGAGTGAAGCGTGAGACCATTGCCTTGTGTTGCATTGTCCTAGACTTCAGACCTTTGCCTTTGCCTTTTCCACGCATTGCGCTTTCACTGTGCTGCTCTGTTGCCTCGGCCTTGGGATGTTTGCGCTCCCTTTTCACGTGGCCTAGACGTCCACACGAGTAGCATTTCACTGCCTTCAAAGCTTTGGCGCCATCTAGTGGTTCCACTGCGTTCTGGGATGACGTCTGTGAGGACTCCCCTTTAGTGATGCAGCTAGCACTACGCCGATACGCTTCATTTAACAAACACCACAGCAGTAACATGCGCTACCGTTAGCTGAGCAGTAGGCAAAACAGCAAGCTGGCTGGCAATCGCTTCCCAACTTGAACCCAAAGAATGTAGAATCATGAAGGAATACACAGCCTCTGGAAAGGTGATTCCACGCTGTTGCAACTCATGCCTGAGATTTTGCATTTCCATGAGGTGAGCACGGACATCTGCTCCTTCAGCAAGTGCCATATCATGCAACTTGGCATAAAAGAACAAAGAAGCTCCTGCCTCCATTCTTAAATGTGAATCTTTAAGACTGTCCCACATCTCTTTGGCCGAGTCCTTGTCTCGCAAAAGACATAGCTCTTCAGGGGACACAATAAGCGTCAGAGTTACCCTTGCTTTGGAATCCTTAGCCTTCCACTCATCGGTCATTGGAGCTGGGGGGGCTTCTGATATCACATTAAACAGACCCTCTTTTCGTAGCAGAGCCTCTGCATATTGCACCCATTCCAAATAATTATTTTTGACCTTTGGAATTCCAAACACATTCTCAAGAGCCTCTGTTACTCTTGGACTGGCCATCTTGTGTCTTTAAAGCAGGCTGAGTCTCTTTACCAGCTGCATTCCAAAAGCACACTGCATAAGGCTTTTGCTTTCTCGCCGCAGCCTGTTAGAGCTTTGGATAAAACTTCAAAGCCCACCCCTTATTGCCATCAATTAGGAACTGGCAGGCTTCCCGGGGCTCGAGCACATACCTCTCAACCATCTTCTTGACACGCAGAGAAGATAAGCTGCATTACGTTCTTCTGCCGTCCGTCTTCTGGGCCCTAACCAAAAAATGTCGGGAGCTCCGTTCGACCGAGCCTTTGAAACCGCCTCCGACAAACAATTAATGACCTCGAGCCTTTGATAAGGCTCCAAGCACATTCTTCAATCAGCAGAGTTCCCGGCAGGGAAAGATGAGATCGTATGAGCTACATTTTTAAAGAGTTTTATTTCTAAACTACGCAGAACAGAAAAGACATCCTCTCTCTATGAAAGCAGAGAGCAACTGAACAAAGGAACAAAGGAAACAGGAAACCACTAACGTCACATCCCGTCTCCCTTCCCGTGAGACTGCCAACAGTCTGGAAGCCCTGAAATGTAAACACAGTCCTGTGACTCCAAGCAGCTGCACAGTGAGAAACAGAAACTAACATTTCTTACCAAGAAAAAAGTCGGTGTGGCATGAGAAAATTTTTGTGTGGCCCAGAGAAAAAAGCTTGAGAACCAGTGATCCATAATTGAGCTTCCCATTGCAGGAGGAAGAGGCATTTCGTCGGGCCGTCTGGGAGAAGAACCTGCGGAGGATTGAGCAGCATAACCAGGAGGGGAACAGCTTCCAGCTGGCAATGAACCACCTGGGTGATTTGGTAACTGGAACTCTCTTGCATTGCCCTTGTAACTGGTCAGCTTCCATCTGAGCTGGCATTTGTGAACGTTCTCTTTGGGGGAATGCAGGTCTTGGGAATGGTTGCAGTCCAGCTGCTGGGAGTGCAGAGGGAGGATGTTGGTTTTGGCCAGTGACTTAAAGCTTTGCCCTGGGATGCAGCCTCAGGAGTAGCTTGGCAGGGGTGGGCATTCTGAAAATCTGGAAGTAAGAGCACAGCAACTATGGTTTCCTCCCACAGACAGATGAAGAGTTTAACAAGATGCTCAGCAGCTTCCGTTCTGACTTGGCCGACCAACCCGGTAAAAAGGTTGCCTTGTTCCAAGAATCAGCCAGCCTGGAGACCCCCAAGGAAGTTGACTGGCGCACCAAAGGTTAAGTCACCCCAGTCAAGAACCAGGTGAGTCCAGAACAACCTGAGGAGACTTAATGGCCAAGCTCAGGATTCCTAGAGGGGCCTTTTTTAACATCTCTCTGTTGGAGCAGGCCAATGTCTCAGTCTCAGTCAGTTTTATTGCACATAGCCCAAGGCTGCCACAATGTACACAGAATTATTTGACAATTAAAAGAAAATATACTGAATTGATAAAAAGACTTAAAACATTTATATTATTAAAACATTACGTACTCTAAACAGAGCTATAAAAGTACCCCAATGTGCAAATAAAAACATTAAACAATAAAATTCATAAGCTAAAATCATCACATGGTCACTAATGTTAAAAACAATATCAATTAATACAGTGTGCAATTTATACTCAGAGTTTGGTGACAAAGATAGAGCATAGCCTGAGGTAGATAGATAGGATCAAGTAAATTCATCTCCTTTACAGTTAATGGCTACCTTGGCTATATAAGTTGCTCTAATTTTCCTAGCAGCAGTTGCAAAAAGTGCTACACGCCAGGTCACATAATTATCTGTGTCTGTGAGGAGATATAAAATCATGTCAAAGGGGTTCTGGCCAGGGGACCCTGTCATTATAGGTACTAAAAATATTTTTCTTGCATCAATATATAAAGGACAGTGCAAGATATAATGCATAAGGTCCTCTACTTCAGAACATCCCCTAATGCAAACACGTTCATTTTTGGGTATGCCTCTGTGTCTCCCATCTCTATAAGCAGAGCTTATTGTATTTAGTCGTAGCTCTGTAAAAGCTTTTCGAAGTTGTGCAAAAGTCAATTCATTAAAATAAGATATGTGTTCATTGGCCTCTCTAAGTTTAAAATACAATGGGGCGCATGTAGATGTGCACGTAGAGTTTAGATCGTTTTTAGTTGCCACTGCCCTTATGATCCGTTTAAAGATATTTTTCTGGGAATATAAGGGAAGTTCTTTAATCTCAGTCACTGAGAGATCATATTTGCCCATCAGTTGGGCAGCATGATGTACCCAGTTTTTAAGGGGTAATCCATTTGAGAGCTCAATCAGGCATTTTTTTGGTAGCCTAGTGTTGTCCATCTGTTGAACTCTAAACCAGTAACAGAGAATTATTTTATCTATTTGGCTCTCTATGCTCAACATGCGAGTTTCCAACCTGACCATGGCAGATTGCACGTCTTTGGGTAAACCTAAAAGAACTCTTAAAAAATAATTCTGTGGAGGTTCCAAACCTCTGCACCATATAGAATCTGGGCCATTGTTTTTGCTTTATACACAGATAGAGCTGGGTTGACCAAATTTCCACCTTTACTGGCAGTGAATTTCAGAATAGCTTTTGCTGATTTAAAGGCTTGCAATTTAATATTGGATAGCTGTGTATTCCAAGATGCCGTTTCTGAATAAATCAATCCCAGATATTTAAACGTATTTACTTGGTTTATGATGTGTTCTTCCAGGTGCCAAACATGCTTTTTAGAATGCTTCCCAAATACAATGACCTGCGTCTTATGGATAAAGCATTCCTCGTGCAATATGAACTTAATTTTGCAAGCATCCGTCTCAGGCCCACCTGGGTTCTAGATACAAGTACTAGGTCATCAGCATACATTAAAACTGAGAGTTTTTGGTCGAGAATTGTGACGGGGCAAACTGTAGGTCCTCCAGTTCTTTAACCATGTCATTAATATAAAAATTAAACAGGAAAGGTGCCAAAATGCATCCCTGTTAGACTCCAGTAATGGTCTTAATTATAGCGGTGAGATGGCCAGCCAGATCCACCTTTACTTGTATTGATGTGTCAGTATATAATGTTTTGATGAGAAATAATAGACGGAGGTCTATATTTGTCTTTTCCAATTTTTGCCACAATGCATGTCTTGGGACCGTATCAAAAGCTGACTTTAGATCGATAAAAGCAACATATAATTTTTGCTTCAATTTTTTATATATATAAAATATTTATTAAGAATTTAGACAATAAAACACCATTCACATCAATCAATAAAGAAAAAAAGAAAGAAAAAAGATACAAAAAAAGATATACAAAAAAAGACAAAGGACAAAAAATCATAAAAAAGACATGAAAAATAGTTCAGTTTCATGAATAAATTTTCCATAACCTTCTTTTCTGACTCCCTCACATCTCCCTTTTCTGTGTTCCCATTTACAAAATCTTATTCAGCAATACTTCACCTTCTCTCAAAACTTATTTTAAATTATACGTTTCAGCTATTATGTCTCCAATTTTTCCCTTTGTTATCAAATATTTAAGCTTGACATAATATTATTCAAATTTCACCTTTGTTCTTATAAATCGATTATTTTCATAGTCCTTTCAGCTGTGTCACTAATGCCATATTATCTTTATATCCTGCATCATTCTAACATTCATACAATTTACAATACTTTTGCAAATAGTCCTTAAATTTCTTCCAGTCCTCTTCCACTATCTCTTCTCCCAGGTCTCGGATTCTGCCAGTCATTTCTGCCAGTTCCATGTAATCTATCAGTTGCATCTGCCATTCTTCCAAGGTGGGCAAATCTTGTGTCTTCCAATATTTTGCGATGAGAATCCTTGCTACTGTTACTGCATACATAAAGAAAGTTCTGTCCTTCTTTAACACCATTTGGCCAACAATGCCCAAAAGAAAGGCCTCTGGTTTCTTAGGGAAGGTATATTTAAATACCTTTTTCAGTTCATTATAGATCATTTCCCAGAAAGCCTTAATCCTTGGGCATGTCCACCAAAGGTGAAAGAATGTTTCCTCAGTTTCTTTACATTTCCAACATTTATTGTCTGGCAAATGGTATATTTTTGCAAGCTTGACTGGGGTCATGTACCACCTGTATATCATTTTCATAATATTTTCTTTCAGGGCATTACATGCCGTAAATTTCACACCGGTGGTCCATAACCGTTCCCAGTCAGCAAACATAATATTATAGCCAATGTCTTGCGCCCATTTTATCATTGCTGATTTAACCGTTTCATCCTGAGTGTTCCATTTTAACAGCAAGTTATACATTCTTGAAAGTACCTTAGTTTTTGGTTCTAACAGTTCTGTTTCTAGTTTCAATTTTTCCACCTGGAATCCTATTTTTTTGTCTGCCTTATAGGCCTCCCTAATCTGACCATAATGTAACCAATCTCGCACTTTGTCCTTTAGTTTCTCAAAACTCTGCAATCTCCAAGTGTCTCCATCTTTTTCTACTATCTCCCAATATTTTGGCCAGTTGGCCTCCATATTGAGTCTTCTGAGCCTTGGCTTCCATTGGTGACAACCACCTTGGGGTCTTACTTTCTAATAAATCTTTATATCTTGTCCAGACATTGAACAGTGTCTTCCTGACTATATGGTTCTTAAACGCTTTATGAGCTTTTACCTTGTCATACCACAGATATGCATGCCACCCAAACTCATTGTTAAACCCTTCCAAATCCAAGATGTCAGTGTTTTCCAGAAGTAACCAATCTTTCAACCAGCAGAAAGCTGCTGATTCATAATACAGTTTCATATCTGGCAGGGCAAACCCCCCTCTTTCTTTAGCATCAGTTAATATTTTAAAATTTATTCTGGGCTTTTTGCCCTGCCAGACAAACCTAGAAATATCTCTCTGCCACTTTTAAAACAATCCATCTTGTCCACAATCTGCAAAGTCTGAAACAAAAACAACATTTTTGGCAATACATTCATCTTTATAATAGCTATTCGACCCAACAAGGAAAGCTTCAATTTTGACCAAATTTCTAGATCCTTTTTTATTTCTGACCAGCATTTTTCATAATTGTCTTTAAATAAATTCAAATTTTTAGCCGTCATGTTAACCCCTAAATATTTCACTTTTTTAACCACATTTAACTCTGTCTCCTTCTGAAACCTTTCTTTTTCCAAAGTTGTCAATTTCCCCCCCAAAAAACCTTAGTTTTCTGCTTGTTTAATTTAAATCCTGCCACTCGACCAAATTCTTGAATCAGTTCTAACACCCTCTTAGTACTAGATTCTGGCTCCTGTAATGTCAAAACAAGGTCATCTGCAAAAGCCTTAAGTTTATATTGTTTGGCCCCAACCTGAATTCCTTTAATCAACTGGTCTCCTCTAATCATATTCAAGAGCGCCTCCAGGACCGAGATGAATAACAGTGGGGAAATAGGGCAACCCTGTCGTGTTCCTTTCTCAATTTTAAACTCTTCTGACACCACATTATTGACTATCAATTTCGCCTTTTGTTCTGAGTAAATTGCATCTATGCCATTTTCAAACCCCCGTCCCACTCCCATCCCTTTAAGATTTTTCTTCATAAAATTCCATGAAATATTATCAAAGGCCTTCTCCGCATCTATGAAAATCAACACTGCTTTTGTATTAGTATTCATTTGCAATAGTTCCAAAATGTCAATAATGTTCCTTGTATTGTCAGACAAATGTCTACCTGGGAGGAAGCCTGCCTGGTCTTTATGAATCACTTCATTTAACACTCGTTTTAGTCTATTAGCTAAAATGTCTGCAAAAATTTTGTAATCCACATTTAAAAGGGAAATGGGATGTTAGGATATTTCCGTTCCACCTTAAAGGGAGCAGGCTTTGTGAGTCACAGAGTCTGCGCATGTCCTGTTCACAGGATGTTTATGTTTGCTATTCCTTTCGATTTGTCAGTCGGTCAGAGACGCTGACTCAGAACGGTCATGTTTTTCTTTGTTCTGTTCAACGCTAAATAAAGTCTGTAGATTATGCTCTTCTGCGGTGCAAGCTTTCTGGCTGTGTTTTTCTGCTGAAAGAGGGTGCCCCAGCCTAGGAATGTGGCAATCTATTTCTAAGGCTTTGTGCCCCTAATTGCTGATACTGCGTAACTGCGTGACTACGGGAGGCCGATGGATCGTCCGGCAGCCGGCTTGGGGGCTCAGATGGACGTTATCTCCCTGGCAGTATCCCAACAACAAGGTTTCGGGCCCAGATTCACAGCACCTACAGGAGAGTAAAACTGCAACAGACTGCGTTTGAGAGGTACGGGGGAAAAGCGAAAGAAAGAAGGGAGGCTTTTCTGTTTACCTCGGAAGGAGTCTTTGATCTCCGGCAGGGCTTAATTGGCCTGGGAGCCGAGCCAGAGAGTTCGTGATTAATGAGCTGCCGAGATAAGGAGTCTCTGAAGTTAATAAGACTCACGGCTAAAGTAAAAGGCTGGAAATGGAGTTTTTCCAAGCTTCTGGAGATGCTGACTGTCCTAAGTTACATGGGCAGAATTATGAAACCTGGGCAAAATGGTGTGAAAGTTTGCTGTGTCAGTTTGGGGTGTGGCATACCGTTTCTGAGCCCCCCCCCCCGGTTCCTCTGACAGAGAGATGGAAAGCCGATGATTCGAAGGCGATAGACGTAATAGTCTTATCCGTATCTCTTGAGGAAATTAAGACGCTTGCTGGCAACACCACTGCACGTGGGATGTGGGATGCTTTGAAGAAAGCCCACCAGCCAGTCATCCCAGCCCAGAGTTTGACTGCATCGGAGGTCCTAGCTGTTTCCCAGAATGCAAGTGAATGCAGGGATGCTGAGGGCACCGGTTGCAAGCTGCAGGGGAAGCTGACCGTCACGTCATCCCAGGCAGCATTCCAGCCTCCAGGGGGAGCCAAGGAGTCGGCAGCTGAGAGCTCTGTTTCTCGTGGGAACCAAGGTCATCGCCTTTGCAGAGGCCGGAAAGGCAAAGGTAAACAGAGGCAGACGCCTGCAGATGGCCAGAAGCAGAGGGAGGGTGAAGAGCCTGCGCCAGGGAAAAACAAGGCTATGTTTGCTGGCACTGCTTCACCAAAGGCTAAAGGCACGTCTGCTGACCAGAAGCAGGGGGGCAAGCTGCAAAAGCCCACGCCAGTGGAAAACAAGGTTTTGTTTGCTGGCACAGCTTCACCAAAGGCTAAAGGCACGTCTGGTGGCCAGGAGCAGCAGGGGGGCAAGCTGCAAAAGCCCACGCCGGTGGAAAACAAGGGTTTGCTTGCTGTAAAGACTGCTCCAACAGCCAAAGGCAGATTTATTGTCGATTCAGGTGCGAGCTGCCACGTCACGAAGGATCGCCACCTGTTTATCTCCTTCAAGCCTCAGGAAGGTGAGATCCACCTGGCTGACGGAAGGACGTTGCAAATCGCAGGAGAAGGGACTGTGAAACTTGCAAGTCTGCACACTACCATCAGTAATGTACTTTATGTTCTGGGTGCTGCAAGCAACTTGCTCAGTGTCCCACAGCTTACTGGGCGTGGTTTTCAGATTTCCTTCAAGAGGAGCGTCTGTGTCATCAGTAAAGGCAAAGAGGACTATTTGTATGCAAAGTTTATGGATGGTTTGTTCCATATAACTTATGACGACACTGCTGTTGTATCTAATGCTGATTCTTGTTGTGTTGCACAAACTAACAAAGTTCTTCATGCAGGTTGCATTCACGATGCGCATCGAAGGTTTTGTCACCTCTCTTGGAAGGCACTGGCCAAGATGCCAGAGGTGGTTGAAGGTTTTGAACATCAAACCCTGTAAATTTCACATGAAATGTGTATCTTGTGCAGAGAACAAGGTGAAGGTTGCTCCAAAAGGCAAGGAGTCTAGCAGGCAGGCTTCCAAACCCTACCAGCTAGTGCATGAGGACCTGGTTGGGCCACTTACGCCCTCTTTAGGGGGAGCAAGGTACTTCATGGTTCTAATTGATTCTTTTTCCAGGTACATTCATGTGTTTTTGCTCGAACAGAAATCGCAAGCGTTTCCGAAGTTTAAGGCATTCTGTGCTTGGTTGGAGAATGTGCACGGTAAACGTATTGCCTGTTTGTTTACTGATCGGGGCGGGGAGTTCATTTCTCAGCAGTTTGAAGCTTTTCTGACTGAGAAGGGAATCCAGCATGACATGTCAACGCCCAGATCGCCATGGATGAATGGGCTTGCGGAGCGAGCAAATCAGACATTGCTGCAAGGAATGAAAACCTTGTTGCATGATGCCAATCTCCCTGATAAGTTTTGGGGGGAAGCTTTGGGGAATTTGGTTTATATCGTTAATCGCAGATTGTCATCACCTATTGGCTGTACCCCCTATGAGAAGATGTTTGGTAAGAAACCCAACATCAAGCACATGAAAATTTTTGGTTCTGACATGTGGGTACACTCCCCACAAACCAACAAGCTTGGGAAGCGTGGGGCACATGGTTTGTTCATGGGGTACGAAAAAGGTGCATACAGGGTATGGATGACTAACTCTAAGTCCATTAAGTTCACAAGGAGTGTTGAGTACAATCCTAAATGGGGGGAAAATGTGGGAATTTTCCAGAGTTACCCAGAGGAGGATGAAGGTGATGTCAAGCATGCAGCAAAAGCTGAGGAAGCTGCTGAGGATGATGATGATGAGGAGGAGGAGGATGATGATGATCAGAGTTCGGATTCCAGTTCAGTGGGCGGCGCTGCTGCTGGTGTCAGTGACAGTGATGACACAGCAGACTACAAGAGCGCAAAGGCCTCAGTCAGACCATCTGATGCGTCTGACATTGAACTGGAAGAACCACTGTTCACCATTGGTCATTTTTCTCCTAAGAAAGAGGAGATGAGTCAAGAAGACTTGCGTCTAGTACGTAGGTCTGAAAGGGCGACCAAAGGCAGACCTCCAAAGAGATTTGCTGATGTGTTTGCTAAGACAGCAACTGCTGTTCTTAGTAGCTCAGAGAAGGTGTGGGAACCTTCAAGCTTCAAAGAGGTTCAGGAGTTAACCTCTGAAGATGCTGAGCCTTGGCTTAATGCCATGAAGGCTGAAGTTGATTCCTTGAACAGGAACCAAACTTGGGAACTGGTACCGGTAGTCCCAGGAATGAGACTGGATGGCAGCAAATGGGTCTTCAAGGCCAAGACAGACCAGAATGGCAAGGTAGTCAGACACAAAGCCAGATTGGTTGCCAGAGGTTTTTCACAGGTACCAGGACAGGATTACCACGAGACCTACTCACCCACACTCAAATATGAGAGCATTCGGCTGATGCTCAAGATCGCTGGGGAGGAGAAACTGCATGTTTCCCATCATGACATTAATACAGCTTTTTTGTACGGGATTTTGAATGAAGAGCTGTTCATGCTTCCACCTGATGGGATGGAGATACAGAAGGGAATGGTCTGTAAACTGGGGAAATCCTTATATGGTCTTAAGCAGAGTGCCAGGTGTTGGAACACCAAGCTCACTGAGACATTGCTTTCTCTAGGTTTTCACCAGGGCAAAGCTGATCCATGTGTGTTTGTCAAGGAGGAGGGGCAAAACAACCTGTATTGTTTATGTTTTGTTGATGATCTTCTGATGTTTTGGAAGAATCAGGCTTTCTACCAAAGCACCCTAGCTCAGCTGAAGGAGCACTTTGACATGAAGGATCTTGGTGAGGTATCCAACTATCTTTCTCTGCAGGTGGAGAAGGACCAAGCAGGTAATTTTCTGGTACACCAAACACAGAAAACTGCTGATGTATTAACCAGGTTGAATTTGGTTGATGCAAACCCAGCAGACACACCGATGGTGACAGGATACCAGGTAGACAGTACTGCTGAAGTGTTTTCTGACACAACGCTATACAGATGCATTCTAGGCAAGTTGAATTTCATTGCCAGATGTTCAAAATCTGACATAGCTGTAAGCTGTAATTTGCTTAGCAGACATGCCAACAATCCTACGGTTCAGGATTGGAAAGCTCTGAAGCGCATAGCCCGCTATTTGAAAGGGACTATGCACTACAAGCTGAGGTTCACCAGTCAGAAGACTGGGGGTCTTGAAATCTTTGCAGATGCAAGTTTTGGAAGTGACACCACGGATGGTACAAGCACTTCTGGAGTATGCTACATGTACAACCACTGCCTGTTGACTGGTTGTGCAAAAAGCAGACAACAGTGAGCCTAAGTTCCTGTGAAGCAGAACTCAATGCTCTGTCATTTTCACTCATGGATTGTGAATGGTTGATGCAACTGTTTAAGGACATCAGGGTGTCTGTGAAATGTCCTGTACAAGTGTATCAAGACAATAGATCGTGTTTGGCTTTGCTGAACTCGGAGAGTTGCAAGCAGAGAACCAAGTACTTGCAGATCAAGTTACATCGTGCAAGAGAGTGTATTCAAAAGGGACTGATTCAGGTGTCCTACATGCCAGGAAATGAAATTCCTGCTGATCTATTGTCTAAGGTTGTTAACAGAGAACAACTTAAGGTTTATGTACAAAGGTTGCAATTGGGTTGAACCACAGGTACTACAGGTTACACGGAAAGGGGGAGGATGTTAGGATATTTCCGTTCCACCTTAAAGGGAGCAGGCTTTGTGAGTCACAGAGTCTGTGCATGTCCTGTTCACAGGATGTTTATGTTTGCTATTCCTTTTGATTTGTCAGTCGGTCAGAGACGCTGACTCAGAACGGTCATGTTTTTCTTTGTTCTGTTCAACGCTAAATAAAGTCTGTAGATTATGCTCTTCTGCGGTGCAAGCTTTCTGGCTGTGTTTTTCTGCTGAAAGAGGGTGCACCAGCCTAGGAATGTGGCAATCTATTTCTAAGGCTTTGTGCCCCTAATTGCTGATACTGCGTAACTGCGTGACTACGGGAGGCCGATGGATCGTCCGGCAGCCGGCTTGGGGGCTCAGATGGACGTTATCTCCCTGGCAGTATCCCAACATGGGATGGTAGTTCTTGAGTTGTGTCTTTTCAGTTTCAGATTTAGGTATAAGTGTGATGAAAGCTTCTTTCCACATTTCCGGTGCCTTCTTCCCCTCCATAATCTCATTACATACCTCCTTCAGTGGTTGAATCAAATGGTCTTTTAAAGTCTTATAGTATTTGGAGGTTAACCCATCCGGCCCTGGAGATTTGCCCAATTGCATGTTCTGAATGGCCCCTTCGATCTCTTGTTCTGTTATCTTATGGTTCAATGTTGTCTTATTTTCTTGAGATAATTCTGGTAATCCATTGTTTCTTAAGAATTGATCTATCTCAGTCTCATTTTGCAGCCCTTGAGTGTAAAGTTGTTTAAAGTATCTCTGGAAGCATTTTCTAATCTCCACAGGGTTCTGAATGTTTCTCCCTTCAATCTCTAAATTAGTAACCGTGTTCATTTTCTGTCTTTTTTTCAACTGCCATGCTAGCAGTTTTCCACATTTGTTTGCCGAATCAAAGGTCCTTTGTCCCATTTGTTTAATTTTCCATTCCACTTCCTGGTTTATCAATTTTGTATATTGTGCTTGATGAAGTTTAATTTCTCTCAGAATCTCCTGTGGCTTTGGTTTCAGTCTTAATTTTTTCTCTCCTTTTTATTTTTTCCAAGATCTTATCTTTTTTCTCATTCTGAGCTCTTTTCTTTATCGTATTCTGTTGTATCAGAAACCCCCTCATAACCGCTTTACTTGCATCCCAGATTACTCTTTTTTCAACTGTAGTTTTCAAATTTATTTCAAAACAGTCACTCAGTCTTTTGGGCCTTCTTGACAATCTCCTGATCTCTTAGTAAGGTGTCATTCATCTTCCATCTAAAGGAACCAGTTGGAGTTAGTTTCATTTCCATCTTTACTGCATTATGGTCAGAGCAAGTTTTGGGGCAGATTTCCACCTTTCTAGTCTTAGGTGCCAGTCCTCTAGTTATCCATATTTGGTCGATTCTTGTCCATGTCATTTTGGCTTCAGAGAAGACTGTCCCCTCTCTTCCCAAGGGGTTCTTCGTCCTCCAGATGTCAACCAAGTCCATATTGTCAGTTAGTTCAAAAAAGGTTTTTGGCAGTCTGCCGTCTTTTGTCATACTTTGACTTTGCGCTTTGTCCATATTCGTAGATACCACCCCATTCATATCACCCATCATAATGATGTTATTGTAGTCCATATAGTCCAACATTGTCTCATGCAGCTTCTTATAAAATTCCGATTTCCCCTCATTTGGTGCATAAATCCCCAAAATCAGAAATTTTTCCCCTTGTGTTTGAATTTCAATTGCCAAAATTCTTCCTTGCTCATCTTTAAACAGAAATTTTGGTGACAGGCTCTCTTTTGCATATATCACAACTCCTCTCTTCTTCACTCGGTCCGATGAAATAAATTCTTGGCCTAATTTCTTATTAATTAGCAGTTTTCTGTGGAGCCTGATCACATGTGTTTCCTGCAAACAAATAATATCTAATTGTTCCTTTTTTAATAAATGGAAGATCCTCCTCCTTTTTTCCGGAGAATTAAAGCCATTAATATTCCAACTTAAAAGCTGCAGAGACATCCCAAACAAAACTATTCTCCCTTTGGTACTGGTGGTATCTCTCTCTCCTGGTCTTCAGGCCCCAAAGGTGTAGGTATAGATCTTAATGGCCCAGATCCCGAGGCTCCTGGTTCTTCTATAATCCCTTTCTGAAGGTCTTCTCCGTAGTCACTCAAAAACTTTTCCTTGTCTTCAGCTGTTTTGATTTTCACTTTCTTCCCTTTAAAGGTAAAAGATAGTCCCTGGGGGAATTCCCACCTAAAGGCAATTGTGTTACTTCTCAACAATTTCACCAGATCTCCGTAGCAAGATCTAAGTTCCAATAAGTGTTTCGGGATATCTTTGTAAATTTCCACTCTCAAATCCTGAATTTCAAGTGTCTTTTGAAAATGTGCACTCAGAATCTTGTCTCTTTCTTCCTTCGTTCTCAGAGAAATCAAGCAGTCTCTAGACTTGCCCTTTCTCACTCCTTTTCCAAGTCTGAATGCACTTACAATTTTGAAGTCTTTATCTTCTTCCAAAGGCCAAAATTTTGTAAATTCTCTTGTCAAATATTCAATTAAATCCCCTTTTTCAAGTTCTGGAACTGACCTCAATCTCAAATTATTTTCCTTACTTCTTAGTTCTATCATAGACAGATAAGCCTGATGTTCACCAATCTGCTTACGCATAGGTTTTACTTCCTCTTGCACAGCCTCTGCTTTCTGTTTGGCCTCCTCAGCTATTTTACGATTTTCTGTGGTAGCTTCAAATAGTTTCCCAATTGATTGTGCATTTAAAGCGACTTGTTGGGTCAGATTGTTAACGCTAACTGTATTTTGGTCGATTTTAGATGATTGTTCAGCTACTTGCTTACTCAGGCCTTCCAGTTTTTCAAAAATTTTATCTAGTACTGAAGGAGATTCCCCTCCTGCAGCCATTCCTTCCGGCCTGGCTTGCTCAAGTTCTTCCTCTTGTGCCACAGAAAGAATAGGGACAGATGATCTACGCAGCTGTGAGATTATGGTCGTTTGTTGTGTTTTAGCTTTGGCTGATCTTGTTCTCCCAGTTCCACTCATCCCACTTCTGTCTACGTGTCAAGGTCAGTCAGTATGCAATTCCCATGGGAATCCACAAGTCCACAAATAAGAAGAGAAGAAGGAAAAACAAATCCCCAGTAGTTGTAATCCAAAGTCCCTCTAGAGGGAGTTTAAATGTATCTTAAGGGAAGAAACAAAGTTATTGTTCATGGAAAGTTTCTCAAATTGCTCCAGATCCCTTAAGCATTTGTAACAATATCAGACAGCCTCAAAATCCCAAAAGACCTTCAGATCTTTTATGTTTAGCAGAGTTAGTCTTTAAGGTACTTACAATGTCTCTAAAAAGTGCCAGATTCGATGTAACAATGTAGCAGTTCGGGTAGCAGTCCAATGTAACAATCCAGTATAACAGAGTCCACAATCTGACAGTTCTAACAGTCTGGCAGCCCGACTGCCAGGGTTTCTTGATAAATTTGTAAATCCACTGAGGAAGAGGTAAAAAGGCATCCACAAATAAAAAGATAAAATCCACTGGTATCAAGGCAAAATCAATTCAATCGATGCACTGATTAGTTCCTTTTAAGCACAGCTTCAAAGGCATTAGAGAGTTTAAAGTCTTTGCTTTGGATCTTTAAGCAGTACCGGGAGACGGACTTCCTGGTTGCGTCTCCCGCTTTGGCCAAATTTCAGTTAAATTTAATCCCAAATTCGATCGGTTCCCCTACTCACGGGTTGTTGCTTTTTAGCTGAATGTTCCCAGGAAAAGGGTCAGCGCTCACCGACAGCAGCTTTGCGGCTTCACTCCACAGAAAGAGCGATCGACTCACAGCACCGCGCCAGCCCTTTCACGCTCCGGATCCCCTTACAGGGTCCCTTCAACGTTTCAAGGGGCGCTGATGGTGCCCACCGAGTCCCACGGCCACAGGCTGTCTCTTCCTGTGGTTTTCCAGCAAGGGTCTGTAGCGGACGACCCGTTTCTGCGGAGCTTCCCCTTCACCGATGGAAGGAGACCGCCATTGCCGTTCGCGCCGCCCCCGGAAGTCATATTTTTTGCTTCAAATTATGGATGCATTTACATAGCAGAAAGTTCATCACAAAGCACTGGTCCAATGTGGATTTCCCTCTTTGGAAACCTGCCTGGACTTCAGATATCACCTTATTTGTATCTGCCCATTCTTCTAGTCTCCCAAGAAGGAGCCTGGCATATAGTTTGGAGGCTACATCTAACAAACTAATGGGTCTATAATTGGCAGGGTTTTTCTTATCACCCTTTTTATATATTGGGGCAATTATACTCAACTTCCACCCTTCAGGTATGCGACCTGAGCTGTTAATGTATGAAAACAGTTTTGCAAAAATGGGAGACCAGAAATCAGGTCTTATCTTATAGATCTCCATTGGGATCATGTCTTCTCCTGGAGCTTTATTAGCTAGCTGGCTTGCGATTAGCCTCTTAATCTGATTGGGCGTGACGTCTGGCCATTCTGGCAGTTCTGATAACTGAGTGTAGTAAACTTGTGCGGGTGGGTCAGGACAGGGGCCATATATTCCTGTAAAATATGTCACCCAATACTTTCCTTGGACAGATGCTTCTAACGAGTAGCCCAGCCCATTTGTGCCTTGGGCAACCAGATGCCAAAATTTTCGTGAATCCTTTTGAAGTGCTGCATCTCCCAATGCTTTCCACTGTTCATAATATATTTGTTTCTTGCTTTTAAGAAATAATTTATAATTGCATCGTAATTGGGCTACCTCAGCTTGTAGAGCAAGATTGTGCTTATCCTGTTTTAACTTCAATTTTCTAAGTTCCCTAGCTAGACATTTTTTGCTATTCTGACATTCCTTATCAAACCAAGTCTGTCTCTTAAACTTTTTGTTTTTTATCACACTAGTTGTGGTCATCAATGGGCGCATTCGATTGATTATGTTCTCATAAAGTCCGATTATGTTTCCTGTTTCTAACAACATTTCCCCCTTTAATAAATCAAATTCATGGGAATCCAGGATCTGAATCATTTTTTCTTGGACCTGTGCATTCCATTTTAACCTTCTATTTCCGAGTATCAGATATTCTGTTTCATCCAATAATTTAGGAAAGGCAGGAGAAACGAATGATGTCAGAGATAACTCAAGTGGAAAGTGGTCACTTTCAGCTCTGGGAATTATCCTGAAGGTATCTCGGTTAACTGGCACATTATTAGATGTTAGGATATAATCTATGGTGCTAGTAAATCCTCTGGCTGAGATAAAAGTAAGATAACCCTCTTGATCCCCTTGACCGTGCCCATTGCATAACAAAAGGTTATGCTTAATTGTAAGTTCACAAAGATATTTCCCAGCGTGATTAGAGGTGGTGTCCATTGCTGCCCTCTGACAGATTTCGGGTTCGTCCTCCAAGTTTAGTCCAGATAATACTGTATTTTGTGGGGAAACAAGGCCGATCCGGGCATTGAAGTCACCTCCCAAGACAAGCCGAGCATTAGGTGACAGAGAGTCTATACTTTTGAGTAGTTGGTCAAGTTTTTCCCAATATGATCTCAGTTCCCCACAAGACTTTACTGGAGGTATGTACACGCAGATGAAATAAGTATTTCTCAGGAGACTATCAGAAAGGGACAACACTAAAAAATTAGGGGTGGTCAACTGTTGAATTGATACATTAAGAGAGGTTGACACCAGCACCGCCAGGCCCCCACTAGGCCTTCCATACTTTACAGTTTTAAGAGCTGGTTGAGTGTAACTTGTAAAACCCTGTAACTCAACCATAGTGCCCTCTTTTGCCCAGGTTTCTTGAAGAAAGATGATATCATGTGTTTGTAGATAAGAACAGAAATCACTGTCTTGGATCTTGTTCGTCCACCCTGTTACATTCCATGAGAGAAGTTTAATTCTTTTACAGTGATTTACTCTTAGTCAATTGTTGGACAATGTACTCTCGGAGTTTACCAGTTTTTGAGGCAACAGAGTATTGCTAATGCTACTGGAATAATCCAGATGTTTGATTATTTCAGTCGTCGTACATAAAGTACTCACATTTGTAATCACTGGGCCTTTTCTTTGCAAATTGCTTGCCAATGGGGATTTCTTGGGTGTATTTCCTGACTCCTCCTCTTCTAAATATCTCATCTTTGTCCAATACTCCGGTGGTTCTATAGTTATCATTCTGTTGTGGCCATTGGGTCTATTGTCAGTCACTGCCTCCGGTTCTTTAATCTCTTTCAATGTCTGGCTCATAAGATCAAGCCTCTTGATAACTGTTTGTTGCTCTTCCTGAGGGAGATTCCTAAAGGAGCTGAGAAAATCCTCTTCCAAAGGATTTACAGAGTGCTCAGATTCCTGAAGATGATTGTCTAAAGGAATCGGCTGTTCCTTTTGGCTCACCTGGTTATTTTGATGTTGGGCATGATCCTGCGAATTCAACTCAGGCATGTCTGTCTCCTCCCCACCTGTCAAGTTTTTTGTGATGTCATTACTTCCGTTGGGGATCCAGGCTTTGGCTTTGTGGGCCCCTCTGAAGCACCAGTCCTCATCTTACATAAGGGTGCAACAATAGAATTGCGAAATAGCCGGGTTGGAAAAACTCCTCTACTTGACAATCTGAATTTCAGCTTGTGAATCAGTGAGGGCAGTCTAGTAGAGGAAAAAGTTAACATAATTTTTGGGGTTTGATTTGTGATATTCAAGAGTTCAGTCCTAACGAGGTCGATCTCTGTAAGTCCAATGCCAAGTAAGTCTGATAAATGTCGTTTGGAACGCTGGGCACCTTTCCAGCTAGGAGATTGATTTGGCCTTCCACAAATTGTCATGCAGATCTTTTTTGGTTGGAAGATTAAATAAGAAGAGTTTGTTTTAAGAGCCTCTGCGCGTTCTATGTTGAGCTTAGGGGTCTGCTCTTGTTGTCGCCAATTCCCTTTGGTACTATGGTGTTCTGTTGATGCCTGCTTGTTATTAACTGATAAACTGTGGACCTCTTTGGATAACTGGGTTATTTGAGAGGCAATACCTCTAATTTGCTGGAAGATATGCTCAACCGTTCTTGCAACTAGAGTTAATTGGGTGCTCTCCTTACTTGTTATTCCTTCCTCTCTGAGCGGCACAGGATCAACTTGCCCCATTGCGGAATCCAGTTCCACGCTCTCACCTTGAATACTCTCCCCACACTCACAATCATCTTCAAGAGGAGAAAACCGGTTTTTTGTTGGAACTATAAAAGCAGATTTGTTAAAAAAGTCCTCTATTTTAAATTGTTTGGGAACCGGTGAGAGAGCTACATCCTCTGGGTCCCTGTGGCGTTTACTAGCAGGCATAGCGTCACCGTGGGGAGTAAACAAGGAGAGGTTTCCCCAACCAAAAAAGAGAGAAAAAATAGAAAGTGCTCAGTTTGTTCAATTTAAGAGCTTCTCTGTGTGGAGACTGCCAGGAGTTTCAGGAACAAAGTATAGAAGGGAGTTGGCGGTGAATAGCTAGCATCTGGCGGCCTGCCCAGGATGCTTCACAGAACTTGCCCAAGATGTTTCTCATAGCATAGACAAGAAGGTGCTGTTAGAATCTCAGTAGGTTGGTAAGTTTAAAAGTAGAGAAGTAAAAAAGGAAAAATTACTTCCCTGGGTGGCAGTCAATGCTAATTACTGTCCTGTTATCTGCAGAGCTCCGAAGTCTGCTTGCTAAGCCGTCACCATCTTGGGTAAAACCTCCGAGCAGGCCAATGGCTTGTCTACTCCAGCATCCGGTTCCTGCAGGGCAAGAGCACTCTGCCCACTTGTGATACCTAGCAACTGTTAGAATATTTCCGTTCCACCTTAAAAAAGGAGCAGGTTGTTGTGAGTCACAAAGTCTGCATACTTCCGGCTCACACGAAGTTTCTGTTTTTGTATATAGCTTTTGTTTCTCTCTGCACCTAGACACGCAGGCAGGCAGTCATGTTTTCCCTTTGTTCTGACCAACGCTGAATAAAGCTGTAAATATGCTGCTCTCCTGAGTACATCTTTCGTTGTGCGAACTCTGCGAAAAGGGCATGCATGAGTCGTGGGATGTGGACAGCTATTTCCGAGGCTCGTGTCTCTAATTGACTGATACTGTATCTATGGGAGATTGATGGATCGTCCTGAGACGATGTGGAGGCATGATGGCCTTTGTCTCCCTGGCAGTATCCCAACAACAGGTTATGGGCCCAGATTCACAGCACTTACAGGAGAGTAAGACTGCAAAAGACTGCAAAAGGTATGTGGGGAAAAGCGAGGCTTTTCTGTTGCTGTGGCAGAGTCTTTGAAGTCCGGCAGGCTAATTAGCCTGGGAGACGAGCCAGAGGCCTCATGATTTATGAGTTGCCAAGATAAGGAGTCTTTGAAGGAAATAAGACTCACGGCCAAAGGCCAAAGGCAAGTTTGATGGCCAGGAGCCAGGGGGCAAGCAGCAGCAGCCCAAGCCAGTGGAAAACAAGGTTCTGTTTGCTGGCACTGCTTCTCCAAAAGCGAAAGGAAAGTTTGTTGTCGATTCTGGAGCGACAAGGCATTTATCGAAGGATAAACATCTGTTTATCTCCTTCACGCCTCAAGATGAAGAGATCCACCAGGCTGATGGAAAGACGTTGCAAATCGCAGGAGTCAGGACTGTGAAACTGGCAAGTCTGCGTACAACCATCAAAGACGTACTTTATGTTCCAGAGTCTGCAGACAATTTGCTCAGTGTCCCACAGCTGACTGGACGTGGCTTTGAGATTTCCTTCAAGAAGAGCGTCTGTGTCATCAGGAAAGGCAAAGAGGACATTTTGCATGCAAAGTTTATAGATGGCTTGTTCTGTATAACTTATGATGACAATGGTGTTGCTGTGTCTAATGTTGAATCTTGTTGTGTTGCATAAACTAACAAAGTTCTTCATGCAGGATGTATTCACGAGGCACACCGAAGATTTGGTCACGTGTCTTGGCAGGCACTGGCCAAGATGCCTGGGTTGGTTCAGGGTTTGAACATCAAGCCCTGTAAGTTTCACATAAAATGTGTATCTTGTGCAGAGAACAAGGTGAAGGTTGCTCCAAAAGGCAAGGAGTCTAGCAGACAGGCTTCCAGACCCTACCAGCTTGTCCACGCAGACCTGGTTGGTCCACTTGCGCCCTCTTTGGGTGGAGCAAGGTACTTCATGGTTCTAATTGATTCTTTTTCCAGGTACATTCATGTGTTTATGCTCCAGCAGAAGTCGGAAGCGTTTCCTAGGTTCAAGGCGTTCTGTGCATGGTTGGAGAATGCTCACAGTAAACGTATTGGCTGTATGTTTACTGATCGAGGCGGTGAATTCATTTCTCAGCAGTTCGAAGCTTTCCTGACTGAGAAGGGAATCTAGCATGACCTCTCAACGCCTAGATCTCCATGGATGAATGGACTTGTTGAGCGAGCAAACGAAACTTTGCTGCAAGGCCTAAAAACCTTGTTGCATGATGCCAATCTCCCAGAGAAGTTTTGGGGGGAGTCTTTGAACACGTTTGTTTATTCCTATAGCAGGAGACTGTCATCAACTATTGGTTGTACTCCCTATGAGAAGATGTTTGGTAAGAAACCTTACGTCAAGCACATGAGAATCTTTGGTTCTGACATGTGGGTCCACACCCCACAGAGCAGCAAGCTTGGGAAGCGTGGGGCACATGGTTTGTTCATGGGGTACAAAAAAGGTGCATACAGGGTATGGATGACTGACTCTAAGTCCATTAGGTTCACAAAGAGTGTTGAGTACAATCCTAAGTGGGGGCAAAATGTGGGGATTTTCCAGAGTCACTCAGAGGAGGATGAAGATGATGTGAAAAAAGCAGATGATGTTGAGGAAGAAGAGGAAGCTGATGATGATGATCAGAGTTCGGATTCCAGCTCAGTGGGCGGCGCTGCTGCTGGTGTCAGCAAAAGTGATGACACAGCAGACTACAAGAGCGCAAAGGCCTCAGTCAGACCATCTGATGCGTCTGACAATGAACTGGAAGAACCACTGTTCACCATTGGTCACTTTTCTCCTAAGAAGGAGGAGATGAGTGCAGAAGACCTGCGTCTAGTACACAGATCTGAAAGGGCCACAAAAGGCAAACCTCCAAAGAGATTTGCTGATGAGTTTGCTAAGACAGCAACTGCTGTTCTTAGTAGCTCAGAGAAGGTGTGGGAACCTTTAAGCTTCAAAGAGGTTCAGGAGTTAACCTCTAAAGATGCTGAGCCTTGGCTTAATGCCATGAAGGCTGAAGATGATTCCTTGGATAGGAACCAAACCTGGGAGCTAGTCCCGGTAGTCCCAGGAATGAGACTGGATGGCAGCAAATGGGTCTTCAAGGCCAAGACAGACCAGAATGGCAAGGTTGTCAGGCACAAAGCCAGATTGGTTGCCAGAGGTTTTTCACAGGTACCAGGACAGGATTACCATGAGTCCTACTCACCCACCGTCAAGTATGAGAGCATTCGGCTAATGCTCAAGATTGCTGCAGAGGAGAAACTGCACGTTTCCCATCACGACGTTAATACAGCTTTTTTGTACGGGGTTTTGGGGGAGGAGCTGTATATGCTTCCACCTTACGGGATGCAGATACAGAAGGGAATGGTCTGTAAACTTCAGAAGTCCTTATATGGTCTCAAACAGAGTGCCAGGTGTTGGAACACATAACTCACTGAGACATTGTTTTCTCTTGGTTTTCACCAAGGCAAAGCTGATCCATGTGTGTTTGTCAAGGAGGAGGGGCAAAACAAACTGTATTGTTTATGTTTTGTTGTTGATTTGCTTCTGTTTTGGAAGAATCAGGCTTTGTACCAAAGCACCCTCTCTCAGCTGAAGGAGCACTTTGATATGAAGGATCTTGGTGAGGTATCCAACTATTTTTCTCTGCAGGTGGAGAGGGACCAAGCAGGTAATTTTCTGGTACACCAAACACAGAAAATTGCTGATGTATTAACCAGGTTGAATTTGGTTGATGCAAACCCAGCAGACAAACCGATGGTGACAGGTTACCAGGTAGATAGTACTGCTGAAGCATTTTCTTTTTTTAATAAAATATTTATTAAGGGTTTTAAACAAATTTAAACAATACAACAAACTTCCCATTCACAATCCAAAAGAAAAAAAGGAAAACACCATAAGCCAAAAAAGACATACAGAACATACAGAAAAACCAATCAAAAGACATAAAAAGGCATAAAAAAGAGAATGATTCAGTTTCTTAAATATTATTTCCATAACCCTCTTTCATGACTCCCTCACATCTCCCTTTTCTGTGTTCCTGTTTACAAGATCATGTTCAGCAATACTTCACCTTCTCTCAAAATTTGTTTTAAATTGTACATTTCAACTATTATGTCTCCAATTTTACCCTTTGTTATCAAGTATTTAAATATTTAAGCTTGACATGATATTATTCAAATTTCATCTTTGTTCTTATAATTCAGTTATTTTCTTACTCCTTTGCGCTAGATTACTAATGCCGTGTTGTCTTTAGATCCTGCATCCTTCTGCTGAAGCATTTTCTGACACTACGCTGTACAGATGCATTCTAGGCAAGCTGAATTTCATTGCTAGATGTTCAAGACCTGACATAGCTGTAAACACTAACCTGCTTAGCAGACATGCTAACAATCCTACTGTTCAGGATTGGAAAGCTCTGAAGCGCATAGCCCACTATTTGAAAGAGACTTTGCACTACAGGCTGAGGTTCACCAGTCAGAAGACTAGAGGTCTTGAAATATTTGCAGGTGCTAGTTTTGGAAGTGACACCATGGATGGTACAAGCACTTCTGGAGTATGCTACATGTACAACCACTGTCTGTTTGACTGGCTATGCAAGAAGCAGACAACAGTAAGCCTAAGTTCCTGTGAAGCAGAACTCAATGCCCTGTCATTTTCACTCATGGATTGTGAATGGTTGATGCAACTGTTTCAGGACATCAGAGTTTCTGTGAAATGTCCTATACAAGTGTATCAAGACAATAGATCCTGTTTGGCTTTGCTGAACTCAGAGAGTTGCAAGCAAAGAACCAAGTACTTGCAGATTAAGTTACATCATGCAAGAGAGTGTATTCAGAAAGGACTCATTCAGGTGTCCTACATGCCAGGAAATGAAATTCCTGCTGATTTGTTGTCTAAGGTTGTTAACAGAGAACAACTTAAGGTTTATGTACAGAGGTTGCAATTGGGTTGAACCACAGGTACTACAGGTTACACGGAAAGTGGGAGGATGTTAGGATATTTCTGTTCCACCTTAAAAAAGGAGCAGGCTGTTGTGAGTCACAAAGTCTGCATACTTCTGGCTCACAGGAAGTTTCTGTTTTTGTGTATAGCTTTTGTTTCTCTCTTTGCCTAGACACGCAGGCAGGCAGTCATGTTTTTTCCTTTGTTCTGACCACCGCTGAATAAAGCTGTAAATATGCTGCTCTCCTGAGTGCATCTTTCGTTGTGCGAACTCTGCGAAAAGGGTGTGCATGAGTCCTGGGATGTGGACAGCTATTTCCAAGGCTCATGTCACTAATTGACTGATACTGTATCTACGGGAGATTGATGGATCGTCCTGAGACGATGTGGAGGCATGATGGCCTTTGTCTCCCTGGCAGTATCCCAACAGCAACTGGCTTTCAGAGGTGGACTACCCCTGGCCATTGAGGTTCTGCACATGAAGAACACTACTGGATCAGACAAAAGGAGGTCCATCTAGCCCAGCATCCTGTTCTCACAGGACTCAACCTAATGCCCCAACAGGAAACCTGCAAGCAGGACCCAAATACAAGAGCATGGCCATCCTGACCTCCTCCTTCACATATCTGACCAACCCTCTTTTAAAGCCATCCAAGTTGGTGGCCCTCACTGCCTCCCTTGGGAGGGAGTTCCGCCCTTTACAATGCCCTTGTGAAGAAGGGCTTTGCTCCCTCCATCCTGAATCTTCCAACATCTGCCTTCATTGTATGTCCACCAGTTCTAGTGTTATGGGAGAGGGAGAAAAACTTTTTGCTTTATCATAGAATTGTAGAATTGGAAGGGACCCTGAGGGTCCAACCCCCTGCAATGCAATCTTAGCTAAAGCTGGTGGGTGGCCATCCTGAGGAGATTTCACCCCTCCCATACCCAAGAATCTCCTGATGGTCTCCTGATGGTCTCTGCTGACTCTCCAGAGAGGAGGAGGCGTGTCCTGCCTATCTACTTATTCTGCCCAGCAACATATCAGTGTGTGTGTGTGAGTGAGAGACAGTCAGTCAGTATATCGGAGAAAGTGAGAGTGTTAGAGATTCTAGAGATAAGATTCCTGCTAAATGCAGCTGCAGACTCTCAGTGTAGCATTGATTTATGCTTAGAATATTCAGCTCTCTATATAGTTTTGTATCATAGTTGTAGTTACAGAATAAAAGGAAGATATTCTACAGAGCTGCTTTCCGAGTGGTTTATACTCTGCAAGACTCTGCAAAACTCTGCTGCGCAACGACTGTATTATTGAGACAGTGAATCCGGTGCTCTCAGCTCTAAGCTGTGAGTCCACAGCACTGTGACCTGTTCCTGAGAGAAAGAAGGTCTCTGGCGGTGCTTCCCAGCTCGCCTAGCCCAGTCGGGGTTGAGGTGCATGAGTCCAGTTGGTGCACTGGCTCTAGGGCGATGCTGACATCGGTTATGGGCCCAGTCGTTGTTCCAGTCGTCTGACCTGACGTTGTTCCAGTCATCCCAGTCGTCCCAGTCGCCAGAGGTTTCTGTTGCTGATTGCCGGATGGTGGAACGGACGCTGCATGCTGGACTGATTTGCGGTGCCCAGAAGCAGAGCTGTTTTGGAGCAGAGTATTCAAGCTGCCGCTGTTGCTGTTGCTGCTGCTTGATTTATGGAGGTATGTTGCTGACTGCCAAAGGAAGAAGATAGCATCCCTGTTTGCCTGTTAATTGCGCTCTGAGTGGGAGAGAGAGTGGCTGAAGGAGTCAAGGCTTTATCTGTGTTGCACGAGGGAAGTGTCTTGCTCTAAGTAATAGGAGACATGGCCTGTGCACATTCTGGCCAGATGGCTCTGTCCTTTCCTCTCCTCACGCCTGAAACCTATGCAGTTTGGCAAGTAAAGATGAAAGCGCTTTTACAGAGGGAGAAGCTATTTCACACGATAGAAGATGACCCGCCACATAAGGATGATGATGATTGGGCTGAGTGGCATGCTGCAGATATGAAAGCCCGAGGGACAATTGTTTTGAGTGTTTCAGACCACTTGCTGGTGAACTTAGAGGGTCAAGAGACTGCACAAGCTGTTTGGCATAAGTTGAGAGATATGCATCTGAGGCAGAATGCTGGTTCCAGTGTGATTTTCTTCAAGAAGCTGTGCAGGCTGCAGTTGGAGAAAGGTGGTGATTTGCCTAGCCATCTATCTCAATTAAAGCGTCTCAGACAGGACCTTGTTCAGCGAGACCTGGCTATTTCAGAGGCTGTGTTTGCAATGCTGATGATAAATAGCCTAGATGAGTCTTATGATGGAGTAGCTGCCCAGATTTCCACGATGCCTTCTGACCGGCTAACAGAAGATTATGTGTCTAGCGTGCTCTTGAATGAGTGGGATCGCAGACAGGCTGTTAGAGAAAGCCGGGACTGTGCTGTTAAAAATGTGCTTGAAAATGTGCCTGAGTCTTCAGCAGGGGAAAGTGAAAGTGAAACTGCTACTGTTAAAGCTTTGAAACTGAAGCGGTGCTTTTCGTGTGGAGCACAAGGCCATTTGAGTTTCCAGTGTAAGAAGTCTTCAAAGAAGAAGGGAAACTTCAGAGGCAGAGGGGGAGGAGGAAGAAATCCCCAAGCACCTGCTACTTCAAAGGCCTTGATCTCTCGCTGTTCCAGTCAACGTGGGCGGAGTTTCTTCGTGGTCGACTCTGGCTGTTCAAACCACGTGGCCAAAGATAAGAATCTCTTTGTTCAGCTTGAGAAGCAAGAGAAAGAAATTCATCAAGCGGATGGGACAGTTCTCACGAGTGTGGCTCAGGGAACTGTGTTCTTAAAGAGCCTGAATGCAACTATTAAGAATGTCCTGTATGCGCCTGATATTCAGGACAATTTGTTGAGTGTTTCCCAGCTTGATCGTCAAGGGTTTAAGGTGGTGGTTGTTAAATCTCGCTGTGAAATTCTTAGAGATAGCAAGCTCATTCTGTATGCAAAATGTGTAAATGGATTGTACCAATTGCCTTTTGTTTCAGGTACAGGCACTGCAGAAGCAACTGAGAAAGAGTGTTGCAATTTGTCTGTAGATAAGAATGAGAAGTTGCATGACCAATGTATTCATTATTACCACCGTATTTATGGTCATTTGAATTTCCAGGCTGTGGCAAAAATGCCTGATATGGTTCAGGGTATGAAGTTGAAAGAATGTCCCTACCACATGAAATGTGTTTCTTGTGCTGAGAGTAAGGCAAGGCAAGCTCCCAAAGGTACAGAGTCTGGGAGAGAGGCCAAGAAACCATATGAAGTCATTCATGCAGACTTAGTGGGGCCTCTAGCGCTCTCTAGAGGCAATTCAAGGTTTTTCATGGTTCTGATAGACTCCTATTCAAAATATGTTTGGATCTATATGCTGCAGAAAAAGTCTGAAGCCTTTACCAAGTTTCGCCAGTTTTGTAAATGGCTCAGAAATGTACATAATGAGAATGTACGTTGTCTTTTCACAGACAGGGGTGGAGAGTTTTGTTCAGAAGAGTTTGAGAGTTTTCTTTCTGAACAGGGCATTGAGCATAGGACGGCCACGCCCAGATCACCCTGGCAGAATGGTTTATGTGAGAGAGTAAACCAGACTCTGCAGCAAGGAATCAGAACGCTGTTACATGATTCGGGGCTGCCCAATCCTTTTTGGGCTGAAGCTCTTTCGTTTTTCTGTCATGTGTATAACAGGAGATACCAGTCTCGTGTAAATTGCACCCCATATGAGATGCTTCACGGAAGAAAGCCATGTGTAAAGCATTTTAAAATTTTTGGTTCGGAGGTTTGGGTGCACACCTCGCAGGGTGACAAACTGAGCAAGCGTGGAGAACATGGTGTTTTCCTAGGATATGAGAAAGGGTCTTATCGTGTTCTGATCACAGACACGAAAACCATAAGGCTGACCAAGAGTATTGATGACAAACCACAATGGGACAGAGTTGGCGTTTTTCAGTGCCATCCCATTTGTGATGATGGTGCAAAAGGGGCAAAGAAAGTTAAGAGGGAGGCAAGTGTTGTTGGTGGTGATAATCCTGATGCCAATGTAGTTCCAGATGATGGCACAGATTATCAGAGCACAAAAGCCTCAGGTGAGTCTGACGCTGAATCAGACTTAGCAGCTTCATATACTTTAGCTCCCCATTCTCCCAAAGAGGAGGAAGCACCAGAACAAGAGGATCAGAGAGTTTTGCGCAGATCCGAGAGAACAACCAAGGGTGTACCACCGAAAAGGTTTTCTGAAGAGTTTGCAAAGACTGCAGTCACGAGCAACTCTGGTGGGGTTTTTAAACCAGGCATAAAGTGTGCTAAGAGTAATAGCACAAAACGCTGCATTTATTTCCTTACCTGATATTTGAAGGGGAAAGCGTGTATTTGAGTTCTAAAAAATGGTTTGTTCAAATCTGCCTAATTAGAGATGTCAATCTGCATTTGAGAGGAAGAAATGAGTGTGAAGATTTTTCCAGAAGCTGCTTATTCATTTGTATTGTCACAATGTGTATTTTATGTAAATTGCAGTTATGTTAAAGATTCTTGAAATGGTCGGATGAAATGGGGGAGGATGAGGAGATTTCACCCCTCCCATACCCAAGAATCTCCTGATGATCTCCTGATGGTCTCTGCTGACTCTCCAGAGAGGAGGAGGCGTGTCCTGCCTATCTACTTATTCTGCCCAGCAACATATCAGTGTGTGTGTGTGAGTGAGAGACAGTCAGTCAGTATATCGGAGAAAGTGAGAGTGTTAGAGATTCTAGAGATAAGATTCCTGCTAAATGCAGCTGCAGACTCTCAGTGTAGCATTGATTTATGCTTAGAATATTCAGCTCTCTATATAGTTTTGTATCATAGTTGTAGTTACAGAATAAAAGGAAGATATTCTACAGAGCTGCTTTCCGAGTGGTTTATACTCTGCAAAACTCTGCTGCGCAACAACTGTATTATTGAGACAGTGAATCCAGTGCTCTCAGCTCTAAGCTGTGAGTCCACAGCACTGTGACCTGTTCCTGAGAGAAAGAAGGTCTCTGGCGGTGCTTCCCAGCTCGCCTAGCCCAGTCGGGGTTGAGGTGCATGAGTCCAGTTGGTGCACTGGCTCTAGGGCGATGCTGACCTCTGCTTAGAAACCTCCAAGGAAGGAGAGGCCACCACCTTCCTAGGCAGTCCATTTTCCACTCTCGAACAGCTCTTTCTGTCAGAAAGTTCTTCCTGGTGTTTGGTTGGAATCTCCTTTTTTGTAACTTGAAGCCATTGGTTTGGGTCCTTCCCTCCAGAGCAGGAGAAAACAAGCTTGTTCCCTCTTCCACGTGGGAACCCTTCAGATGTTGGATGATGGTTCTCATATCTCCTCTCAGTCTCCTCTTCTCTAGGCTAAACATACCCAGCTCCTTCAACCTTTCTTCATAAGGCCTGGTTTCCAGACCCTCCTCTGCACATGTTCCAGCTGGTCAATATCCTTCTTAAATTGTGGCTCCTAGAATGGAACCCAGGTGGGGTCTACCCCCACACCATGAATGTTTGATTTACTTCTGCCTCTCCACCTCTTGCTGTCCCCACAGGGCCACTGTGGGTCCTGCTGGGCATTCAGTGCCACCGGAGCAGTTGAAGGGCTGCGCTTCAACAGGACAGGGAAGCTGATCCCGCTAAGTGAACAGAACCTCATTAACTATTCCTGGAAGCTGGGCAACCAGGGGTGCCATGGAGGGTACATCACCCGGGCCTCCGAGTACATGCAGGAAAACGGAGGCATAAACTCAGAGACCAGCTACCCCTACTTGGAGAAAGTAAGATAGAAGGAGGAATCAGTGCACATGCCTCGCTGATCTGGGCCACACACATGTGCACAATTGTGTGGTCAAGCACAGACCTTTGCCACCTTCACATTACTTCTAATTTATTCTCAATTCTAATTTATAGTCTGCCCTATTGCATATATTAATATTTTGCAGCTTGAAGCAATAGGATGAATAAAAACTGACTCCTCTTGGAAAAATAATTGTCCAGACCCATATATTGTCCAGACTCAAAAGCTTTCCTCACAGAACTTTCTTCAATTACTCCAAATTTCGTTTTTATAAGAAGCTGAACCTATGCTGGATGTGCACATGATATTATACAACTATCTGGATGTAACACTGATTGTTTGATGTTCTGTTTTGAAGAAAGTTCTGTGAGTTCTTTGTTTCGACCAAAAATCAGAGGTCTGTCTCCCCCCACAGCTTCCATTAGTTCGCAGCTGTTTTCTCTCCAGGAGAGACCTCATTATCACAGCCTTTGTTCTCTGTGGCTTCCAGAGAAACACTCAAAGGCAACTCCCTTCAAAATGGCGGTTTGCAATTGAATAACCCTCTCACATGATCTAAAGTTAAACACAATATGAGAGAGCAGAGAACATCCTAAATTGATTATCAACCCATTTATTTTATTTTTTTCTATTTTTGTTTATAATTTCCATTTTTACACATGAAACTTTATTTTCCACTACATATTCTAGTTTCCCCCATATCTTATTTTTTCTCAACTTTCTATCTCAATATTTCTTACTGCTTTTACTGTTAACTTTTTGACATGCTTTCAATATGTTTCCAAATAATCTATAAAACATTTCCAACCATCTTCAAATACTTTTTTTTTATCCTGACCCTTATTCTATTTGTCAATCTTGCCATTTCTATATATTCTATTAACTTTGTCTGCCATTCCTTCTTTGTTGGTATCTTCCCTCCACTTCTGAGCATACACCATGCTCAGACCCATTCATGATGCTCAGAAGGATCTGCTTTGCTTTATTATAGCCCAATGGGATTTTCCAATTTTCAGCAGCACACATACAAGCATATACAGAGTTATTTTCTATTTCAATGTTAATTAAACTAATAATAATAATAATAATAATAATAATAATAATAATAATAATAATACTTAACATGCCCTTCACAGAAGGTGGAAAACACAATTAGTAAATTAGGGAGAGAAGGGAGCCTTTTGCTAGACCTCTGTTCCATCTAACAAGAAATCAATCTTTTAGTGTGGCAGCACTTTGGAACTCCCTGCTGATTGACATCAGGCAGGCACCTTCAGTGTGCTCCTCTCTGGACGGCTGGCACCCGCCCTCGTGCTGCACATCCAAGGAGTGGCCCCTGGGGAAGGACTATGCCACGAGCCTCAGCTGCTCTCCGCCACCCTCCTCCTCGGCCTGCTGTAGCTGCAGCTCCAGTGCTGCTGGGATAATAATAATAATAATAATAATAATAATAATAATAATAATAATAATAATAATAATAATAATAATAATAATAATAATTTGTTTTTTATACCCTGCCCATCTGACTGGGTTTCCCCAGCCACTCTGGGCAGCTTCCAACATAGTATTAAAATACAGTGGTCTGTTAAACATTAAAAGCTTCCCTAAACAGGGCTGCCTTCAGATGTCTTCTAAAAGTCTGGTAGTTGTTCTTCTCTTTGACATCTGGTGGGAGGGCGTTCCACAGGGAGGGCGCCACTACCGAGAAGGCCCTCTGCCTGGTTCCCTGTAACTTGGCTCCTCGCAGGGAGGGAACTGCCAGAAGGCCCTCGGCGCTGGACCTCAGTGTCTGGGTAGAAAGATGGGGGATGGAGATGCTCCTTCAGGTATACTGGACTGAGGCTGTTTAGGGCTTTAAAGGGGTGCTGCTAAGCCTGCCAAGGAGCACCACCGCTGCTCCCACTGGGAGCTCACTGAGCTGAAAGGGCGAGTGTGGTGACTGGCAGGCGAGCTTGTGAGGAGTGGTCCCCTCAGGGGTGCAGAGAAGTCCACCTGTTGCCCCCTGCACAACACCCACAAGGAGATTAGGGGGTGCAATCTTTGCCTTGCGCTGGGCGCTGTCAAAACAGGTTACACCACTGGGACTAGTGCAGGAAGGAAATGCATAAGCCCACACCAAATTCTACACCTAGTTTGGAAGCAGCAAACTGCTCAGTAAAGTCCGCTTCTTGTCAATCATTCATAACCTTGCAAAGTCTGCACTACAGCCCTTCCTCTGAGGAGGGCAGATTGAAATGTTTTCCCTTTTTTGTGGAGTTCAGTTTCCAAACCGAGTTTCTGTCATTCATAGAATTGTAGAGTTGGGAGGGTCCACTAGTCCATCCCCTGCAATGCAAGAATCCTGCCCACAGCCCTATGTGGGTTGGCTTGAACCACCAGCCTTCTGATTAACAGCCAGGCACACTGAGCCCTGGCTCTTTGGAGCTGTAAATGCAGCCCTGGGGAATCTGCCCAAGCCACTTTCCTCACTCGCCCTGCTCTGCAACCGCCTCCAGGTGATTGTCGCTTCTCTGCAGGATGGATCCGTGTGCAGTTACAACTCGCAGGACCGCACGGCCAACTGCACATCCGTTGTGTGGTCCCAGTGGGGAGCGAGGTGGCCCTGGAGCAGGCTGTGGCAACGATTGGGCCAGTTTCGGTGGCCGTGGACAGCAGGAGCTTCTACTTCCATTTCTACAAGTCAGGTGAGGGGCCAAACGTTTGGAGAGGGTGGCAGCCTCCGGTGTGATTTTGGTGGCAGCTATATTGCCATTATTAATATTACGCAGAAAGAAGCAATTGGATGCATAAAAACTGACTCCTTTTGGAAAAAAATTATGTCCAGATCCATAAATATAATTCAAAGCTTTAAACAGGTACAAAACAATCAGCAATACTTCCAGAAAGTTGTATAATGCATTTGGTCTGATGCAGTCAAAATAAATTTAAAAAATTTATAAAATTGTCCAGTAGCACCTGAGAGACCAACTAAGTTTGTTCTGGGTATAGAGGACTTCCGGGTTAGCGCAATCGGCAAATGGCGGATTCCCTCCGAGCTCCGGAGGGAATCGGCTTCGTGGAAGACGGGTCCTGCCGCCGTGGCGACGCAGGGACCCTCAGAAACCACAGGCGCGGAAGCCTGTGGACCTGGTAACTCGGCGGGCACCATTTGCGCCCTCCCTGACCAGCGAAGAAGCCTTTTTAAAGGCTTCAGAGCCGGTGACGGAGAGTGGCGTGGTGCTGTGAGTGGACGGAGAGTGGCGTGGTGCTGTGAGTGGATCGCCGCGAGCCATGGCCGGAGAGCGCTGACTTCTTCCTTGAACATTTGGGCTGCAAAAGTAACAACCCGTGAGTAATACGGAAATTGGACTTAAAATTTTTCTTTTAAATTTGGCACGACCGGGGGATGCGTTAAAATGAAGTCCGCCCCCCGTTTTGTAGACAATTTAAAGCAAGAATTGGATAACTAAGGTTGAGAGACCATTTCTCTCTTTGTGAGATAAAAGTTATTAATTCCACGATTTGGCACTATAAGTATTTTGCTGGAGGATAAGAACTGATTTTAAGGAGCTGAGGCGCAACCCCCCGGGATCCGGGAGTGATCCGCGAGAGAGCCTGCTGAGGAGGTATAAAGAGTTTGACAGCTGTCAAACGAGCTGTCAAAGTTACAAGAATTTGCCTTCTGTTATTTCTGCTGGTTATTTTTGATACATTTTAACTTGAAACTGTTGACAATAAAGAAAAAATAAGAACAAAGTAATCAGACTGTTGGAGAAAGAATATTAAGTAACCAGAACCCCTCTAGAGGGGGTTCTGAGACATTACAATGGCTGCAGATGGAAAATTACAGGCTGAGCTGGAAAGAATGTTTTTTCTCGTGGGAATATTACAAGACCAGAGTGCAGCTATGGCTACAAATGTTTTGACTTTGAAATTGAAAGTAAATAATTTTGTTGATGGTCCCAAGGACTTGACTCAAGAAAATTCTACAGTCGAACAAAAAGAGATACGTGCAGACTGAAATGTTGCAGGTGAAAAAGGACAACCAGTGGCCTGTAAAAATGGATTACAAAGAAAACAAGAGCTGGATGACGAAAATTTGGTTTGAACTTGAGAATGAAGATTGGAGGAATCTCCCCACGGGGAGATCGGAAGACCTATGGATTATAAATTTGATTAAGGCGAAAATTGGAGCTTTTGGGACATTTGGGACATTTGGATTTAAAAGGAACAAGAAACATGATTTGGGCTCCACTTTTGAATACGGAGGTCTGGTTGGAAGAAATCTAGACCCCATTGGGACAGAGCTTCTCCGAGATTCGATGTCTACTATAAAAGACTACCAACAAAACCGGCAGAGAGGGACTGAAAGAGACTTAAGGGCCTCAGACGTGAGGGATCCGGGCTGAGAGTTGACAGATTGATGGATACTTGTTGAGGATCGAGACCGGGAAAGGGGGGGGGGCGAGAGTCTGGGAATCCAAAGGGTGTATAATTATATGCTGTTTTCTGTTATTTTGTTTTGTAAATAATATAAAAATTGGGAAATCTGTGGAAGGGAAATGGGGTCGTCTTTAGAAAAGTACGTAAAGGATGGGTATTTTGGTTTAAACTGAGGTTTATAAGTTAAATTTGGTTAACTAAAAAGAATCAAGTAAAATATTAATAAGGTAAAGGAGGGAGATAAGAACTTGCTGAGTAAACTATTGAAGTTGGAATGCAGGAGGGGGAGGTGTGGGGAAGTCCAGGAAAGTGGTTAAGAAATTAGGGATTTGAAATTATATGTGTTTGTATTTGTGTTTGTATGTTTGTGTTGTGTATTGTTTGTGTGTGTGTAAACTTTGAAAATTCAATAAAAAATTTATTTTAAAAAAAAGTTTGTTCTGGGTATAAGCTTTTGTGTGCATGCACACTTCTTCAGATACCTTAGCAGCATACATACAGGCATTCTCCATTTCAGTCAAGTTGTGTGGGATCAATTCCAATCTGTTACCTCCGAGGATGTGGACAGGCTGCTTGGACGAGTGAAACCAACCACCTGTCTCCTTGATCATCCTGGCTTATAAAAGCTAGCCGGGAAGGGCTGGGCGATGGGCTTCGTGGGGTGGTGAATGCTTCCCTCCGTGAGGGAGCCTTCCCAGACCCGCTGAAAGAGGCGGTTATTAAACCGCTTCTTAAAAAACCATCTTTAGACGCGGCCACAATGGCCAACTATCGCCCAGTCTCAAATCTTCCATTCTCGGGCAAGGTGATTGAGCGAGTGGTTGCTGAACAGCTCCAGGCACGCCTGGAAGAAGTGCACCATTTGGATCCCTTCCAGTCGGGATTCAGGCCTCATCATGGGACTGAAACTGCCTTGGTCGCACTGGTTGATGATCTCCGGCAGGCTAGGGACAAAGGTGAGAGCGGTTTCCTAGTTCTGCTGGATCTCTCAGCGGCCTTTGATACCATCGACCATAACATCCTTCTGGACAGTCTTGAGGGGCTGGGAGCTGGGGGCACTGTCATACAGTGGTTCCGCTCCTTCCTCCTGGGCCGTGTTCAGAAAGTGGTGGTGGGGGATGAGTGTTCAGACCCCTGGGCTCTCACTTGTGGGGTGCCTCAGGGTTCTGTCCTCTCCCCCATGCTTTTCAACATCTACGTGCAGCCGCTGGGAGAGATCATCAGGGGGTTTGGGCTGGGTGTTCATCAGTATGCGGATGATACCCAGCTCTACCTCTCTTTCAAATCAGAACTAGTGAAGGCGGTGAAGGCGGTGAAGGTCCTATGTGAGTGTCTGGAGGAGGTTCGAGGATGGATGGCAGCTAACAGATTGAGATTGAATCCTGACAAGACAGAAGTACTGTTTTTGGGGGACAGGAGGCGGGCAGCTGTGGAGGATTCCCTGGTCCTGAATGGGGTAACTGTGCCCCTGAAGGACCAGGTGCGCAGCCTGGGAGTCATTTTGGACTCGCAGCTGTCCATGGAGGCACAGGTCAAATCCGTGTCCAGGGCAGCTGTTTACCAGCTCCATCTGGTACGCAGGCTAAGACCCTATCTGCCTGCGGACTGCCTCGCCAGAGTGGTGCATGCACTGGTTATCTCCCGCTTGGACTACTGCAATGCGCTCTACGCATTGAAGGTGACCTGGAAACTACAACTAATCCAGAACGTGACAGCCAGACTGGTGACTGGGAGCGGCCGCCGAGACCACATAACACCGGTCTTGAAAGACCTACGTTGACTCCCAGTACGTTTCTGAGCACAATTCAAAGTGTTGGTGCTGACCTTTAAAGCCCTAAACGGCCTCGGTCCAGTATATCTGAAGGAGCGTCTCCACCCCCACCGTTCTGCCCAGACACTGAGGTCCAGGGAAGCTTTTCATAGAATCATAGAGTTGGAAGAGACCACAAGGGCCATCGAGTCCAACCCCCTGCCAAGCAGGAAACACCATCAGAGCACTCCTGACATATGGTTGTCAAGCCTCTGCTTAAAGACCTCCAAAGTAGGAGACTCCACCACACTCCTTGGCAGCAAATTCCACTGTCGAACAGCTCTTACTGTCAGGAAGTGCTTCCTAATGTTTAGGTGGAATCTTCTTTCTTGTAGTTTGGATCCATTGCTCCGTGTCCGCCTCTCTGGAGCAGCAGAAAACAACCTTTCTCCCTCCTCTATGTGACATCCTTTTATATATTTGAACATGGCTATCATATCACCCCTTAACCTCCTCTTTTCCAGGCTAAACATGCCCAGCTCCCTTAACCGTTCCTCATAAGGCATCGTTTCCAGGCCTTTGACCATTTTGGTTGCCCTCCTCTGGACACGTTCCAGTTTGTCAGTGTCCTTCTTGAATTGTGGTGCCCAGAACTGGACACAGTACTCCAGGTGAGGTCTGACCAGAGCAGAATACAGTGGCATTATTACTTCCCTTGATCTAGATGCTATACTCCTATTGATGCAGCCCAGAATTGCATTGGCTTTTTTAGCTGCCGCGTCACACTGTTGGCTCATGTCAAGTTTGTGGTCAACCAAGACTCCTAGATCCTTTTCACATGTACTGCTCTCAAGCCAGGTGTCCCCCATCTTGTATTTGTGCCTCTCATTTTTTTTGCCCAAGTGCAATACTTTACATTTCTCCCTGTTAAAATTCATCTTGTTTGTTTTGGCCCAGTTCTCTAATCTGCCAAGGTCGTTTTGAAGTGTGATCCTGTCCTCTGGGGTGTTAGCCACCCCTCCCAGTTTGGTGTCATCTGCAAATTTGATCAGGATGCCCTTGAGTCCATCATCCAAGTCGTTGATAAAGATGTTGAATAAGACCGGGCCCAAGACAGAACCCTGTGGCACCCCACTAGTCACTCTTCTCCAGGATGAAGAGGAACCATTGATGAGCACCCTTTGGGTTTGGTCAGTCAGCCAGTTTTAGTGTTTGATGTATTGCAGTATTTTAATGTTTTTTTGGAAGCCGCCCAGAGTGGCTGGGGAGGCCCAGCCAGATGGGCGGGGTATAAAGAATATATTATTATTATTATTATTATTATTATTATTATTATTATTATTATTATAACTTTTTAATATGGTTTTGCACTATATGGTTTTATGTACTAGTACTGTAAAGCGCACACGCATGCACACACAAAATATTTTTATGTTGCACTGGATGTGCTTGGCTTAAAGGTGGGTTCTGTGCCTGAAAACGTTGGAATTCTGACCCTCCACATGCGAAAAACCAGGATCTTTATATCAAATCGGATGGTTGGGGAAGTTTGTACAATTACAGAGCTAGCCCATCTATGAGGCAGAGTGAGCGCAGGAGCAGAGGATGCTGCTGTTGCTCCATCTAGCTCAGTATTGTCTACACTGACTGACAGCAGCTCTGCAGAGTTTCAGGCAGAGGGGTCTCTCTCTCCCAGCCCCACCTGGAGGTGCCATCAGGGATTGAGCCGATGTGGTAAATGCTCTGCCACTGAGCTACACTCCTTACCTTGTTTATAAAGTAAGATTCTAGTCCTCATGGGCCTGATTTAAAGAGGAAGCTGTATTATAGGAAGTCAGGCCATTGGTCTATAACATGGGTAGGCAAACTAAGGCCCAGGGGCCGGATCCAGCCCAATCGCCTTATCAATCCGGCCCGTGGATGGTCTGGAAATCAGCGTGTTTTTACATGAGTAGAATATGTCCTTTTATTGAAAAGGCATCTCTGGGTTATTTGTGGGGCCTGCCTGGTGTTTTTACATGAGTAGAATGTGTGCTTTTATTTAAAATGCATCTCTGGGTTATTTGTGGGGCATAGGAATTCATTCTTTTTTTCCCTCCCCCAAAATATAGTCCGGCCTACCACATCTTCTGAGGGACAGTGGACCAGCCCCCTGATGGAAAAGTTTGCTGACCCCTGGTCTGTAATATATACCTCATGATTGTCTACACAAAGGGCTCACCCACACTTCTACCTGTGTGCCACAGAAAGTGTGGTCCAAGTGCTCTCTCCCTTGCCCTGCTCCTTTCCGAGGGAAAACTGGCGCTTTTGGTGATCAATTGGAACAAATGGCAATCCAGGGAAAACCCAAATTGCCTATTGAGCGCTAAAGAGCAGTTTTCCTTGGGATGGCAGGACAAGCCCTGACTTTCTACAGCACTTCTCCATACCACTTCCCTCTTTGGAATTTATTTCCTTTTTTAAACCCAAAAAGCTTCCCATTGGAAAGTCATACTTGACACACAAAGTAGATAACTAGATTTCAGCGTGATGGTGGTGTTGGAGTGTTTGTGCAGCTGACTATGGTCTACTCTGAGTAGTCTCAGTTGGTCATTTTTATTTTATTTGTTTATTAAATTTGTATTTATGTTAAATATGTCACCTACATTCATATCGGAGGATCTACTGCAAGTAAGGCTCACATTGGATGAAGCCCCCTTGGGTGCGCCTTCCTCTCCGCTTTGCCCCTTTCTGATCCTGCCTCACTCCAGATCTCTTCTCCTGCCACGGGTATTTGACAGCTCCTTGTGTACCCAGCTGGTGAGCCACACCATGCTGGCGGTTGGTTATGGGATGCTCCAGGACGGTGGAAACAACATGGCTTATTGGATCCTAAAGAACAGGTGACCAAAGGAGTATTTGAGCCGGGGCCGGAATGGTCGGGAAAAGCACAGAGGAACATCAGAGAAGCCCTTCTGTGAGGGCTGGCCCACCCATGAGGTGAGGTGAGGGAACTGCCTCAGGCTGCAGGATCCACAGGGCAGCAGTTCCAGCCTCTATAGCGGCCCCTTGGCTATGGGAAGCTTGTCTCCTCCCACCCTTGGTGGTGGGACACCATTGAGTGGTTGCCTCAGGTGCCCAAATGTCTTGGGCCATCTAGGTCATTGCGCCATCTAGTCCAGCCTCCTGTTCTCACAGTGGCCAACCAGATGCCCCCAAGCCTGGGAGCAGGATTTGGGCACAAGAGCAGCCCTCTTCTCCCCTCATGGTCGCCAGCAAGTGATTGTTATGAGAATTATAAGGTCTAAGATATAAAATAAATGTTCATAAATGTACCAGGCAAGCACATACATAAATCTATAGTCCACATGTCTGAAACAGTACAGGAAAATAGTCCTGAATCCATTTTGACTCTCCCAAATTGACCTCAAATATTTCTCTGCAGTGAGGAAGGAAATGAGAAAGCCTCCCCACTGTCTCTTTGCTCACAAATCCTGTCTTAAGGGCATATTTGTGCATGAATAGGGTGAGCCTGTGACCTGGATTCAGGAACTAAAGTATTTACCATTACAAAAGAATGGCCAGGCTGCCCAGGCAATGCAATCAATGACCATTAACAGTGTTATGTACTGAATTGAATAGGATCCAAACTGCAGCAGTCTGATTGGTCCTAGAACAATAGGATTCAGAATGCAGCAGTCTGATTGGTCCTAGAACAATGCAGCAGTATGATTGGTTGGCAGGAACCACCCAATCATGCTCCAGAGATAAGTGAATCCACAACCTGATTGGCTTACAGTAGAATTCCGGGATTAGCCAATCATGTGCAGCCCATTGTGTAAATAATGTATATAAAGCAGATACTGTGAGGGGACTTTCATTCATTCCTCCTCACCACTATGAGCTGAATAAAGAGCATGAAATCACTTTGCGACTCTGAGTATATTTCAAACAGGTATCCTGACAGACAGGATGTCTGCTGTAGACCGCTTCCTGTGATGTATGTCTGCTAGAGACACCTCTTTCCGTGATGTATGTATGATGTTTTGGGGGGTGGTCTTGAGCTACAGGGTGGGCAATTTCAAAAGTCTACATAAGGGCTTGCACACCATTGTTCTGGGTTCCTCCACCCTCCTGCATGTGGGGAGTGGGGACCCTGTTGCAGCAGTCTAATACAGTAGTACCTCGGGTTACAGAGGCTTCAGGTTATGCAATTTCAGGTTGCGCACCACGCCGAACCCAGAAGTACCAGAATGGGTTACTTCTGGGTTTCGACGCTCGTGCATACATGCATAATAATAATAATAATAATAATAATAATAATAATAATAATAATAATTTTTATTTATACCTTGCCCTCCCCAGCCAAGACCGGGCTCAGGGCGGCTAACAACCAATAATAAAAACAAGTTGATTAAAATACAATTTAAAAAGCAAGATTAAAATACAACATTAAAACATTAAGATGCAGCCTCTTCACAGGAGGAGAAAGGAAAAAGAAAGAGGGGGAGGGAATCAAACTGATTCTAAGCCAAATGCCAGGTGGAACAACTCTGTCTTACAGGCCCTGCGGAAAGAAATCAGATCCCGCAGGGCCCTGGTCTCATGAGACAGAGTGTTCCACCAAGCCGGAGCCAGTGTTGAAAAGGCCCTGGCTCTGGTTGAGGCTAATCTAACTTCCTTAGGGCCCGGGACCTCTAGGGTGTTGCTATTTATGGACCTTAAGGTCCTCCGTGGGGCATACCAGGAGAGGCGGTCCCGTAGGTACGAGGGTCCTAGGCCCTGAAGGGCTTTAAAGGTCAAAACCAGCACCTTAAATCTGACCCTGTCCTCCACCGGGAGCCAGTGCAGCTGGAAAAGCACTGGGTGAATATGCTCCCATGGCAGGGACCCCGTGAGGAGCCTCGCTGCAGCATTCTACACTCGCTGGAGTTTCTGGGACAGCTTCAAGGGCAGCCCTGCGTAGAGTGAATTACAGTAGTCAAGCCTGGAGGTGACCGTCGCATGGATCACTGTGGCCAGATCGGGGCAGGAAAGGTAAGGGACCAACTGCTTGATGCGGCAAAGGTGGAAAAATGTTGCCTTGGCTGTTGCTGTAACCTGCATCTCCATGGAAAGGGAGGCATCAAGGATTACACCCAAACTCTTAACGGAAGGCAATGGCACTAATTGGGCCCCCACAAGAGAAGGGAGTTGGTCCCTCATCCCCATACCATCCCGACCCAGCCAGAGGACCTCTGTCTTTGAAGGATTTAATTTCAATCGGCTCCCACGAAACCATCCAGCCACAGCTTCCAAGCATCTGGTCAGTGTGTCCAGGGCCGAGTCGGTATGGCCATCCATCATCAGAAGAAGAGACTTAGTCTCTTAGAAGAGACTTAGCAATCAGCCAGTCATCCTTGGTAAATTGAGAGAAGATAATTGTCAGGGAACTGACATCAGAGGCACGGGAGAAGGAGAGGGTCTCTGATTCTGCAGGAGAAGGTCCCAGCGCTAGGGGGAGACTCAGCTGGGAAGGAGGGGAAGAGAATGAGTGTAACACCAGGGATCCAGGAGAGCAACGGGACAGGGAGGTGCAGGGGCTCCAGGACTCTTCGTTGGAAGTTAGTGAGGAGAGCCCAAGCACCCCGCTGCCCACGCCCACCCTGCGCAGGAGATTCCCGCGCAGTGAGAGGCGGAGACGCTTAGGCGTCAAACAACTCTTATGTTGGCAGCGCTTTAAGAAACGCCCACAGACAGATTCTAAGAGTGACTAAGGGCAGCCACGCTGAGATGGGCTGCGCAGTCCGGAGGGTTTAACCAGGCAATCCGATGCTCAAACGGGGCAGGATTACGCACGAGTAACTCCCAACCACTACAGCAATCTGTCTGTCACTGAAAGTTGCTCGTGCGCAACAAGCAGAAGGGGGCATCATGAGTAAGACCGGAGAAGTCGGAGCCACGAGAGGGGCGGCTGGAGGCCAATCGCTGGAGGAGAGAAACCGCGACTTGGAAGAGCACATAGCCATCCTGACGGCGAGGCTGGACGAACGACGGTCGCTGGATGCTCAGGGGAAACCCACCCCCATAGCGAGGAAGGTACCGGGACTGGTGCACAAGTTTGGGGGAAAGCCTCAAGAGTATGGGGCGTTTAGAACAGAAATAGAATATGCCTTGAAGCTGCAGCAAAACGATTTTGAAAATGACGCAGCCAAAGTTGCTTATATTGTGGGGCACTTGCAGGACGGGGTGAGAGAGTGGATTTGACCGCTTATGGCGACGCAGAATGACGCCATGGAGGATCTATCGAAATTCTTTCAGGCGATGGATGCTATGTTCAGTAGCGATGTGCAGCAGAGTGTGACCAAACGGGAACTGCTGAGCTGTAAGCAGGGAGAAGGGTCAGTTAGAGACTATTGGTCACGTTTTGCCATGATCAACCAATTTCATCGCCTGGGGTGGCAGCTGGACTCGGAACCCATACAAATGCTATTTGAGGAGGGGTTGTCACCAACGGTCAAAGACGAGCTTTCGCGCGCACCCCGCCCACAGTCTATGGATCAGCTGACCAAGGCAGCCCTTGCGATTGGCGTAAGACAGGAAGCGCGGGCTCAAGAGAGGCGGGAAGGGAGAGAGCAGGAGCAGCGTTGTCATGACTACCGCATTCCTAGAATACCTAGGCAGCCTTCCCCGCCGGCGGAGCCAATGGAAATAGGCGGTGTGCGCGCCCAGGAAGTTTCAAACTCCAGCGAGAGTCGCAAAAAGGAGGGAAAGGATGTAAAAACGACCAAGAAATGTTTCCTTTGCCAACGGCCAGGACATTTTGGCATAGTCTGCCCACAAAGAAAGGCCTGGCAAGGAATGGTGGGGGCCGTGGGGGGCGAGGAGGAGGAACCCCAGACTCCGGAGCAGGGAAACGGAAACGCTTGGCTGCCAATCAGCACATTTTCGCACCGCAGGCGTGGGCGTGCGCTTCAGCCGCAGTGGACCTGGACGCGGTACGTCGCGCGCTGCAGACGGACCCGTTCGCGCAATCCAAGATGGAGGAGGTGCGGAGAGGCACAGCGAAGGCCGATGAGTTCCAGATACGCGACGGCCTGCTAACCCGAAAAGGTGCTCTCTGTTAGGATATTTCCGTTCCACCTTAAAAGGGAGCAGGCTTTGTAAGTTACAGAGTCTGCGCATGTCCTGTTCACAGGATGTTTATGTTTGCTATTCCTTTCGATTTCAGTCGGTCAGAGACGCTGACTCAGAACGGTCATGTTTTTCTTTGTTCTGTTCAACGCTAAATAAAGTCTGTAAATATGCTCTTCTGCTCTTCTGCGGTGCAAGCTTTCTGGCTGTGTTTCTGCTGATAAACAGTGTGCACAAGCCTGGAATGTGTCAATCTATTTCTAAGGCTTTGTGTCGCTAACTGCTGGATCTGCCTATCTACGGTAGATCGATGGACGGCCGGCAGCAGGCTTGGGGCCATGAAGGACTATATCTCCCTGGCAGTTTCCCAACAACAAGGTTTCGGGCCCAGGTTCACAGCACCTACAGGAGAGTAAAGCTGCAACAGACTGCGTTTGAGAGGTATGTCAAAAGCGAAAGAGAGGTTTTCTCTGTTTACCTCGGAAGGAGTCTTTGATCTCCGGCAGGGCTTAATTGGCCTGGGAGCCGAGCCAGAGAGTTCGTGATTAATGAGCTGCCAAGATAAGGAATCTCTGAAGTTAAAGGCTCACGGCTCAAGTAAAAAGCTGGAAATGGAGTTTTTCCAAGCTTATGGAAATGCTGACTGTCCTAAGTTACATGGGCAGAATTATGAAACCTGGGCAAAATGGTGTGAAAGTTTGCTGCGTCAGTTTGGGGTGTGGCATACCGTTTCTGAGCCCCCCCCCCCGGTTCCTCTGACAGAGAAATGGAAAGGCCATAATTCGAAGGCCATTGACGTAATAGTCTTATCCGTATCTCTTGAGGAAATTAAGACGCTGGCTGGCAACACCACTGCACGTGGGATGTGGGATGCTTTGAAGAAAGCCCACCAGCCAGTCATCCCAGCCCAGAGTTTGACTGCATCGGAGGTCCTAGCTGTTTCCCAGAATGCGAGTGAATGCAGGGATGCTGAGGGCACCGGTTGCAAGCTGCAGGGGGAGCTGACCATCATGTCATCCCAGGCAGCATTCCAGCCTCCAGGGGGAGCCAAGGAGTCAGCAGCTGAGAGCTCTGTTTCTCGTGGGAACCAAGGTCATCGTCTTTGCAGAGGCCGGAAGGCCAGAGGTAAACAAAGACAGATGCCTGCAGATGGCCAGAAGCAGAGGGAGGGTGAAGAGCCCGCGCCAGGGAAAAACAAGGCTATGTTTGCTGGCACAGCTTCACCAAAGGCTAAAGGCACGTCTGCTGACCAGAAGCAGGGGGGCAAGCTGCAAAAGCCCACGCCAGTGGAAAACAAGGTTTTGTTTGCTGGCACAGCTTCACCAAAGGCTAAAGGCACGTCTGCTGGCCAGGAGCAGGGGGGCAAGCTGCAAAAGCCCACACCGGTGGAAAACAAGGGTTTGCTTGCTGTAAAGACTGCTCCAACAGCCAAAGGCAGATTTATTGTTGATTCAGGTGCGAGCCGCCACGTCACGAAGGACCACCACCTGTTTATCTCCTTCAAGCCTCAGGAAGGTGAGATCCACCTGGCTGATGGAAGGACGTTGCAAATTGCAGGAGAAGGGACTGTGAAACTTGCAAGTCTGCACACTACCATCAGTAATGTACTTTATGTTCCGGGAGCTGCTAGCAATTTGCTAAGTGTCCCACAGCTTACTGGGCGTGGTTTTCAGATTTCCTTCAAGAGGAGTGTCTGTGTCATCAGTAAAGGCAAAGAGGACTATTTGCATGCAAAGTTTATGGATGGTTTGTTCCATATAACTTATGATGACACTGTTGCTGTATCTAATGCTGATTCTTGTTGTGTTGCACAAACTAACAAAGTTCTTGATGCAGGTTGCATTCACGATGCGCATCGAAGGTTTGGTCACCTCTCTTGGAAGGCACTGGCCAAGATGCCAGAGGTGGTTGAAGGTTTGAGCATCAAACCCTGTAAATTTCACATGAAATGTGTATCTTGTGCAGAGAACAAGGTGAAGGTTGCTCCAAAAGGCAAGGAGTCTAGCAGGCAGGCTTTCAAGCCCTACCAGCTAGTGCATGCAGACCTGGTTGGGCCACTTACGCCCTCTTTAGGAGGAGCAAGGTACTTCATGGTTCTAATTGATTCTTTTTCCAGGTACATTCATGTGTTTTTGCTCGAACAGAAATCGCAAGCGTTTCCGAAGTTTAAGGCATTCTGTGCTTGGTTGGAGAATGCTCATGGTAAACGTATCGCCTCTTTGTTTACTGATCGAGGCGGGGAGTTCACTTCTCAGCAGTTTGAAGCTTTCCTGACTGAGAAGGGAATCCAGCATGACATGTCAACGCCCAGATCGCCGTGGATGAATGGGCTTGCGGAGCGAGCAAATCAGACATTGCTGCAAGGAATGAAAACCTTGTTGCATGATGCCAATCTCCCTGATAAGTTTTAGGGAAAAGCTTTGGGGAATTTGGTTTACTCCTTTAATCGCAGATTGTCATCACCCATTGGCTGTACCCCCTATGAGAAGATGTTTGGCAAGAAGCCCAACATCAAGCACATGAGAATTTTTGGTTCTGACATGTGGGTACGCACCCCACAAACCAACAAGCTTGGGAAGCGTGGGGCACATGGTTTGTTCATGGGGTACGAAAAAGGTGCATACAGGGTATGGATGACTAACTCTAAGTCCATTAAGTTCACAAGGAGTGTTGAGTACAATCCTAAGTGGGGGGAAAATGTGGGAATTTTCCAGAGTTACCCAGAGGAGGATGAAGGTGATGTCAAGCAAGCAGCTAAAGCTGAGGAAGCTGCTGAGGATGAGGATGAGGATGATGATGATGATGATGATCAGAGTTCGGATTCCAGTTCAGTGGGCGGCGCTGCTGCTGGTGTCAGTGACAGTGATGACACAGCAGACTACAAGAGCGCAAAGGCCTCAGTCAGACCATCTGATGCGTCTGACAATGAACTGGAAGAACCACTGTTCACCATTGGTCACTTTTCTCCTAAGAAAGAGGATATGAGTCAAGAAGACTTGCGTCTAGTACGTAGGTCTGAAAGGGCGACCAAAGGCAGACCTGCAAAGAGGTATGCTGATGAGTTTGCTAAGACAGCAACTGCTGTTCTTAGTAGCTCAGAGAAGGTGTGGGAACCTTCCAGCTTCAAAGAGGTTCAGGAGTTAACCTCTAAAGATGCTGAGCCTTGGCTTAATGCCATGAAGGCTGAAGTTGATTCCTTGAACAGGAACCAAACTTGGGAACTGGTACCGGTAGTCCCAGGAATGAGACTGGTTGGCAGCAAATGGGTCTTCAAGGCCAAGACAGACCAGAATGGCAAGGCAGTCAGACACAAAGCCAGATTGGTTGCCAGAGGTTTTTCACAGGTACCAGGACAGGACTACCACGAGACCTACTCACCCACAGTCAAATATGAGAGCATTCGGCTGATGCTCAAAATCGCTGCGGAGGAGAAACTGCATGTTTCCCATTATGACATTAATACAGCTTTTTTGTACGGGATTTTGAATGAGGAGCTGTTCATGCTTCCACCTGATGGGATGGAGATACAGAAGGGAATGGTCTGTAAACTGCGGAAATCCTTATATGGTCTCACGCAGAGTGCCAGGTGTTGGAACACAAAACTCACTGAGACGTTGCTTTCTCTAGGTTTTCACCAGGGCAAAGCTGATCCATGTGTGTTTGTCAAGGAGGAGGGGCAAAGCAAACTGTATTGTTTATGTTTTGTTGATGATCTTCTGATGTTTTGGAAGAATCAGGCTTTTTATCAAAGCACCCTAGCTCAGCTGAAGGAGCACTTTGACCTGAAGGATCTTGGTGAGGTATCCAACTATCTTTCTCTGCAGGTGGAGAAGGACCAAGCAGGTAATTTTCTGGTACACCAAACACAGAAAATTGCTGATGTATTAACCAGGTTAAATTTGGTTGATGCAAACCCAGCAGACACACCGATGGTGACAGGTTACCAGGTAGACAGTACTGCTGAAGCGTTTTCAGACACAACGCTGTACAGATGCATTCTAGGCAAGTTGAATTTCATTGCCAGATGTTCAAGACCTGACATAGCTGTAAGCTGTAATCTGCTTAGCAGACATGCCAACAGTCCTACGGTTCAGGATTGGAAAGCTCTGAAGCGCATAGCCCACTATTTGAAAGGGACTATGCACTACAGGCTGAGGTTCACCAGTCAGAAGACTGGAGGTCTTGAAATCTTTGCAGATGCTAGTTTTGGAAGTGACACCACGGATGGTACAAGCACTTCTGGATTATGCTACATGTACAACCACTGCCTGTTTGACTGGTTGTGCAAAAAGCAGACAACAGTGAGCCTAAGTTCCTGTGAAGCAGAACTCAATGCTCTGTCATTTTCACTCATGGATTTTGAATGGTTGATGCAACTGTTTAAGGACATCGGGGTTTCTGTGAAATGTCCTATACAAGTGTATCAAGACAATAGATCTCGTTTGGCTTTGCTGAACTCGGAGAGTTGCAAGCAAAGGACCAAGTACTTGCAGATTAAGCTACATCGTGCAAGGGAGTGTATTCAGAAAGGACTTATTCAGGTGTCCTACATGCCAGGAAATGAAATTCCTGCTGATCTGTTGTCTAAGGTTGTTAATAGAGAACAACTTAAGGTTTATGTACAAAGGTTGCAATTGGGTTGAACCACAGGTACTACAGGTTACACGGAAAGGGGGAGGATGTTAGGATATTTCCGTTCCACCTTAAAAGGGAGCAGGCTTTGTAAGTTACAGAGTCTGCGCATGTCCTGTTCACAGGATGTTTATGTTTGCTATTCCTTTCGATTTCAGTCGGTCAGAGACGCTGACTCAGAACGGTCATGTTTTTCTTTGTTCTGTTCAACGCTAAATAAAGTCTGTAAATATGCTCTTCTGCTCTTCTGCGGTGCAAGCTTTCTGGCTGTGTTTCTGCTGATAAACAGTGTGCACAAGCCTGGAATGTGTCAATCTATTTCTAAGGATTCGTGTCGCTAACTGCTGGATCTGCCTATCTACGGGAGATCGATGGACGTCCGGCAGCCGGCTTGGGGCCATGATGGACTATATCTCCCTGGCAGTTTCCCAACACTCTCTACGTGCCGGGGGACGATCTCCGCGCGAAGGTTCTGCAGCAGTTGCACAACGCACCCAGCGCGGGTCACTTCGGCAAGGAAAAGACGGCGGACTTAGTAGCCAGAGACTTTTGGTGGCCCCAGATGCGAGGAGAGGTCGCGGATTACGTCGCCAGGTGTGACACTTGTCAGAGGTCCAAGCCAGTGCACAAGAAGCCAGCGGGACTGCTGGAACCGTTGGAGACGCCACTGCAGCCGTGGGAGAGGGTGGCGCTGGACTTTGTTACTGATCTGCCCAGTTCGCGAGGCAAGACGGCGGTGCTTGTGGTTGTAGACCTGTTCATCAAGATGGCGCACTTCATTCCTTGCGCGAAGGTGGTGACAGCGGAACAGACCGCCATGTGTTCAGGGTGCACGGCTTGCCACGGTCCATCCTGTCCGACCGCAGTCGCCAATTCATTTCCGGTTTCTGGTAGAAGCTCCTCGGCATCCTGAACGTCAAGATCAACTTAGCGTCGGCGAGACACCCGCAGACCAACGGCCAAGCGGAGAGGGTCAACGCCATCATGCAGCAGTACCTGCGATGTTACGCCAATCAACAGCCTGCGACTTGGGTGGACTACTTACCGATGGCCGAGTTTGCCTACAACAACACGAAGCACGCGTCAACGGGGGTGACACCGTTCTTCGCCAACAATGGGCGGCATCCCAGAACCTTCCCGGGGTTGGAGACGACGGCGCAGGGGGAGCCGCAGGGAGCTGAGCATTTAGCAGCAGAATTGCAGGAGGTCCACGAGGAGCTCCGACGGCACTTGGAGCTAGCTAAACACGCCTACAAAGTGCAGGCAGACAGGCACAGGAGGGCAGGGGAAGACATCCAGGTGGGGGATTGGGTATGGTTAGCAGCCCAGGCGGTACCGGCCAAATCGTTAGCTAAGAAGAAGCTAGGACACAAGCAGTTAGGGCCGTACCAAGTTGAGGCCAGGATCAACCCCGTAGCTTTTCGGTTGACCCTCCCGGAAGGTTCCAGAATGCATCTGGTCTTTCATAGGTCGGTGCTTACACCCTACAAGGCCCCACACAGATTTCAGGAGGCAGGGACGGCACCAGAGCCACCCAGAAAGTCACCGGGGGGGGGGGAAGTCACCGAGGGCCGCGACACTCAACGAGGTCACGGAAATTCTGGACTCGAGATGGGGGGAGGAGGGAGTAGAATACCTCCTCGCCAGAGAAGGTACCCCGGCCAGTGCCGAGTTCCATGCGCTCTTCCCACACAGGCCCATGCCAGCGGAGTATTTTGACGACTGGCTATTTACGCCCACACTTTCAGACAGCACTTTCTGGGGGTTCTCCTCAGCAGAGGAGACCACGCCAGAGTCGAGCCCTCCAAGGGGATCGTGCTCGGGGGTGGACACGGACCGCTCTTACTGGTGGGACGATCAACCAGAAGAGGACTGACGCAGGAGGTGGCTAAGGGGGCCTTGGCAGGCAACATCGCCTGAAGTAACAGAGGGAGGGGAGGACATGGATGTGTTGGGGGAGGATCCCGGTTTCGAGCACACATACACTGAACTGGAAGCAGAGGAGATCGACGTCGACGAACTGTATCCAGTTTCCACCCCCGCAGCAATGGAGCTCCCGGAACCTGCGTCCGAGCAGCGGGAGGGGGGAAGGGGGGGCTTCGAGGGGGGATGGATGTCAGGGGTTCAGGGACAGAGGCACAGGGGAGGCAGGAGATGGAGAGCGATGGGGATGAATCGCAGGACAGCGAGGAAGAGGATGACAATGACTCAAGGCATTCCATGAGTCTTTTCAGCGAATCAGAGGATTCCCAGAAGGGGGCGCCGGTGGTCAAGGCAAGGGGAGTCCCAGGGGGGACGTGTCAGGAGCAGGGGGCCAGTGGGGGATCCCAAAGTGGCAGCTGGGCGTCTGGACCGGCCTCCCCGCCAGAGTGCAGCGAAGGGGGAGGAGGTTCCAGTGTATCAGGAGAAGCAGCTCCGGCAGCAGAAAGGAAAGGGGGGTCGGAGCAAGCCACCCTCCCGGAAGGGGAGGGGAGTAGTGAAGGGAGTAGTGTAACTGTCAAAAGAAAGGTTAGAGGTTGGGCGCGCGCGTCAAGTTCAAATGTGGAGGCGCGCGGAAGAACAGGGAGCCCGGAGGAGGAGCCAAGTCCCAAAGCCCGCAGGAGGGAGGGAGAGCAGTCTGGGGATTCCACGGCAGGGGAATCCAGGAGGGGCGAAACCCCAGCGGGCAGGAAGACCCTGCGGAAAAGGAAAGAAAGGAAGAGGTGGAGCAGCGTAAGCTTATTAAACTGGTGCAGGGGAGGGACTGATTCAGAGGGGACTTCAACGGTCTAAGGCAAAGAGACGTGGGGCTGCACGCCTCGGTTGTGGAACCAATAATGAACTGCAATAAACATCCTTGTATATAAGAAGAACTTGGCGTTGGTCTTTTGTGAGCTGAGACCTGAGGCAGCCCTGACATACGCGAATATGTAAGAGGGTGTGACCGCTGCCAGAGGGACAAAGGGGAACGCACGGTACCAGCGGGTTTGCTGGAACCCTTACCCACACCCAACAAACCCTGGGAGGTGGTGTCAATTGATTTCATGACAGATTTGCCCAAATCGAGGGGGGAAACAGCAGTGATGGTAGTAGTCGACTTGCTAACCAAAATGTGCCATTTCATCGCCTGCTCACATGTGGTGACGGCGGAAGAAACGGCACGGTTGTTTGTAGAACACATTTTCAGGCTGCATGGCGCCCCCTTGAGGGTTCTGTCAGACCACGGAAAACAATTTACTTCCCGGTTCTGGAGGAAGCTCATGAGCCTACTGCAAGTCGAGGTCAGCTTCTCGACCGCGAGACACCCAGAAACCAATGGGCCACGGGGTTTATCTGTTGAGAAACTAGCATTAGCAGAATTTGCGTACAATAACGCTGAACATGTATTCACAGGAATGAGTCCATTTTTGGCCAATTATGGGTGTCATCCCAGGGCATTCCCGGGTAATGAGGAACAGAGCTGGAGTGTGTCCGCAGCTGAGCAGTTTGTGGAAGAAATGGAAGCGTTACATCAACAGCTCAAGATTAACCTAGAAAGGGCCAAAGCCAATTACAAGAAGCAAGCAGATAAACACCAAAGGGAAGGGGAAACCATAAGGGTGGGGGATCGTGTGTGGCTGTCCACTCAAGGGTTACCCTTTAAGGGAGGGTGCAAGAAGTTGCAGCCCAGACGAATGGGGCCATTTGAAGTCATACAACAGATAAACCCCGTGGCGTTCAAGCTCAGGTTGCCCGACAACATGAAAATACATCCCGTGTTCCACAGGTCCTTACTCTCACCACACAGAGTGGGGCGGGGATTCGAGGGGCGGGAGGTAGAAGTCACGCCACCACCACAGGTAGAAGAAAGGGAACACCAAAGTTCGGCCGCAGAGATAGTTGATTCAAGGTGGCGAGGTCGGCAAGTGGAGTACTTGGTGGCGTGGGAAGGAGAGCCCTGGTCAGAAAACACGTGGGTGCCCGCAGAGGCAGTTGGCGATGAGCATATGGTGGAAGTGTTCCACCGACGGTTCCCAGATAAGCCCCAGCCCTTAGAGCGATTCTGGGAGGAACAATTCGGTACCACAGAGGAGGAAGAGATTTTCGAAGGGTTTTCAGAATCCGAAGAAGAATCGGATTGGGAGGGTCATTCCTTGGGTGGGAACCTTAGCAGGTGGGAAGAGGTTTTCGCACCCACAGATGAGGAGGACAGCTCATTCCGGGGTTTTCTTGGCTCACCGACCAGAGCAGAGGCTACAATAGAGCCCACAGGTAGGAGGGGGAGTGAAGGGGGCCCTGGGAGGGAGGTGGATGTCAGGGAACTGACATCAGAGGCACGGGAGAAGGAGAGGGTCTCTGATTCTGCAGGAGAAGGTCCCAGCGCTAGGGGGAGACTCAGCTGGGGAGGAGGGGAAGAGAATGAGTGTAACACCAGGGATCCAGGAGAGCAATGGGACAGGGAGGTGCAGGGGCTCCAGGACTCTTCGTTGGAAGTTAGTGAGGAGAGCCCAAGCACCCCGCTGCCCACGCCCACCCTGCGCAGGAGACTCCCGCGCAGTGAGAGGCGGAGATGCTTAGGCGTCAAACAACTCTTATGTTGGCAGCGCTTTAAGAAACGCCCACAGACAGATTCTACGAGTGACTAAGGGCAGCCACGCTGAGATGGGCAGCGCAGTCCGGAGGGTTTAACCAGGCAATCCGATGCTCAAACGGGGCAGGATTACGCACGAGTAACTCCCAACCACTACAATAATTTCCCAACATCTCAGAATAATTTAAAAAGGTAAGGTTTCAATTTTATATTACTATAGCTGATGAGTGTCATCAGCATATTGGTGCCAACCCAGCCCAAAGCTCCGGACAATCTGGGCAAGGGGGCGCATAAAGCTGTTAAAAAGCATCAGGGAGAGGATTGCGCCCTGCGGCACTCCACACACCAAGGAGTGGCGTGAAGACATCTCCCTCCCTAGTGCCACCCTCTGTCCCCGACCAGAGATAAAAGAGCACAGCCATTTACGGGCTATGCCCTGTATCCCCACGTCGGCGAGTGAATGGGATATGAAAGACGAAATGGTTAAATCAAGAATATACACTGGGCTAAAGATCTGGGACATAATATTGAAATAAGTGCATGAGAAAAGCTGTGGAAGGTAGATATGAAATATACTGCTTGGTATGCTTTAAAAGTAAATTACATGAAAATTACATGTATTGCGGACTTCCAGAGCAGCGCGCCAGAGAGACGGGTGGAGATCCACGCTCCTGCAATCTCGAGGTGGACCTGGTGCCAGAGAGGGAGAAACGAGGGACTAGGCGTAAGTTACCTCAACCTCAGGGGGGGGGGGGACCTGAGGGCAGAAGCCTAAGGCAGCGCAAAAGAAGAGGTTTCCCAATATTATAGAACAAAGAAACTGAAATAGAAAGACAAGGGGAAGACCTTTGCGCAAAGAGGCAAAACCACTCTTTGGTACAAACGCTCCAATTCCCCGGCACGGCAGCGCTGAACTCTCCTATAAAATAGAGACTGTGAAAAGCAAATGCCTCCCCCGTAAATAACTGAAAGAGAAGATAATAACTGGAAAACCTCTGCCTGTTTAGTGGAGGGAGGGGGAGGCAGGAAGAAACAGTTTGTAAAGAGAACTACAGAACTGAACAGATAACAGAGAAGGGGGCCGTGCGCCTCATGCAAAAACCCTCTGTTAATAACTGCACAAGGTGTTTTAAGAAAAGCATGTCTAGATACACCAGATTGAGCAAAAATAACGAACTGAAACTAGAAATTAGAAAAATTAGGAAAAACTAGAAGAGGGAACTACTGGAAGACTTTATAATGGACTAAAAACTGTAGTGGAAATAAACGACTAAAAAACAGACCCGCTGAGGAAAAATAACCTGAGAAATCTGACATACCTGAAAGAGGGGAGAGAGAGGTGTGGGCTGCTGAGTCACGGGAGCCCTCCGCCATTCACGGAGACTGCTAGAGGCAAGGACAGGAAGAGAAGACAAGGAGGAGTCTCTAATGATCCCAGAAAGAGTTTCTAAAGGTTCCAGAAAGAGAAACTCAGGGGAGGAAAGAAGATATAGTGACGCGTGTGGCTGGTAAGGGCAATTACAACCAGAAAAACACACTAATAGAGAATAAAGCACCACCTATTGGATATAATAGAGACTACAGCACCACCTATTGGATATAATAGAGACTACAGCACCACCTATTGGATATAAATAGAAAGACAAGAACAATTTTAATCCTGAGGAAACTATCAATTCATTTTATAACCAAAGGGACATAAAACGAAATGGACACATAAATAAAAAATTAAGGGAATTCCCAGGAAAGAAAACGCTGAAACAAGGAAACTATAAAGAAAGGAAGAATAAAATAATAATAATAACACAACAGCCTGATGGGATCAAAGAAAATATCAAATTTGAGTGGTGCCAGCACATCGCAAAGTTACCAAAGAAGAATATCACTAGTAGAAAGTGAAAGTCACATGGACATGAAAGAAATATTAGCAGCAATGGAAAGAATGGAGAAAAATCTAGGAGAAAAAATAACAGCTTTGGATAAGCATAAGAATGCTTGACGGGAAGATGGAAAGTATGGGGGCGAAAATAGAAGAGAATTCTAAAGTGATAATGGACCTCTCAACCCAAGTGAACCAACTGACAGTGAAACACCAAAATCTAGATTTAACAGTCCAGGAGACCAAAATAAAAGTACAGAAACAGGATGAAAGTATGAAAAAGAGGTTGCAAGAACAAAGAGAAATGAAAAGACACCAAGAAAAAAATAAAGAAGAAATAGATGAACTGAGGAAGATTCAGGAAGACACTTGGGATTCCTTGGCCATCTTACAGATGAAACAAAAATAAATTATTCTTTGAGTGCGCGGTGTCAAAGAAAACCAAGATGAAGACATATTTACAAAATTGACAAAGACAATAGCAGAATGGCTGGGGGTCCAAGAACAAGAGATGATATTGGACATTGAAAAAATATTTAGAATAAAGGTGGACAAGACCAAAACAAGGAAAGGACCTGGAGACTGCTTGATGTTTTTAAATTCAAGACTGCTTAGAGACAAACTACTATTGAAAGGTAGGACAGATCCACTCTGTATAGAAGGGAGGCAGGTAGAATTTATGAGAGAAATTCCAGCACGCCTGTTGAGGCGGAGAGACAATTATAGATTCATGACATCAGCGCTAAAGAAAAACAAAATAAGGTTCAAATGGGAATTCCCAGAGGGACTGTCATTTACATATAAAGACAGGAGGAGATCCTTCAGATCAGTAGAAGATACAAAAATCTTCTGGAGGAAGTACTGGGAGGAATTGGGAGGAGAAAAACTGGTAGAGTGAAGCAAGAAGGACAAGACCGAAACTTTCATTTCCTTCTCAATGTGACCTTAGGACAATAGCATATTCTGGACTATAACTACATAATAACAGTAAAGTTGTGAGTATTTTAAACAAATAAAGGATTATGAGACTGAAATGTATTTCATGGAATATTAATGGATTAAGCAGTAAATTTCAGAGAAATCAATTAGAATGTATATTAAAGAAGGAAAAATGGGATGTCATATGTATACAAGAAACACATATATCCAAAACTCATGTAAGGGTGTTAAAAAATACGAGACTAGGACAGGAATATATAGCATCTGCAACGGAAAGAAAGAGGGGAGTGGTCATCTATGTAAATACAATGTTGAAATCCCAAATGTTATTCCAAGATGATGAAGGTAGAGTACTTGGGGTAGAAATACAAACAAAAGAAGGAAAAATCATAGTGGTAGGAATATATGCTCCGAATAGCAAAAAGGAAGAATTTTTTAGAAAGTTGGAAGACAGATTATGGGATTATGTGGATGAAAATATAGTAATTATGGGAGATTTTAATGGAGTAACATCGATAGAAATGGACAGAACGCAAAGAGAGAAAACGTCAAGTTCAGGTAGATTACCACTCTCCTTTTTCCACTTAATTGAGAATTTTAATTTATATGATGCCTGGAGAACAAAAAACCCAAGTGTTAAAGATATAACCCATTACTCGGAGGCAAAAAAATCTGGGGGACGAATCGATGCAATATGGCTAACAAAAAAAGCTGATGTTAAGTTCAGAAAAAGCAGAAATACTAAACAGATCGATATCAGATCATAACCCGGTATCGGTAATAATGAAATTTCAAAAACATACTAAGGGAAGGTGGAGAATGAACGAGGAGGTATGGAGAGACGATCAAAGGGTTAAAAGGGCAAAGGAAATATTGAAAGAATTTTATGAAATAAATGAAAATCAGGATATGGATAAAAAAATGATTTGGGAAACAAGCAAAGCCTATATGAGAGGGTTTGTAATACAACAAATGGGAAAGATAAGGAGAAATAAAGATAATAATATTATGGAAATAAATAAACAAGTATGAGAGAAAGAAAAAGACCTAGTGAAAAACCCAAAGAATGAAAATATCATCCAACAAATAAAGAATTTACAAGCCCACCTATCAAATTTAAAAAATAGGGAAGTAGAGAAAAAAATTATATGGACGAAACAAATATATTTTGAACAGGCAAATAAACCGGGTAGGATGCTGGCATGGTTTATCAAAGAAAGACGGGTAGAAAGAGTAATAAATAGAATTATTGACGAAGAAAAGGAAATCATTGACCCAAAACAAATTAAAGAAAGTTTTATAAAATATTACAAAAAATTATATAAAGTAGAATTAAAAGAGGAAAAGAAAATTCAAAAATACCTATCAGAAAATAGACTACCAGATATAGAAGAAGAAGAATATGCAATATTAAATTCAAATATTGAACTTTAAGAGATTAAAAAAGTGATTAAAAATATGAAGGAGGGGAAATCGCCTGGACCAGACGGAATCGCAGTAACATATTATAAAAAATTAGAGGAAATAATAACACCCAAATTGCAAATAATTATGAATGAAATTTTAGATAAAGGAGAAATACCTAACTCGTGGCAAGAAACATTAATAACCCTTATCCCAAAGCAAGGTACAGATTTGAGACTTATAAAAAACTACAGGCCAATATCTTTATTGAATATAGACTACAAAATATTTACCGGAGTCCTTGCAAATAGAATGAAAACTCTGCTAAAAAGGATAATTAAAAAAGATCAGGCAGGATTTTTACCAGCCAGACAAATAAAGGACAACACTAGAACAATTATAGACTTAATAGAATATGCTGAAATGAATCCAAGTAAATAAATTTCAATGCTTTTAGTAGACGCTGAAAAGGCATTTGACAGTGTCTCTTGGAAATTTATGATCAAAACATGTGAAAGCTTAAATTTAGGTAAAAGATTTATGAATGGAATTCAAGCAATCTACAAAAAACAAACAGCTAAATTAATCCTAAACAATGAAATTACAGAAGAATTTGACATCGAGAGAGGGACGCGACAGGGATGTCCTTTATCCCCACTCCTATTTATAACAATATTAGAAACTCTATTAATAGCTCTGAGAAAGGATGAAAAAATAAAGGGCATATGTCTTGGGACACAGTGTTATAAAGTAAGAGCATTTGCAGACGATGTGATCATTACAACCGAAACACCAAAAGAAAGTATAAATAAAGCATTGGAAAGAATGAAAGAATTTGGTGAAGTAGCAGGATTCAAATTGAACAAAGATAAATCTGTTAGGGTGTGAAACCTAAGACGCTGGCAAGTTAGCAATGTCATGTAACTTTAAGTAGTCAAGCTCGTTAAGTTGTTAAGTTGCTCAGTATATAAAGAGTGTTTGTTTTCTCTGTCTGTGGGGCGTGAAGCAAAAATGTCTGAAAGCTCCGGAGGTGTTTCTGTTATCTTTCTGCAATAAACCTGTCTTTGGAAAGACAGGCTTCCCTGTGTCGTTATTTCTTTGCTGCTGAGACTCTGAAGCCTGTACTGCAACAAGAATCTCTGCACTGGACTTAATTAATGCTCTGCAAAGAGAGCTGTTGCTGGTGGCGCAGCGGAAGCGTTTACTGGACCAGTACACAAACTCTCGTAGGTTATGGATCCTTCTACGTTTCTACAGCTGTATTGTGTGCAGAGAAAGTGAAAGCAGCTTTCGGATGAGAGAAGACCGGCTGGGTCGTAAATTCAGCTCTTAAAGGAACTGAGAGGCTGCAGAAAATTGAGAGAGCTGCGTAAGTGAAAGTTTAAAAGGCTTCAGAGGAGGCTGGAGGCGTCTGAAAAGTGAGTAAAACAAATCCCAAGGGGAAAGAGAAGCAAGGGCACACAGAGGGAGTAGCAGCAGACCCCAAGAATGGCAGTGGAAAATTTCCAGGTTCCCTTTACAAAGTTGAACTCTGCTAATTACGTGCAGTGGTCTAAGAGGGCTCAAGTCTGGTTGGAAGCCAAAGAAGTGTGGGCTGACTATGTCCAGAGGCGAAAGCCGTTTGTGGCTGTTGCAGCAGATGCCACAGCAGAGCAACAGGCTGCTGCACATGCCCAGAACAGGGAACATGATAAAATGGACACTAAAGCTAGATGCATGTTGATGGTATCGATAGACGATTCCCAATTACCTCATGTGGAAAATTTAAGGTCTGCATTTGAAATTTGGGAAGCTCTTAGGCGAATTCACCATAGAGCCACGCCCGGAGAGAAGGTGAACATTATACGTGCTTTGTATGAGTTGAAACTGAAGCCAGGGGATAGTGTGGTTGAACACACGTCACAGATGACTGAGTATTTCAACCAACTGTCTTCTTTAGGTGTGAATTTTCCTGAAAATATTAAAGTTTATACTCTGCTTAGCAGCCTGCATGCAGGGTTTGAAAACTTAGTACTAACTTTACAAGTTTTGCCAGAGGACCAGCTGAATATGAATTATGTGACTGGTAGATTGTGTGAACAAGAATATCAACATCATCGAAAACGTATTGATAATTCAAATACCCCAAGGGTTGGATGTTCAGATAATTCCCAGCGTGGGGAAACTAGCAGGCAGAGCTGTAAGGAAGCCTCACAAGTGTCTGCTATGGCCAGCAAGTCATGTTTTCGATGTGGCAGCAGGTTTCATTTGATAGCAAAGTGTCCAGAAAAGCAACAGGAATTTCAACAGTCCAAGGCCAGTTTCCGGAGTTACAGGGGAAGACGACGTGAGAACTACAAGAATCAACGATCCAGAGGGGGAGCAGGTGCTGATAAGGGACTATCTGCAATGGCAGCACAAAAGAGTCCTAAAAGGAGCCAACAAACCTTGAAGTGGATAATTGACAGTGGAGCAAGTCACAGTTTAGTTCCAGCGACATCTAGGGGCCGCTTGATGAACTGCAAGACATTGCCAGTTGCAAAAACCGTGACTATAGCAGACAATAGTAAACGAGAAATGAACCTTAAAGGCACAATTTATGTTAACTGTTTGCAAACTAACCTTCCTGTTTTTGTTCTTCCAGGAATGAAGAATGGACTTTTGAGTGTGTCATGCCTGGTAAAAAGTGGTTTTAAGGTTGAGTTTGAAAATGATGTGTGCATCATTTCGAAACAGGGAAAGGAGCTAGTTAAAATTCCCTGTGAGGATGGGCTTTTTGTTTTGGTTGAAGAGCAGTTAGCAGCAGGTAGATGTTCAACAGGTGAAGCGCAAGCTAAGTGTGTAAATAAGGCTCCTCATACAGGTTGTGCACATCTACTACACAGAAGGTTAGCTCATATATGCTTTAAGTATGTAAACAAGATGCCAGATTTAGCTGAGGAGTGTAACATTAAACCCTGTCCAAATTTTCTGGATTGTTGTGCTTGTAAACATGCTAAGGTTAAGACATGTAACTATCCTAGATCTCATAGAGTAAGCAAGAAACCCTTTGAACTTGTGCACACAGATGTGTGTGGCCCTATGCCAGTCAAATCGCTTGGAGGTGCGAGATTTATGCAAATTTTGGTGGATGACTTTTCAAGGGCTAGTTGGGTTTTCTTTCTGAAAGAAAAATCACAAGCAGCTTCCATCCTGATGGATTGGATTGAAGAAGTCGAATGTAAATTTGACACCAGGGTACGTAAAATACAATCAGATCGTGGTGGGGAATATGTGAACCACACGCTGGAGACGTGGTTAAAAAGGAAAGGTATAGTTCATAGACTTACCAATCCCTATTCACCACAGGAGAATGCAGTTGCCGAAAGAAAATTTCGAACATTACAGGAAGCCATTGCTGCTTTGCTGTTTGATTCTGGACTTCCACAGCGTTTTTGGGCTGAGGCTGCACTGTATGCGAATTATACTTTTAACAGAGTATACAATAGCACAGTAGGCAACACTCCTTACTTCATGCTATTTGAAAAAAAACCAAAAATTGATCATCTAAGAGTTTTTGGGTGTCGTGCTTATGTGCTGGTGCCTAGGGCACAACGTAGGAAAGGCGATCCTAGGTCTAAAGAAATGTTTTTCTGTGGTTATCAAGCAAACACAAAAGGTTGGAGATTTGTGAATGTAGAAGGCAATCAAACGAAAATCACAATCAGCAGAAGTGCGGAATTTTGTGAACAGGATGGTTGGAATAAAATTCATGGAAATCCTGACATACTATTTGATGTGGTGAACAGTAACAATGAAACTCAGGCCCCAGGGCAGGTATTAGTTCCAGAACAGACTGAGGAATTTGAGTCTGAGGACAAGGGTGAGAAATCACCTAGTTCACCCAAATCTGTAAAGTCAGAATCTTCTAGCTCTAAAAGTTCACCTGTACAGCAAGAGAGACGTGTAAAGTCAGAATCAGAAAGTTCTTCAACTACTAGTGACAAACAGGTGACGACTAGTGATTCTGGGTCAGAGGGGGAAACTGAAGGAACATCGCAGGAACTGTTAAGGCGTTCTAAGCGTACCAACAAAGGTAAACCTCCTGAAAGGTACCAAGCTATTAGTGTTTGGGCTGGTTTGGCAAATTGCGAACCTGAAAGTTTTGAGGAGGTTGAGCAATTACCCCAGGAGGAGGCCAGTAGGTGGCGTGAGGCCATGCAAAAGGAGTTGAATTCTATGAAAGAACTGGGTGTGTTTTCCATCACCAAACTGCCAGAAGGTACCAAGGCAGTAAGTTGTAGGTGGGTGTACAGGATAAAGACAACAGCGATGGGGAAACCAGAGTACAAAGCAAGGCTTGTAGCTCGAGGTTTTACGCAAAGAAAGGGGTTACATTATTCCGAAGTCTATGCACCCACTTCAAGGAGTGAAACCCTACGGGCACTATTAGCAGTTGCTGCTCAGAAAGGGTTCAAAGTGAATCAATTTGATGTCTCTACAGCTTATCTTCATTCAGACTTGGCTGAAGAGCTCTATATGGAGCTACCGCCAGGATTGAAAGTTGGTAAATCAAATCAGGTATGGAAACTACATAAATCTATTTATGGACTCAAGCAATCTGCTCATAATTGGAATGAGTGTTTGAATGACGTTTTGGTAGGCATTGGTTTTAGCAGGAGCAAGGCTGACAATTGCTTATATTTCAGAAGTTCAGGAGATGCTCAAGAATCTTTGCTTGTTTATGTAGATGACCTGATTTATACTTCAAAGACACAAGAACAAGTAAAAAAACTAGCCAAAGAGTTAAATAAACACTTCAAAGTTAAGAATCTTGGTGATGTGAAGGTCTATCTTGGTGTTCAGATAGATAGGACCAAAAATGGCAGTTTTCTACTGAATCAAAAAGGCAAGATATTGCAAATGTTGAAAAAGTTTAACATGACGGAGTGTGCAGGTGTTAGAACACCAATGGAAATGGGTTTTGTAAAAGACAATGAGTTCAAGGATAGTGCTGAATTCAAGCGTGCTGAAATCTTTCAGTCAGCACTGGGAAGCTTACTTCATCTTTCGCAATGGAGTAGACCAGATATTGCTTACGCTGTTAACTTACTCAGCAGAGAAGCTTCGAAACCTAGTGTAAATGCATGGAAAGGAATTCAAAGAGTGTTAAGATATTTACAATACACCAAAGATTTTTACCTTGAATTATCTTCAGAAGGACAAGCACAGATTACTTGTTGGGCAGATAGTGATTGGGCAAATTTAAAGGATAGAAAATCAGTGTCTGGCTGTGTAATAAAATTTGGTAACTCTCTGATTGGGTGGAGATCCAAGAAACAGAACCTAATTGCTTTGTCGTCAACAGAAGCTGAGTTCTGTGCCTTGTCTGAGTTATGTAGAGATCTAGAATTTTACAAATGCTTGGCACAAGAGATGTATGAAAAAGCCATCACTCCAATCACTGTTTGGGGTGATAATCAACCGTGTCTTAAGTTAGCACAAAATGGGCAGTTTAAAGGTCGTACAAAACATTTGGATATCCGCTTTCAAAATGTTTGTCAAACGGTAAAAGCAGGAATTGTTAAATTAAATTACTGTCCCAGTCATGAAAATCAAGCTGATGGTTTTACAAAACCGCTTGGGTTTCAGCGGCATGAAAACTTTTGTGAAGAAAAGGGTCTGAAGTAATTTTGTTTTTTGTATTGCCAGCGAGAGGGGGTGTTAGGGTGTGAAACCTAAGATGCTGGCAAGTTAGCAATGTCATGTAACTTTAAGTAGTCAAGCTCGTTAAGTTGTTAAGTTGCTCAGTATATAAAGAGTGTTTGTTTTCTCTGTCTGTGGGGCGTGAAGCAAAAATGTCTGAAAGCTCCGGAGGTGTTTCTGTTATCTTTCTGCAATAAACCTGTCTTTGGAAAGACAGGCTTCCCTGTGTCGTTATTTCTTTGCTGCTGAGACTCTGAAGCCTGTACTGCAACAAGAATCTCTGCACTGGACTTAATTAATGCTCTGCCAAGAGAGCTGTTGCTGGTGGCGCAGCGGAAGCGTTTACTGGACCAGTACACAAACTCTCTTAAAATCGAAATTGATAACTAAAAATATAGGCGAGAAAGGAAAAAAGGAATTAGAAGAAATAACAGGACTAAAAATATAAAATAAAGTGAACTACTTAGGGATATGGATTACAAAAAAAAATACAAATTTATTTAAGGATAATTATATTAAAAATGGAAAGAAAATAAAGGAAGTATGGACAAATATATTTGTATGGACAAATATGAAATCGGACAAGCCAATTTCATAAAACTTAGGGAAATGCTGGGTGAGATCCCATGGACAGTAATACTAAAAGGAAAGGGAGTTCATGATGGCTGGGAGTTTGTTAAGAGGGAGATAGTAAAAGCACAACTTCAGGCAATACCAATGAGACGGAAACATGGAAGGTGCCTAAAGAAGCCAGGGTGGCTATCTAAAGAACTTTAAACTGAGTTAAGATTAAAAAAAGATGTGTACAAAAAATGGAAAAGGGGGGAAACCACCAAAGAGGAATTCAAACAAATAGCCTGCACATGTAGACACAAAGCCAGAAAAGCTAAAGCACAGAATGAACTCAGGCTTGCTAGAGAGGTTAAAAGCAACAAAAAAGGCTTTTATGGGTATGTCCGTAGCAAAAGGAAGAACAAAGAAACAGTGGGGTCACTCAGAGGAGAAGATGGTGAAATGCAATCAGGGGACACAGAAAGTGCTGAACTCCTCAATGCCTTCTTTGCCTCAGTCTTCTCCGATAAAGAAAACAATGCCCGACCTGAAGAATTTGGAGCAAATGATTCAGCAGAGGAAACACAGCCCAGAATAACTAAGGAGATAGTACAAGAATACTTGGCTAGTTTAGATGTATTCAAGTCTCCAGGGCCAGACGAACTGCATCCAAGAGTATTAAAAGAACTGGCAGATGTGATCTCAGAACCACTGGCAGTCATCTTTGAGAATTCCTGGAGAACAGGCGAAGTCCCGGCAGACTGGAGGAGGGCAAATGTTGTCCCTATTTTCAAAAAGAGGAAAAGAGAGGACCCAAATAATTATCGCCCTGTCAGTCTGACATCAATACCAGGGAAGATTCTGGAGCAGATCATTAAGCAAACAGTCTGTGAGCACCTAGAAAGGAATGCTGTGATCACCAATAGTCAACATGGATTTCTGAAAAATAAGTCATGTCAGACTCACCTGATCTCGTTTTTTGACAGAATTACAAGCCTGGTAGATGAAGGGAACGCAGTGGATGTAGCCTACCTTGATTTCAGCAAGGCATTTGACAAGGTGCCCCATGATATTCTTGTAAAGAAGCTGGTAAAATGCAGTCTTGACTATGCTACCACTCAGTGGATTTGTAACTGGCTGACTGACCAAACCCAAAGGGTGCTCATCAATGGTTCCTCTTCATTCTGGAGAAGAGTGACTAGTGGGGTGCCACAGGGTTCTGTCTTGGGCCCGGTCTTATTCAACATCTTTATCAATGACTTGGATGATGGACTCAAGGGCATCCTGATCAAATTTGCAGATGACACCAAACTGGGAGGGGTGGCTAACACCCCAGAGGACAGGATCACACTTCAAAACGACCTTGACAGATTAGAGAACTGGGCCAAAACAAACAAGATGAACTTTAACAGTGAGAAATGTAAAGTATTGCACTTGGGCAAAAAAAATGAGAGGCACAAATACAAGATGGGTAACACCTGGCTTGAGAGCAGTACGTGTGAAAAGGATCTAGGAGTCTTGGTTGACCACAAACTTGACATGAGCCAACAGTGTGACGCGGCAGCTAAAAAAGCCAATGCAATTCTGGGCTGCATCAATAGGAGTATAGCATCTAGATCAAGGGAAGTAATAGTGCCACTGTATTCTGCTCTGGTCAGACCTCACCTGGAGTACTGTGTCCAGTTCTGGGCACCACAATTCAAGAAGGACACTGACAAACTGGAACGTGTCCAGAGGAGGGCAACCAAAATGGTCAAAGGCCTGGAAACAATGCCTTATGAGGAACGGCTAAGGGAGCTGGGCATGTTTAGCCTGGAGAAGAGGAGGTTAAGGGGTGATATGTTAGCCATGTTCAAATATATAAAAGGATGTCATATAGAGGAGGGAGAAAGGTTGTTTTCTGCTGCTCCAGAGAAGCGGACACGGAGCAATGGATCCAAACTACAAGAAAGAAGATTCCACCTAAACATTAGGAAGAACTTCCTGACAGTAAGAGCTGTTCGACAGTGGAATTTGCTGCCAAGGAGTGTGGTGGAGTCTCCTACTTTGGAGGTCTTTAAGCAGAGGCTTGACAACCATATGTCAGGAGTGCTCTGATGGGGTTTCCTGCTTGGCAGGGGGTTGGACTCGATGGCCCTTGTGGTCTATTCCAACTCTATGATTCTATGAAATGGGGAAAATTAAAACTATCATTAGGAGGAAGAATATCTATGATTAAAATGATGATACTCCCCAAAATTCTATTTTTATTCCAAACGATTCCAATTGTAATAGGAACTAAATATTTTGTAAGCTGGCAAAGAGACCTTGCAAATTTTATATGGCAGGGGGGGAAAAGCAAAGATAGAATCAGAAGTAATGATGGGCCCAAAAGAAAGTGGAGGATTCGCAGTGCCAGATTTAAGGAAGTATTTTGAGGCAGCATGTTGGTGCTGGATAAAAAAATGGATATTATTAAAAGATAATGGAGTCCTAACATTAGAGGGCTGGGACAAAATATATGGATGGCACGGCTACTTATTCTATGATAAAAAAGAACAACACAAAAAATTTACAAACCACATAGTAAGAAAGGCTCTATTGGATGTCTGGGAAAGAACAAAAGGAATAATTATTGAGAAAATTCCCCAATGGGTTTCGCCAGTGGAAGCAACTACAACATTAAAGAGTAATGTAAAAGAGACTTGGCCAACATATAGGGAAATATTAGAGGAAGCAGACGGAAATATTAAATTAAAAACTTACGAACAATTACAAACATTTAGAATAAATTGGTTACAATATTATCAATTAAAAGCAACTTATGAAAAAGACATAAAAAGGGGGGGTTGAAAATAAAACCTCAAAATTAGAAAAGGAAATACTACAGAGCGATCAAAAAATACTTGCAAAAATGTATAGACTATTAATGAAAACTACCCTAGAACAAGAGACGAAAGGGGGAAACATGTTAAAATGGGAACACGATTTGGGATATGAGATAGATCTCGAAAGATGGAAAACCTTTTGGGAGGAAAATATAAATTTTACTGCTTGTGATTTATTAAGGGAGAATTTCAGAAAAATGCACCACAGATGGTACCTAACCCCTGACAGACTGCCAAAAATAAATAAAAGGAACAACGACAAATGTTGGAAATGTAACAGAACAAAAGGTACGTTATATCACATGTGGTGGACTTGCCCAAAGATTAAAATCTTTTGGGACATGATCCATGACGAAATAAAAAAATTGATAAGGACATCACATAAAAAAAAGGCAGAGGCATATTTATTAGGAATCTTAGATAAAGATATCCCCAAAGAGAAAATTAACTTATTTCTATACGCGACAACAGCGGCAAGAATTTTGATTGCTAGCTATTGGAAAGAGGAAAGCATCCCAACAAAAAGAGAATGGTTGGGGAAACTTTGCGAGTACCTGGAATTAGCAAAATTGACAGATATAATAAGGAGAAAATCCAAAACTATGGTTATGAAGCAATGGGAGTGTTTAAATGATTATTTACAAAACCAGGGCTCAACTACAAAAATCTGGTTGTGTTTAGAATAATCTTGTGCGTAATATATTAAAAAAAATACAAAGTGAGACATTAAGGAAACCCAAAGGGAAAATATGAAGAACAGAGGCTCTGAAGAACGGATTATTAAAAATGCGTGAGGTAAACGGTGGAAGTCGTTTTTTGTTTTTTCTCTCCCCCCCCCCCCTTTTCTGTTTTTTCTTTTTTCTTTCAAAAGAAACAATTTGTTTAAGGTAGATAAGGACAAGACGAAATTATACAACTGAATGTAAATATAGATGGGAAATGGCTATGTATTGTGAGTGCTTATCTACTTTTTAAAAAAAATTCATATATGATCTGTTTTTTTACCTTTTTATTTTCTTTTTGTTCCCTTTTTCTTTACTCTGATATCTTACATTTCATTTCACTGTGTTATCATGAATAGCATTTTATAGAGGTATAAATAACTGTAAATATGAAAAGAGACAAAATATTCTCTAATTCCTTTTCCTTGGATAGATGTATTTGTTTTCCTCTTTTGTATTTTCTTTTGTTGTGATTATGTATGTATTTTAATTTGTATTGAATAAAAAATTATTTAATAATAATAATAAAAAAGAAAATTGCATGTATTGCTTAACACTTAACCAATTATCTAAAATGTATAAGAATATTCCTAACAATTGCTGGAAGTATAAACCCGCAGATGGATCTTTTTTTCATCTGTGGTAGAATTGCAAGAAAGCAAGGGAATTTTGGGAAATGAAACATGATGAAATAAAAAAGATATCCAAAATGCCCAAAGCGTTTCTGTTAGGGATTATAGGAGCAGAAATCCCCTAAAATATTAAAGTTGCTTATGTAACAACAGCGGCTAGGATTTTAAATGCGCAGAAATGGAAGGAAGAAGTAGTTCCCACCAAAGAAGAACGGAAAAGTAAGATAATGGACTCTGCAGAACTCTCAAAATTAACAGCAAAATTAAGAGAATCTAATGATGATTGTTTTATGGACAAATAGATGCCTTTTTTGGACTATTTTGTTATGGAAAATCTAGGTGCGAGGCTGCTCAGACACCTAGCTCTTTGGGCTGAGCCTGCGGGTCCTTGCAGAATAAAAGGAGTACAGCCAGCGACCGAAGCAAATTGAAGAAGATCCACTTTTATTGTGCAACAGGTTCAAGGCAAGATTGAACTCCGAGGATGGGGCGTCAAGGACTTTTAGAACTTCCCACCATCTCCCAAGATACAGTTCGAAAAGCATCATCACCACATTACTACTACATCACCATTACATCAGAAAAGGGGAGGGTTAGACAAGATTAACATATGGGGTATGAGGGGGGAGCATGCAAATGCAGGATATGTATTGGGAGGAACATTCTAAGTACCTACAATCAGAAAACAATATCCGCCCTCCCTTCCCCACAGGTGGGCGGGGTTTGCGGCACCAAGCGAGGCTCACCTAGGCTGGTGCCACCCACCTGCCTGAGCTGGCATTTGACCCGCCCCCGGCCAGGGAGGACAATGGACAGCCGGCCGGGGGTGGGCCTAAGGCCAAAGGAAAAGAGGCTGACTCCTGGGCTCAAGCCTCTTTTGCTGCTCTTCCTTCTGGGATCAAGATCAGGATCAGGAGTGTATCCAGGCGGCCGAACTGAGGTAGGTAACCGTCCTTCTTTACTTTTGCTTGCATTTGGGCGGCGGCGGGGGGCATCGCTCCCCACCGCCGCCTGCCCGGTGCCCCTTCCTACCCAGGCGGGCAGCGCGGGGCTCCAGCAAGGCCGCGGCTGGGCCTGCTTGCTTTTACGGCGGGGGGGGGGCACTGGGAGGGCGGCACAGGCCTGACTAGGCCTCAAAAACACGGCCTAGTCCCTTTTCTCAGTGGCGGGGGGGGGTGACATTGCCCCCCGCCGCTGCCTGCCAGCCCAGAAGGACAGCACAGGCCTGACTAGGCCTCAAAACACGGCCTAGTCCCTTTTCTCAGTGGCGGGGGGGGGTGACATTGCCCCCCGCCGCTGCCTGCCAGCCCAGAAGGACAGCACAGGCCTGACTAGGCCTCAAAACGCGGCCTAGTCCCTTTTCTCAGTGGCGGGGGGCGGCATTGCCCCCCACCGCTGCCTGCCAGCCCAGAAGGGCAGCACAGGCCTGACTAGGCCTCAAAACGCGGCCTAGTCCCTTTTCTCAGTGGCGGGGGGGGGGCGGCATTGCCCCCCGCCGCTGCCTGCCAGCCCAGAAGGGCAGCACAGGTCTGACTAGGCCTCAAAACGCAGCCTAGTCCCTTTTCTCAGTGGGGTGGGGGCGGCATTGCCCCCGAAGGAGGTGCCTGCTGACCCAGGAGGCTCTGTTGAGATTTAAGATTTAATTTGTCTGTTGAGGCTTATTGTTGCGCTTGGTTGAAGCTGCTGCTGCCGACCTGAGCGGGATGCACAGGCCCCAGCCAGGCAGCAGACACTGCCTGCTTGTTTTTGCATTATGTCTCTAGCCGTTGCTGCAGATCAAAGAGAAGGCTCCCCCTCGCACTCGCTTGGTGCCGTAGGGGTGGGCAACCCAAGAGCCGCATCGAGGGGTACCCCTAGCAATGCCGTAAAGGCAGCCAACAGGATTAAAAAAAGGGCCTTGTCTTTTAGCCGGAAGGTCCCACCTATGAAGTTAATTATCTCTAAGAAAAAAGTGAGGGATGATGGCCCCTCCACCTCTGATGCCAGGCCCTACAGGACCCTCCCTAAGAAGAAAAAGCGGGCATACACAGAGGAGTTCACTGCTGAGAGCGATTCTTCCCAGTCCAGTGACGACGATGTGCAGGAATTGCTGCGTCAGAACCGCAGCCTGCAGCGCCGCCTGGCTAGGGCTAAGGAGCGCTTAGATAAGTCTAAGTCCCCTCGTCGATGCTCTCGCGAGGATAGGCGTAGGCATAGGTCACCTGTTTCGAGTTCATCAGACAGCTCCTCCAGCCCTGATTCACGCAGAACACGTCGCAGGAAGAAGAGGTCTTGCAGATCGAGGAAGCATGGGCCTAAGTGCAAGAAGGACTCCTCAGATTCTTCAGATCTTTCAGGTACGTGTGATTCCTCCTGTGGCGAGTCGGAAGAATGGTGGAAAGGGTGCAAACGGTGCAAAGTTACTACCCACAAGGCCCCTGGCCTGCCTAGTTGGATTTGGGAACATCGCACCCGGCGCCATCGCCGTGCCTTTGGGGCCAAGGAGCCATTTGGGGATGATGGGCTTGATGCGAAAGGGAAGGTGCAGGAGTCAAACAGCTTAAAAAGAATATATGCAATCGCATTCTAAATGGGGAAATCGTGGACTTGTTTGCCCTGCTCTCCCCGGTTTATTCTTGTAGTTCCAAGTTTAAGCCTGAATCGCGTTGCAAGAAGGACAAGGCAGTGGATATTGATAGAACTTTTGACAATTGGCTAACTGCTTTCTCCTCTTACATTATCTGGGCATTATCTGGGCATTATCTTAAAAGCCAAAAAAATGGCAGGGGACTCAGCAGCTTTGGCTTACAGTCAGCTGTTCCGTGAGAGGGCTGCTGAAGAACCCACGGCCCATTGGGACATCAAGGACAATGATCTTTGGTCTGAAGTAGTGGCCCCAAACTTCCAAAAAAGGGCTTTTGGGGAGAAGTCAGGTAAAACCCCCTCCAAAGTGCATAGGGTGGCTATATCAACATGTTGGGAGTTTAATAATGGGTTGTGCAGCAGGGACCGATGCCGCTTTGACCATGCTTGTGAGTGTTGTGCTGGTCCTCACTCACGGACTAAGTGTTTTCGGGTTAAGCCCCCTTTTTGCAGCTTTCAAAAAACAGGATCGGGGAGTGGAGCCAAGGACGCCAAGGGAGACTCAGGAGCCTCTACCTCTGGAGCCCAGCAAGCCAAGGCTGCCTCCTGAAAATGAGGTATTGGGAGGAACATTCTAAGTACCTACAATCAGAAAACAATAGGGTCTTGGTTTGCATAGTCTGCCACCTGGCCATGCCCAGAGGAAGGGCTTGGCTCGGTGATTTGGCATCAATGGGGTCTTTTCTGTGTGTACGTGACCTCCCACTTGGGGAATTATGGCGGGTACTGGGTGGTTTCTGAGTCCTTGGAAAATGAGTCTGATTGGCGGTGGAAGCGAAAGAATCGGTGATACTAGTGATTTTCTATGAATTTTTATGTTTTTTAGGCTTTGTAATACGGTAGCTGTCCATTAGGAAACAACTGGTTACATTGTATCAAGTTTGATTGGATTAGCAAGGTTACGAGGTTTCAGTCCATTGTTCTCACAGCCGGGAGCTGTCAACAACTTATCAGAGAGCAAATGAGGCGTGCAAGAGCTCGAGCTGAGCTGTTTCTGCAGAATCAGAGCGTTGCATTGATTGCCTAGAGGCTGCATTTGAAGCTGTCTGGTTGGCTAGAACGCTCCCTTATGCAGACTTCCGGTGAACCGCAGCCACAGGAAAGGAGCGCGAGGCTGCCCTCCGGGGGGGGGTCTCGAACAGCGCGGGGGTCTAGAGGTGTCACGAAGGCTCCGTGGACCTCGAAACCCCAAGAGGATTATCTTGGGGGACAGGTACCTGGCGGTGCTGCCGGGGCTCCCCTGTTTTTCGGACATTTTAAATCAAGTTTGAGAACAGGATTGGAGCTGCAGCATGAAAGGGAAGCAACAGACCCGTGTTGTGAAGCCTCAGGCTCCGAGTGAAAGCAGCAAGCCTCCAACAACAATTAAGAAGCTGGGTCATAACTAAAACAATAACAGACTGAACTTAAGTTAAAGAAACCAGCGGAACAAAGATACTATGATATGAAGGAAGAAGGAATTTGCTTTAGCGGTAAGAGTAATTGGCGTGTAACGGAAGACTGGGAGAGGAGAGGGAGTAAGACTGTAACTGCCGAGTGGGCGTTGCGGAGAGACCTCAGATACAAAGTGTAAAAATCTGAGGCAATGGACTGATTGAAAACAGTTGAATATTTGAAAAGCGGATAGAAACATTTCTGCTCTGCCCTGGTCGGAGCGCGCTACGCCAGCAACTAAAAGGGACTGTAATTTTCCACCCAGTCTAGGATATATAAGTGAGACTTTGTTCCGAGTTATGGCATTTTGTATATACCTCCCCCCGCCTAATGTGTTCAAGGTGAAACTGTTTCTCTTTATTATTTGGGGTGCTTAATTGACTGAAAGCTGAGTTTGTTATTGAGAGGAGCGGATACGACGAGAGGTTTGGAAGGAGAAAGTGAACCATAAGACAGTTACAGATAGGTAGCCGTGTTGGTCTGCCATAGTCAAAAAAAAAAAAAAAAAAAGTGTATCTGAAGAAGTGTGCATGCACACGAAAGCTCATACCAAGAACTAACTTAGTTGGTCTTTAAGGTGCTACTGGAAGGAATTTTTTTTATTTTGAACCGTAAGAGGAGAACTTTGGAAAACAGCGGAACCTCTCGCTGCCATTGTGTGCTCCATTTCCTGTTTTTCTCTTAAAGCGGCACACAGCTGTAATAATCTAGGAGAAGATAACCTTGGCGCCTTAAATATTTAATCTATCGCTACAGAAAACGGGGATAGATAGCTAGATAGATAGATAATACTTTATTCGGCTATAAGCCCACCAGGTAAAACCAATCAGTAAATAAAATAGCATTTTACATTTTAAAATATCAACTAAAATATTTCAACGCATAATCTCCTTCACATTACATACAGTCTCTAGATGTACCATATTGTGGCCTTGAATATAAAGATGGTGGATAGAATTTACTAGATTTTAATAGTCATGCAGCATTCCATGAAGTCTTTTATATGAAAGAACAGAATTCAGGAATCTTGCAACCTGTAATGTTCTATAAGAGTCAATATCCTGGAGTAGATAGGCTAGATGTAAATCAGGTGGTTTAGCAACAGTTTCCAAAATGATTGAACTCAGAATCCTTGATCGGGGAACAATATATAAAGGACAATTAAACAAGATATGATGAAGGGATTCTATTGATTTGTTGTCACATGCGCATAAAACAGAGGTTTTACCGTTAGAAAATCTATTGTTCAGCACATTTGAAGGGAACACATTAAATCTGGCTCTAACAAAAGCGAATCTATGCGACGCAACCGATAAGGTAGACAGATATCGAGGTATCTGGGACATAAATGTAATGCCCTGGTTTATCGGGGAACATGTACCACCACCTGTAGTAAGATTTTGTTGCAAGTCAACCTCCTCCAATCTTTGTTTGATGACTTTTTTGCTGTAATTAGATCTAAGTTTAGTATATCGGAAGGAGAGATTCCATAAGTCAACAGTTTGGAATGGATTTTTGTTGCCCATGGGCTGGTGAATTCATCTCTCCAAAGGCACTGAATAAGATGGTAATTGGGCAATTTATGCCAGAGAGACGGCCAGTAATTAAAGGCATGTCTCCACATCAGGATCTCTAAGGAGGGGGTCTTAAGTTCTAAACGAATAGCAGAGTTGCTTACACAGGAGGGTAGTTTCAAAAGGCGTCTGAGAATTTTATTTTGCAATGTCACCAGAGGCATGAGGTTTACAAAAGCGCCCCATAGAGGGACCGCATAGGCCATAGTTGCAACCACTTTTGCACTATAAACTTTTAAGGCAGATGGAACATGCATAGCCCCCTCTGTAAAGAAAAAGTGCAATAGAGCGTAGATAAGGGCTTTGACCTTGTTTTGTAAATATGTGATATGCGCTTGCCATCCCATATTATGCTGGAAGTAAATTCCTAGATATTGAAATTTGTAGACTTGTTCAATTGGCTTCCCCTCGAGTTCCCATCTATACATTTTACGACTCCTGAAAAAAATTAGAACTTTAGATTTGGAATGGTTAATGGTAAGTAAATTTGATTGGCAATATAATGCGAAGATCTTAAAAGCCCTCCTCAAACCGATTCTTGAATATGAGAGGATCACCGCATCGTCAGCGTACAATAATAAGGGGCAGCGGTAGTCTGCAAGCCTGGGTGCATGAATGGTGGTTTGGGCCTCAACTAGGGGAGTTCTCATGTCACTAATATAAAGATTAAAGAGATAGGGAGCAAGGATGCACCCTTGTCGTACCCCCTTATTTATTGGTACAGAGTTTGTGAGATCGCCCTTGGGTGTTAACCTCACCCTAGCGGCCGTCCCTTCATGTAATTTGATCATAAGCCACAACAGCCTTTTCTCTATGCCCCACTTTGCCAATTTTTCCCATAGCAGCTCTCTAGAGATACTGTCAAAAGCCGTCTTCAGATCTATAAAAGCGGCACATAGGAGACCATGAGTGGGGAAAGAATACTTTCGCGCCAAATGATATAAAATTAGTGCATGGTCAATAGAAGCACGATTTGGTCTAAACCCGACCTGTTCGTGGCCTATCAGATTGGAATCTTCGGCCCATTGGGTTAGTCTGGTTAGCAGGAAGCGAGTATAGATTTTCCGATGATTGATAATAAACTAATATTACGATAGTTTCCTGGGTCCTCTGGTGGTCCTTTTTTATATATAGGAATTATGATGGACTCCTTCCATGATCTAGGTATCTGGCCCGTGGCATTAATTGCATCAAAGATTTTTGCAAGGATTTTGGCCCACCATACTGGATGTTGTTTAATAGCTTCCGCCGGGATCAAATCGGGCCCTGGGGCTTTATCAGTTTTCAATTTAGCAATTAAATCTACTATTTCCTCCGGGTCAGTATCTGGCCATATGGGCAAGTGACATGAAAGAGTGTCAGGATGAACACTCTGGGAGAAATATTTTCTTAGAAATTGTTCCCATGTCGGGGCTGGTATAACCGTCAATGGGTATTTCCTCGATATTTTGTTGATTAAATTCCAGAAACCACGAGAGCTGCGAAGTTTAGAGGCAGCAATCAGCGCTTGCCAACGTCTTAGGTGCCATTCATGCTTGACTGACTTCTGTGCCTGTTTATAAGCAATTTTGGCGTGCAAGTACTCTGGGGGAAGAGTTCCAGCTCCAGAAGATTTATATCTGTTGTAAATACAACAGAGAGAGAGCCTAACTTGCTTACATTTGGAATCAAACCAAGGAGCACCGAACCTGGGTTGATCTCGGTTAACCAGGTGAGTCGGCATCGTAAAGAAGCTAGTTAAAGCTACGGAGAGGTGGGAGAACCACTCCAATATCCTCTTTGGTTCAGACAACTCCGCCACTGAGACAATAAAGGATTCGGAGATATTCCTCTGGAAGAATTCTGCATATTTTTGGGCCTGTTTCATAGACCATTTAATGCTTCTTACTTGAGCTGCAGCATTTAAACCTACATGAATTGGGTGTGAGCCGCTAACTGGGTGCCAGTTAAGCGTTAGCTTGGCCGCTAGAGGTAGGTGGTCACTGGATTGCACATTGTCTACTTTAAAATAAGGGAAGTTTGAGAATAGGTCTTCTGAAACTAGAAGGTAGTCTAGGACACTATTTGATGTTATGCCCAAATGAGTGAATTCTCCTGGCACGTCCGGAGGGCAATTGCCATTCAAAATGTTCAAATTCATACGAATGGCCAATTGATAGAGAAGGACTCCCGCCTCATTCACTCTGATGTCCTTAGATCTTCTTGATATAAAGGAGATTAAATCAGATTTTGGATAGGAGGGAGGTACCCACCACTTGGCCTTAATTATCCCATCCCAATTGGCGGCTGTACGTGCATTAAAGTCACCACCCATTATCGATGGTATATTAGGGTACATAGCATAACATGCCAATAAATGATCTTCCAGCGAATCCCATCTATAATGGAGGTCCGATACAAGACCACCTGGAGGAAGATAAACATTGGTGATTAATAGGGAGAATTTTTCGCTTGAAATCAGACCTGTAAAGGCAAAAGGAGGAAAAGTCTGAACTAGAGAGAGTTTAGCGCTCATTTTAAGCGATATGGCGATTGCAAGACCACCTCTGGACTGGCCACCTTTTTGGGAGGGACTAGCTGGAAGTGATATCAGTTTGAAGCCATTTATATCTATTTTATCTTCTTCCCATGTTTCTTGCAAAAGAATTATCTGAAAAGAGTTTATATAGGACAAAAATTCAGGATCTAATCTTTTGCTTTTCCAGCCAGCAATATTCCAACTTAGGACTGCTAGCTGGGTACTTCTGTGTTGTTCTTTTAACAGTCAAAGCGAAGGAGGGACAGATTCTCTGGAAGAGACAGAAGATGTAACAAAAAAAATCAGTTATTTTACATTGGGAAGATGGTAACTGAGAGGAGCCCTCCGAATTAAAATTTTTAACAATTTGGTTCGACTGTTGGAACACCGAGGTTGATCTACTAGAAGTAGATCCCTGAACAGGAAGTCTCTTCATTTCGAAATTCTTTGTACAACTTGACAGAGAAATACCCAGAGAGGGAGAAGTTGAGTCCGTCGGAGGAAACCCTCTAGCAGATTTATCATCAGGCATTAGGATGATTTTATTGATGCGTCCCATCGGGTCTTCAATCGTTTCCGACGACGGGTCCCGAAGTGTAACATTCACAGTTGAGGGGACATCGGGGGCGATAATTACGGAAGACTCTCTCGGGGGCATCACTTGTGAACTACTGCTATAACTGGTCGAAACTGGAGAAGATTCTAGCTCTGGCATAGATGAGTAAGTTAAAGAGGGATTTGAGTCAGGCAGGGAAATCAGAGTTTCATCCTTAGGTGTGTTGGTCGATGGATATAGATGAAGGTTAAGAGAGAATGGCATAGCCTGGTCGTCTCGTGGAATAGCACTGGGGGCATTAACAACTTGAAGATTTGAGTCTTGCAAGATGGTTTTTGTTTTCAAAGTGGGGCTGAGCTGGAGAGGGTCTACCACTTCTGTCCGGTGAGCCCAAGTGGGATTGTTTGAAGCATGGTTAGTATCTTCCTCTCTGTGTTGGACTTGCAAAAGCTGAGATTTAAGCGTGTCAAATCTTTGCATCATCACCGACTGTTCTTTCGGAGGGAGGGCTCTGAACGAATCAATAAGTTCCCTTTCATCAAGGGCAGTCTGCAGGTTTCCGTCCTCATGTATGGCTGTTTGAGAGGGTATCGAAACTGGTCGGAAATGACACACTGCAGAATCATCACAGGAGGGTCTGGCAGTATTTTGAAGTAAAGCAGAGTCACTTGTCCTAATGCCCTCACCGCCCGGGCACCTATTTAGAAGGGGTTTGATCTTGCTATCTGCAAAAACCCTTGTTGCTACGATATCAGCCATGGACAAAAGCGTTTTCTGCCTGGCAATAATAGATGGTATCTTTTCAGAGTGAAACGCAAGTATCACCTTCAAGAAGGTGGTCTGTTGGAACAGGGGCATCACCGCATATAGGTCAATCTGGTGTGTCTTAATTTTTAAAAGTTTGCTTAAAAAGTCTTTAGCCCCTTCTAGTGATGACCATCTTCCTATTTCCGACCTGACAGAAAGGCAACTTTTCTTGGGTTGCAGAGTTAATATCTGATTATTCAATTGGGAATTTAAGATATATTTAATTTTAGTCTCCTTTCTTTTATCTGAATTGGGGTGAGGCAATAAGTTTTTGACCTCACAAACTGAAGATTGTGTTGTTGATTCAAGTTTTTTGACTTTCAGCAGGATATTGGATAATTGTGAAGATACCTCATCCAGCCTTTTAAAGATACAGTGAAGGGTCTTAATTACTAAGTGTAACTGCTCACAACTGGGGAACTCCCCCCTATCAGATGTTAAACCATCATCCTGTGATGAGAGTTTTTCTTTCATATTCTCCTTTACCAGCTTTACTTTTGAAAAATTTTGAGTCGTCAGAGTTGAAGTGTCTTCTAAATCAAGTAGAGGTAGGAAGCGATTTTGAGTTTCCACCGCAAGGCAATGCTCGGCATTGTCACTCCCTCTTCTATTCCAGTGTGACACCAACCTTGATAGTTTTGGTTTAGGGGATGATAGGGGCTCGTCAAAGTCTCTCAAGCGTTTGTTCTGACCCATACTTCCTCAGGCCGAGGATTATACGATTCTTAAGTTAACATAACATTTAACACACAAATAAGATAGTTAAGACCACCGGAAGATGGCACCGTGGATGTAAGCTCCTTGGATGGATACTAATAGTGAAGTTTTCCTCTCCACTGCGGTAAAATCCACTTACAACCTCAGTCTTCCGTGGGCGTCTTGGACCCAGTTTGCAGCTTCTCACAAGAGAAAGTATTGAAATGTGACAGCCTCAAAATGTCTAGGGGGTAGGGTGCCAAGTGTCCTGGCTCCACTGGCCTCTCTCAGCCCTCTATGACAGCAGCCTGGGCACAAACGATAACTTATTCAGGATTTAAACACCACACGGCGTCTTCCTCTTAAGCCCTCTCTCCAATTAAGATAATGGCATTCTCTTCTCTTTTAGTGGCCGAGGCCGGCCCGCTGATAAGAGAGAAACAAGGAGCAGTCTGCAGCAATCTGGAGCAGGGCCAAATCTCTCAGAAGGTTGCCATGGCATATAGTTGCAGCAATTATAAAATGCTTCAAAGGCTGACTGGGTCAGTTAAGATAAAATATAGAAAGGATTAAAAGAAGATTAAAAGAAATCCGAGGAGCCCCGGTAGGCGCGTCTTACCTCAGCGCCATTTTCCTCCACCAGTCCTCCAGAAAACGGGGAGTAAACCGCTAAGTCGAAAGAAAAGAAAAGAAGACTTAAACACAGTACCTTGGCAAGATTTTACGTTCCCGCTAGATCCTGCTGCCTTTCCGTGGCAATCTCTCGGTTTAATTTTGACTCCCCCCCCCCACCTTTTCTGCTCCGGCTTCGAAACCCGCCTCGTACTTCATCCCTACTTCCTGGAAAGTATTGAGCTGGATGTTCCCCACCTCCTTTTCTCCCACCTGTGTCTTGATGTTCTCTACTTTATTTACTCTCTAGGATTTAAATCCCGAGAACTTTCTTCCCCCTTCATTTGCTTTTTGTGACTGTAAACGATCCATCTAACTGGTCCCCTAGTTGTGAGTGGAGAGAGACTTCATACTGAAGAACTAAAAGGGTGAATACAAGTAAAGCGCCACTGTGTGGGGCCAGAAAGGTACTACATTGGGAAAACAAAGAAACTTCCTAAATTACAGTTGAGCAACCCCTAGGGGTGGGGAAAAAACTTTTTCTTTCTTTTTTTTTTTTTAGCTAATTAAGACTAATAGAAATACAAAATGAAAAAGGGGGCAGGAACGCCTGCCGAAAGGAGACCATCCAGACAAGAAAATGGGAAAGAGGGGAAGGAAATTAAGGACTATGATAATTTGATGGCTGAAATAAGGAAAGAATTTAAACACAATGAACAGTATATCGAGAAGAAATTACTGGAAGTACAGGACTCATTGAATAAGAGATTAGAAGGGGTGGTGGGAGAACTAACAGGAAAAGTAAAATATTTATCTCTAAGATCCAAAGTACTTGAAGACTCAATGAAAAGGGTTCAAAAAGATATCAAAGAAAATAGGAAAGCTATGGACAGGATTAAGACAGAGGTGAAGGAGATAAATAAAATACAGGAAGAGTTACTGGATAGTGTGGCGATGACTCAAATGAGACAGAAGCAATCAAACCTGAAATTTAGGGGATCCCTGAGTAACCAAATGAAAATATACAATCTAAATTGGCTAGAGAATTGGCAGTTTGGTTAGATATGAAGGAATAAGACATAGGATATTCAGTTGCAAATATTTTTCAGATAAAAACAAAATCAGCCAAAGCCAGAGGGAAGAAACTGCCAGGAGATGTCCTGGTTATGTTTAACTCTCTGGATATGAGAAATGAAATACTAAAGTTAAACTATAATCAAAAACTATGTATTGAGGGAAAGCCAGTTATTATATTTAAAGAGATTCCTTCGAGATTTCGTCGTAAGAGAGATGTTTATAAAAAACTAACTAACCAACTGAAGAAGAACGGGATCCAATATAGATGGGAGTTCCCGGAAGGGATTTCATTCTATTTCAAGGAAAAAAGATTCAAACTATCCAGCTCTCTAGAATTGGATAAATTTGCAAGAAGATATGAGAAGGAACTGGGAAGGTTGGGAGGGTGGGAACCAGAAGGGGTGCAGATGGGGGAAGAGAGGGGTGGAGGTGAAGGAAGTGGAGAGGGAGAAGGGGAGGAAAACCTAGACGAAGAAAAAGAAGAGACAGATAACAAGGAACAGTAGATCTAACTTAGATTCGACCACTTACTGATTGTACATTAAAAATGACTTTAAAAATAACCTTGTGGAATGTGAACGGGCTCAACAATAAAAATAAAAGAAAGCAAATTGCTCATGTATTGCTTAAAAAGAACCTTGACATAATCTGTCTACAAGAAACTCATGTAACAAGAAAACATAAAAGAATTTTAAGTAATAAGAGATTAGGGTGTTACCTTGTTAATGTACTTCCTCTTTGTGTCAGTGTCAGTGTCTCTCTCTCTCTCACACACACACACACCCCAAAAGAGAGAGAGAGGGAGGATGAGAGGGGGGAATGATGTTGGGATTGAATAATTTAGAAAGGACTTAAGAAAAGGAGGTGAAGTAGACAAAAGGACAGTAAAAAAAGGGTGTTTCAGTATATAATATCATATAGCGATGAAGTGGGCGTAGCGCCTTTGGTCCTGAGGGCAGCAGAGTACAGGGATGGGAATTGGCTGAAGAAACAGAAGGCATTAAGGGGGTAATGGGGCCCTTTGGATGTCCAGCAGTCCTTTGTTGGGCTCAAATTGTCGTTTTGTGTGTGTGTTGAATATATGCTATATGGTGATTTGTGGACCTAGTAAGTGTCTAAAGCCATTTGCACATGGTGAAATATGTTTTTATCAAGGTAATTTTATCAAGGTAATTGTTAGACCCTGTTGATGACCAACCCATAGCCTATTTCTCTGGAAAATTAACCACTACGGAACAAGGTTTGCCTCCCTGCATGTGAGCAGTAGTGGCGGCTGCCACTGACTAAAAGAGAACTGACAGGTTCACCTTTGGACAAGAAACTACGTGCGTCACTCCTCATGCTGTGCCAGCATTGGTGGACATGAAAGGAACTTATTTTTCTATCCCAAGCAGAGATGATGAAGTGCCTAGCAGCTGACTTATACTGCCCATGCACCCGCGGTTGCAGCTGAGAATTACTGAGACTCTTAACCTGGTTACCTATGGGAGAGGATGGGCCTCCAACACCTGACTGCATATATTTCAGCAAGCCTGATTTGAAGGATGAAGCAAACCCCAGGCAGTATGAGATTGGACTGCTACGATTGATCTACACCAACCCCTTCAACTCACCATCTCTCGGTGCCCTACAGACACCGCCTCACGCTTCTCCTCACCGCATCGGCTCGGCGCCCACCAGACGACCGCCCTGCTGGTGCCACCCCTGGAAACTGGCATCTCTACGCACGGCAAGAGAAAATTCCAGTGTGGACTAAAAGAGGACATTTTCTTTTCTTTCCCCTTGAATGAATATGTAGCTTTGTATATTGCTTTGTGGGAGGTACCCCAGGTGTTAGAAGAAGGAAGGTATTAGGAAATAGATATATATCCCTGTGCCCAAATGTTGCAGGTAGGGCTGAGGGGGGACATGGTTTTGGCCGGGATGGTGATCTTCTTATTTCTGGCCATCACTGCGCCCACACCACTTAAGGTAACCCAGCGGCTAATGAGAGAATGGGGTGCCCGCAACACGCAGAAATGGAAGCCTATTCTGCAAAACCGAACCAATTGCACGGTCTGCACCCGGGACCTCTCGCACTCTGTGACCTACAGATGCTTTGGGAGGAGTACCCCTCCTCCCTGTGCCTTGGAATGAGTCCTCAGTTACGGCCCCAATTTTGGGTTCCGCCGGATTTTGGGCTGCATTAAATTTGACAGAAGGAGCCTGTGGCTTTAACATTTCTGACCATGGTGTAGCTATTCGACACCTGGCAACAGAAAGAGAGAAAGTAGCCCATGCTCCTGTCCCAGCCAGGAAGGGATGGGACATGTCTTGGTTGACTGAGTGGCTTCCAAACCTTGGGCGGCTTAGAGGACTTGTAATGATGTTAATGGACTAATCTTGCTTCTTTTCTGCTCCTGTATACACTGCTTAATGCAATGCTTGCAAAATATGATGCGTAAAATGATGTCACGAATGATTCGGCCCCAGATTATAGCAGTGACACGAGAATACCAGCCAGTACCTTGGGACGAGCCAAAAGGCTGTCCAAAAGAAGAGGAGGGAATGAAAGAATGGGTTTCCCAAACCCAAAACTGACTGTGCAGGCATTTTTAAACTGCACCAAAATCCCCATTTCTCCTTAGCTAAAATGCATAAACTTTAGCCGTTGAGCAAATGCAAAACAAGAACACAGCTCTCTCCCTTATCAGTTTGACGGCAAGACTGGCCTTGACTTTACCAGTAGAACAGATACAGACATATCTTATGTTCTGACCACAAATGACGGGGAGACCCAAGTCTGGGACTAACGCCAGAGCATGTTCTCAGAAGTAGTGACCTTTTGCTCCAAGATAGGAGTAGGAACAGGAATATCCTTTTATGGTCAGGAGTGCAGGAAGGAAATCCCTTTTATGGTTGAGAGTACCAGAGCAGGAACATATGTGATGTCAACCTGCATACATAGGCTGACGTGGTTGGAAGGAGGGAGAGGGTGCCTGGAGGATATAAATACTGCATGAAACTTGTCATTTCTTTGGACTTGCTGTGGACTAATCACGCAAGTGCCTTCTGCTATCCGAAGAGCAGAATAAACTCTTTCTTTGAACCAACTCGGTGTCATTTTGACTTCCTTCCTCCTGTCCCGGAGCAACGCAGACCCAATCAGTGAACTCCAATAAGGCTACATTTGTAGCATTGGATAATGTCAAGAAAAGAGGAGTGGTATTATATATAAAAGAAAAACTTGATCCAAAACTAATACATAAAGACGAAGAGGGGAGAATGATAGTAGTACAGATCACCCATCAAGGAGAAAAGATAATTGTGGTTGGGATATATGCACCCAATGACAAAGAAATCAGCATTTTATTCTGAACTAGGTAACAAATTGTTAGAATGGATGGACCAACAATTGATATTGATGGGGGACTTTAATGGAGTGGTTCTCCCAAACTTGGATAGATCAATAAGAAAACAGGAAATGAGGGAGGGCAAACTACCGAAAGCCTTCTTCGAATTAGTGGAAAATTTGGGACTAATTGATGCTTGGAGATTTCAAAACCCCACGATAAAACAATTTACTTTCTTTTCAAACCCAAATAAAAGCTGGGGGAGAATAGACCATATTCGGATTTCGAAGGAATTGATGCAAAGAGTAATTAAGACTGAAATCCTCCCACAAACCTTATCTGATCACAATCCAGTATATATGGAGGTAAAAGGAAAAGACTTTAGAACATTAAGATGGAAAATGAATGAAAATCTATTCAATGATCAAAAGATAGTAAATAAAGGAAAAGAGACAATTGAGGAATATTTTAAGTGGAATTTGAATAAAGGAACATCTCTAGAAATGGTGTGGGACGCTGGGAAGGCCATCATGAGGGGTTTCCTAATCCAGAAAAATAGCATCTCAAAAAAGAAAAAAGAGAAAAGGAAAGAAGAAATCTTATTACATCTCATGGAGAATGAAAGACAATTAACCATTAAACCAGGAGATGAAATAATAAAACAAAACATAAGGATGCTACAAGCTCAATTTTCTATGATAGTGAACCAGGAGATTGAATGGAGGATCAAAATGATGAAACAAAAGAACTTTGAATCAGCAAATAAGATAGGAAAATACCTGGCGTGGCAATTAAGAGAGAGGAAAAAACAAAACATGATATGTAAGATAAGGGATGGAGAAAGGATAGTGGAGGACCCAAAAGAGATAAAGAAGATATTTCAGAAATATTATAAGGAATTATACAAAAGAGAAAAATAGATAATGAGATAGAAGATTACTTGAAAAAATACCAATTGCAACAGATCACGACTGAAGAAAGAGAATATCTAAATCAGACAATTACAGAGGAAGAAATTAGGAAAGCAATAAAAAAAATGAGAACAGGAAAAGTGCCGGGGCCAGATGGTATCTTGGCTAAATATTATAAAATATTAAGTGATCAACTTTCCCCAGTGCTATGTGAAGTCATGAATAATGTATTAAAAGAAGGGAGAATTCCAAACACCTGGAAACAAGCGTATATCACCTTAATCCCTAAAAAAGATGGCTTAGAGGTAAAAAACTATAGACCTATCTCGTTATTAAATAACGACTATAAACTATTCGCAGACGTACTGGCAGAAAGGTTAAAAAAAGTCTTAAATAAAAGAATCCATAAAGACCAAACGGGTTTCCTCCCGGGGAGACAATTGAAAGACAATGTAAGAAATGTGATAGACATTATTGAATATTTGGATAGTAGAATAGACCAACAGGCGGCACTGATCTTTATTGATGCTGAGAAGGCATTTGACAACGTCTCCTGGCGTTTCATGAAGGAAAATTTAAAATGATGTAAATTGGTGAAGGATTTAGAAAAGGTATTGAGGCTATTTATCAAGAGCAAAATGCCAAACTTATAATAAACAACAATATATCGGAGGCGTTTGATATTGCCAAAGGGACTAGGCAAGGCTGTCCCTTATCCCCTTTGTTATTTATAACAGTGTTGGAAGTGTTTAATAAAAGGTTAAGGGAAACACCAGAGGTTAAAGGAATTAAGGTAGGAAGTAAGGAATTCAAAATAAAAGCATTTGCAGATGACCTGATATTAACATTGGAAGATCCTAAGAACAGTCTACAAGAAGCCTTACAGAAACTAGAAGAATTCGGAAAAGTGGCAGGTTTCAAACTTAACAGGAATAAGACCAAAATGATAACAAAAAATATAACCGAGGAAGATATAGTAGAGCTAGAACAAAGGATGGGAATTACGGTTGCTAAGAAGGTAAAATATTTAGGAGTGTGGATCACAGCTAAAATATAAACTTATACAAAGATAATTACGAGGCTACTTGGAAGGGTGTCAAGAAAGATTTAGAAATCTGGGAGAGATTGAAACTTTCCTTCTTAGGGAGGATTTCGGTTATTAAAATGAATGTCCTGCCCAGAATGTTATTTTTGTTGCAAACTATACCAGTAATGAAAGGACTAAAACAGTGTAAAGATTGGCAAAGGATCTTAGCGAGATTCATTTGGCAGGGGAAAAGATCACGAATAAAAATGAAAATATTGGTAGATAAAAAAGAAAGAGCGGGGTTTTCTTTACCAGATTTGAGTTTATATTACGAAGCGGCTTGTTTAACGTGGGTGAAAGACTGGATAAAGCTAGAGAATACTGATATCTTGGATTTAGAGGGCTTTGATAACAGGTACGGGTGGCACTCATACCTGTGGTACGAAAAGGTGAAAGTTCATAGAGGCTTTCTAAATCATATAATTAGAGGACCATTATTTCAAGTATGGGAAAGAAATAAGAACCTGCTGGAAAAGAAAACTCCATGGTGGATCTCACCAATAGATGTCTTAACTGTCAAAAAAACTAACATGGAAGGGAAAAGAAGCCACCTATGAAGAACTTATCAATAAAACTGATCAGGGCATAAAACTCAAGCCCTATGAGGAGGTAAAGAATGTACTCACGGGGTGGCTGCAATACCATCAAGTGAATGATCTGTTAAAAGATGCTAAAAAGAAACTGGGATTTGAAGATAAAAAATCTAAATTTAATTTGGAAGTCATAGAAGGTAAAAACAAAACATTATCTAGGATGTATGACCTCTTACTGGATTGGTATACAAAAGACGAAGAGGTGAAGGAGGCCATGATAAAATGGGCCATAGATATTGGTTACAACATTGACTTTGTAAAGTGGCAAGAATTTTGGAATGTAAATATGAAATTCACGGCGTGTACGGCACTAAGGGAGAACCTCTGGAAGATGATTTATAGGTGGTATCTCACACCAGTGAAATTGGCTAAGATTTACAAACTGAAGATTAAGAAATGCTGGAAATGTGGAGAGGGGGATGGTGAGTTCTATCATATGTGGTGGACATGCAGGAAAGTAAAAGGCTTTTGGGAACTGATTTACAACGAACTTAAAAAAAAAATTTAAATATACTTTTCCCAAAAAGCCTGAAGCTTTCCTGCTAGGAATAGTTGGCAAGGAAATCAAAAAAGAGGACAAAAATCTGTTTCTCTATGCCACAACGGCCGCTAGAACTATGTTAGCCCAAAGCTGGAAAACGGAATTAATACCTACTATAAATGACTGGCAGATCAAGATGATAAATTATGCTGAACTAGCTAGAATAACAGGAAGACTAAGAGACCAGGATGACCAGAAGTTTCATGAAAATTGGAACAAATATCCGACGCATATAAGAGACAAGTACAGAACTTTGATGACTCTGGCAGGGTTAGAATAACTCTAACAGTGTTGGGCAAATATGTAAAGGAGATAAAACACGTATCTTTAGAAATTATCTGATACTTACCAGTGAAGTGAAGGGAAGTCCGAGGCTCAGCGGAGCCTAAAATAACTGTGTACTATATATATGATTCTTGTAACAGCTATGGTATATGCAACTTATGTAATTTAGACTGTATATATGTATAATCAGTGGGAAATTAATAAAAATGTATAAGGAGGGAAGAAAAAAAAAAGAACGCTCCCTTATGCAAATAGAATGTTCATTCACAAAATACACTGGCTACTTATCCGGTCTACTCGTACAAGGGACGGGGCACAGAGAGGGGAAAAGGCACCGTTATTTTGGGGTTTGGGTTTCGTGTGGTGCTTGGTGCAATACAGTGAAGGGGTCAGGGGATTTCTGCAGGGCCGGGTGCCCTTGAGGTCATCGCCTCGAGCCCCCCCGGAGTCCTCACTGAAAACAAGACTTCACATATATGCCCCCCCTTCTGTTCCATAACAATTTAAAGAAACATTATAGTATGATGAACTCGCAAGCAGGATTTGAGATATGAGCAACAGAAGTAATTAGATTATAATACTGTGGTTATGATTTAATAGAAGAGAGGGTGTAGCAGAAGGAGAAAAACAACTCCTCCATGGAAAACTGTGGGAAGCAGATAAAAAAAATCAAGAAAAGATGAAATTGTGTTTTGATTGTATATGCTAAACATCTGGAAACTTAACAAAATATAATTTTTAAAAAGAGATTTCACCCCCTTAATAATATAAAGCGGTATGGAAATGAAAACACTACTATTACTACTACTGACAATATATAGTAATGATGGTGATAATGACTTTGAGGGTTTGGGGGGCTTTTTTTTACAATCAAGTGGTATATAAATTGCATGAAATAAAATAATGTACTGATCCCTCCTTTCTCTCTCTTTCTCTGTTAGCTGGTCTGAGAAATGGGGAGAGCAAGGCTACATGCGATTGGTGAAGGGCACTGGCAATCACTGTGGCATAGCCAATCAAGCCAACTAGCCCGCCCTGTAAGCGTCTCAAGAGCCAGGATCCCACCCCTCCTGACCTGCCCCACCTGAACCTTCTCAGGTTTGCACAGCTATAAATCCTCAGTTGTTAAACATGCAATTTCACGGTCACCGAGAAAAGCTGAAATTGCAAAGGAAATCATGTACTATTATTACCTGCTGGGCTTCCTGACTCTGCCCTGTTCCTTAGTTGTTGTTTTTAAATGTCTGTGTCCTGCATATAATTCTGATGCACACGTTATCCTTGTACTGCTTTCTATTTGGCAGCGACAACCTGCATTTTGTTGCCTTATTAAATAAATGTGGAATTCTGAAATGCCTGTTGTTGCCGGAAACTGTGATGAACTGCTTGGGGAAAGTGGCAAATGAATATTTTAATAACTCAGTCGGTAGAGCATGAGAATCTCAGGGTCATGAATTTGAGCCCCTCATTGGGCAAAAAGATTCCTGCATTGCAGGGGCTTGGACTAGACTCTATTATAAATGAATGCCATCTGATTGATACAGAATTTGACCACACTTGGATTTCCTACACCCACCTACACACCCTGGGGATGTTTGGAAGTTAACACTTAGTTAACAATGCTTTTCTAGCACTTGCTGCATTTCAGTTTGACATTGTGTGTGTGTGTGTGTGTGTGTGTGTGTGTGTGTGTGTGTAAGTGCTTCAAGCAAGGTGAACATAGCATGAAATGTGGTCCAGCTACCACCAGAGCAGCAGGGCCACAGGTTTATAACTGGATTCCTCTACAAACAGTATGGCCTTTCTACATTGAGGACATTGTTCTTGCTGTCTATCCTGACATGTTATGACATAGAATTGTAGAGGGACCCCGAGGGTCATCTAGTCCAACCCCCTGCAATGCAGAAATCTCGACTAAAGCATCCCTGACAGATGGCCATCCAACCTCTGCTTAAAAACTGCCAAGGAAGGAGAGCTCATCACCTCTCATGGGAGTCTTTCACTGTCAGAAAGTTCTTCCTGATGTTTAGTTGGAATCTCCTTTCTTGTAACTTGAAGTCATGGGTTCGAGTCCTACCTTCCAGAGCAGGACAAAACAAGCTTGCTGCATCTTCCATACGACAGCCCTTTAGATGTTTGGAGATGGCTCTCATATCTCCTCCCAGCCTCCTCTTTCCCAGGCTAAAGATACCCAGCTCCTTCAACCATTCTTCATAAGACTTGGTTTCCTTAACCTTGATCATCTTGGCCTCCCTCCTCTGCACACCTTCCAGTTTGTCAACATCCTACTTAAATTGTGGTGCCCAGAACTTGACGCAGTATTCCAGGTGTGGTCTGACCAAGGTAGAATAGAGCAGGACTGTGACTTCCCTTGATCTGGACACTAGACTTCTGTGGATGCAGCCCAAAATAGCATTAGCTCCCCCGCACCCCCTGCTGCATCACACTGTTGTTAAGCTTGTGGTCCACTAGGACTCCTAGTTCCTTTTCTCGTGTACTGCTGAATGCCAGATGTCCCCCATCTTTTATTTGTGCAGCTCTACACTTGAGCAGGTTTATTTTTTTTTACTTTTGTGTATGCAAACCACTTTGAGATCCTTTAGATAAATTGGTCTTTAAATAATACTATATTTTAAATAATACTATATTTTAAATAATACTATATTTTGTTGGCATCCATCTGTCTTGAGAAACATTGGAGTATGCCTCTAGGGGGTGAAGTCAAACTGCACTAGCAGCACCAAAGTGACCCCCACAGGGAGCAAGTCTGGGCAGTGTTCCTGAAGGTCCTGGGCTGTCCAGATGACAAGACCTCCCTCTCGGCCTCGCAGAGCAAGATGTTGGGCACGAGCTTGGCTCCAAGAGTTTAGGCAACATGATGACCATATACATATGTAATAGACAATCTTTATAGAAATCCTTCAAACAATAACAAATTCAAAATGAAATCTTAGATTCAAAGTCTCTGAAAGTCTTTAAATGAAGTGAAGTAGTGACTATATTATTACATGAGCACTGTTCCACAGCATTTGATATTTTTATTCACATATATTCATTTGAAATAAGATGAGTTTACGCAAGAACTACCAACTGTGGAAGATGGCAGATGAAGATGATGGACTTTTTGGAGCTAGCCGACCTGACCGGAAGAATCCGCGACCAGAATGAGGAGTAGTATCAGGAAGAATGGATGAAATTTAATGACTATTTGGTGAGAGCCAGTGTGGTGTAGTGGTTAAGAGCGGTAGTCTCGTAATCTGGGGAACCAGGTTCGTGTCTCCGCTCCTCCACATGCAGCTGCTGGATGACCTTGGGCCAGTCACACTTCTTTGAAGTCTCTCAGCCTCACTCACCTCACAGAGTGTTTGTTGTGGGGGAGGAAGGGAGAGGAGAATGTTAGCCGCTTTGAGACTCCTTAAAGGGAGTGAAAGGCGGGATATCAAATCCAAACTCCTCTTCTTCTTCTTCTTAAAAACGTTAAGTTAAATTAATTGGGAAAAGCTTGCAATTACAAGTTAGGCTTAGGATTTAAATAAGTAATGTGATGAATTATTATGTTTAATGCTGAATTGGGAAGAAAGAGTGATGTTAAGTGATTAAGTTAAGATTATAAGAACCTTGATTTGGAAAACCGTTAAAATGATATGCATTGAAATTCAACTAGGGGGATACGAGGAAGTCACTTAACTATGTTAGGAAGATTAGTTTCAATAAGGTTATGATTTATGTTTGTCTGTTTACTTGTTAGTGTGTTTTTTAATTTTGTGAAAATCAATATTTTTTTTGGGGGGGGGGAATTGAAATAAGATGAGTTTATGAAACAATTCTTTATTCTCCCACCACGCTGACAAAGATCTATGAAACAGCAGTCAATATCCGGAATCTATGTTCAGTGTTGGACATTATAGTTGCTGAATACACAAAGCTTCACAGCTTATCTTTCATCGTAGAAAGTTTGGTACAGTGGTACCCCGCAAGACGAACGCCTCGCAAGACGGAAAACCCGCTAGACGAAAGGGTTTTCCGTTTTGGAGGCGCTTCGCAAAACGAATTTCCCTATGGGCTTGATTCGCAAGACGACAGCCCATAGGGAAATCTCCAGGACAGCGGGGAAGCGCAGCGCGTCTTCCCCACTGTCCTCGGACCTCCTCCCGCCGCCGGCTTCGGAACGAAGCTCCGATGCCGGGGGGGGGGGGAAACGCCTCCTCCCGCCGCGCGGCATCGGAACGAAGCTCCGATGCCGGGCGGCGGGGGGGGGGGGGGAACGCCTCCTCCCGCCGCGCGGCATCGGAACCAAGCTCCGATGCCGGGCGGCGGGGGGGGGAACGCCTCCTCCCGCCGCGCGGCATCGGAACCAAGCTCCGATGCCGGGCGGCGGGGGGGGAACGCCTCCTCCCGCCGCGCGGCATCGGAACCAAGCTCCGATGCCGGGCGGCGGGGGGGGGGAACGCCTCCTCCCGCCGCGCGGCATCGGAACCAAGCTCCGATGCCGGGCGGCGGGGGGGGGGAACGCCTCCTCCCGCCGCGCGGCATCGGAACCAAGCTCCGATGCCGGGCGGCCGGGGGGGGGGAACGCCTCCTCCCGCCGCGCGGCATCGGAACCAAGCTCCGATGCCGGGCGGCGGGGGGGAACGCCTCCTCCCGGCGCGCGGCATCGGAACGAAGCTCCGATGCCGGGCGGCGGGGGGGGACGCCTCCTCCCGTCGCGCGGCATCGGAACGAAGCTCCGATGCCGGGCGGCGGGGGGGGGGAACGCCTCCTCCCAGCGCGCGGCATCGGAACGAAGCTCCGATGCCGGGCGGCGGGGGGGGAACGCCTCCTCCCGACGCGCGGCATCGGAACGAAGCTCCGATGCCGGGCGGCGGGGGGGGGGGGAACGTCTCCTCCCGCCGCCGGACATCGGAACGAAGCTCCGATGCCGGGCGGCGGGGGGGGGACGCCTCCTCCCGTCGCGCGGCATCGGAACGAAGCTCCGGTGCCGGGCGGCGGGGGGGGGGAACGTCTCCTCCCGCCGCCGGACATCGGAACGAAGCTCCGATGCCGGGCGGCGGGGGGGGGGACGCCTCCTCCCGTCGCGCGGCATCGGAAGGAAGCTCCGATGCGGGGGGGACACCTTCTCCTGCCGCCCGGCATCGGATGGCTTTCCTGAAGACTTGGGGTGGGAGGAGGGTTTTCCTTCCCACCGCCAACATTCAGAAGTCTGTAACCCGAGGTATGACTGTAATTTTGAAAACTGTTGATTTCACCTGTCTTTTGATAATTTTTTATTGTCCCTGGCTGTTTTATAAGCTTGATTTTATCGGCATTTTCATATATCATTTTATGTAAACTGCTTAGAGGTGGGTGGTTGTTTCTTTTGATTCAGCAATGTCTCTGAAAATTTTTACACATCACTTGGGAAGACAGGCGAACTAATGCCAGTGTACTGGAAGAAGCAAAAATCACCTGTGTCAAAGCAATGATTCTTCAACATCAACTTCGTTGGACTGGCCATGTTGTGCGGATGTCTGATTATTGTCTTCCAATCTAAATAAAAGGGTAAACTTGTGAGGAGAACCTGAGCTTTCAGGGTTAAACAGCTCAGAGTGTGCGTCCTGCCTACTGTGGGGTGGAGAGACTCTGCGTCACTTCCGACAGTCTCAGTCCTTTGTTCTATTCTGCTTTCTTTTTCAAGTGAAGCAGACGTGCCTCACGATGCTGCGTGCTGTGTTAGATAATGGATAGTTCGGCTGTAATAAACTGCTTTTAGTTTCTTAGTAGCTCTGTGTGAGACTCTGTGCACACTGAAGCACAGAAGCTGATTTCTCTGAACGCTGTCGGACTCTGCTTTTGCTCAGAGCTTTGGAATGCAGAGGCCTGGCGCAGCTTTGGAAGCGGGCCGGACGCCAGGCTTATCTGGGCAATAAATCACGCCACAAAACTTGCACACTTTGTCCAGTTTCCATTTTGACTTGAAATGTTTGCTTCGGTACTCACTGCAATGACACCCGCCTGAGACAAGCCAGGGCGCTCTGACTGAAAACAGCTCCGCCTGACACTCACCACTTGTAATTCTAGCAAACGAAGCTAAAATGAGTAGCAGGGATATTCTACCTGCATGAGCCTTTGCAAATTTACTGTTCTCCAGATATTTCAGGCAGCTCTTCCTATTAGCCTCAGCCAGAACAGTTTTAGACTACAACTCCCATCAACCCCCAGTCAGCAAATCGGTTGGATACTGCGTTCCAAATCATCTGGAAGGCATATGAAGGCTTATAGATAAACTTGGCCCAATAAGTTATCAACAGCCTTGCCACTTGTGCTTCTAACAACTGTTTTAAAATGAAAAAAAAATACTGAATAACTCACATTCCCAGCTGTTGAGACAAAACCACAGAGATATTCAGCCTCCTGAAGAGAGACCGGTTGTCGGTAACTGTTAGAGGACATTCGGCACAGAAACATGTGTGTATACCTTTAAGAAGTTTCTGGGATTAATTGGCTGCAGGTGACCGTTGCTATAAAGGAAAAAAGCTGAGTTTTGTTGCTTGCCTGCAGGAATAACATCCACCAGAGTTTGTGTTTATTTGCTTAGTAATAAAGCTTTCGTTTTTGTTTGGGTTTTACACCTATGTCTCCTGGAGTCCATCTGTCCTCTGCCACCGGCTGGAAATTCCCCTCCAATAGGTTATGGGCCCAGTCCCCAGTCCTGAGTGGGCAGAGACAGAGCGTGAAAAGAACCCAGAGACTGGAAGCAACTCAGCGTTTCTCAAGCAGCTGGCTGTGTGAAGGCATCGGCAGGGAGTGTCTGTTTGGGACCAGGAGCCGAACTTTTTCCTTCAAGCCACGTGTGAGTAAGAACTGAGTGGAAAGCTGAAAGCTGGGTGGTGCCATGGCTGGACTTGGAGCTGGAGCTCAAGGGGGAGCTTCCTATTTTCCAGTAGAGAAACTGGGAGAGTCCAATTATATGTCATGGAGTTTACAGATGCAGGCGTTTTTAAAGAAAGAACAATGTTGGACTGTTATTGTTAACCCTCCTGTAAAAGAGGAGGATGAAGAAGTAGATGAAGCAGACCAAAGGCTGGAGGACAAAGCCTATGCCAATTTAATTTTGAGTTTAGAGAAGTCTCAGTTATCTCATGTGCGAGACCTTGAAACAGCAAGTGAGATTTGGCAAGCACTGAGAGCGATACATATTAGAGACACTGCTGGCAGCAAAATTACTCTCATGAGAGCTCTGTACCGAGCCAGACTAAGTGAGGGTGAATGTGTTTCAACACACCTTCAAAGAATGCGTGATTTGTTTTCACAGTTAAATGAACTTGGGGAACATTTTTCTGAACAGAGAAAAGTTTATATTGTGCTGTCTTCACTTCCTGAGTCATGGGACAATTTAGTGATGACTCTGGAAGCAATCCCAGAAAGCCAATTAACAATGCATTTCTTAACTGGCCGTTTGCTTGATGAGGAGCGGCATCCTAAAGAGGTTGTAGACCACAGAGAGGAAGCAGCGTTCACAGTTAGAAGATGCTATCGTTGTGGGTCAACTAAGCATTTAGTACGACAGTGCACTGTGTCTGTGGGAGAAAATACAAGACAAGGGCGGCCTGCGTTTGCTGGGAAGCGAGGGGACAGGAAGAATCGAATCCAGTATGTTTCTGCAGCAGTTCGAGGCACCAGTCACGACGTTGGACAAGACTGGATTTTAGACTCAGCAGCGACAAACATTTTTGTCAAGTCTGCACAAACCCTTGTAGAAAAGCAGCCTTGTAAATCTGTAAATGTGGTACTAGCTGATGGAACAGTGCATGAGTCAGCTGGAAAGGGTAGTGTGAATATCAACTGTTTAAGTACCAAGTTTACCAATGTTTTATGTGTACCAAGTTTAGAAAATAATTTGCTTTCAGTTACAAGTCTTGTTAAGCAGGGATTTAAAGTAACCTTTTCTGGTTCAGGCTGTAGAATAGAGAAAGCTGGAAAAGTGGTTACAGCGTCGCTACAAAATGGTTTGTTTGTTTTGAAAGACCAGCTAGTAAGTGAGTCTGGGGCATGTGTTAAAGCCTATAATAGAGCCTTGCATGATGAGTGTCAGCATCTGTGGCATCGTCGTTTGGGGCATGCCAATTTCCGCAGTATTGCGAAAATGCCTGAATTAAGCAAGGGAATTAAAATGAAAAAATGTTCAGTTTTTCTAGACTGCAATACCTGCAAGGAGTCTAAAAGTAAGTGAGGGTCTTATCCTGAAAGTACTAGAATAAGCAAGAGGCCATTTGCTTTAATACATTCAGACCTTTGTGGGCCATTTGCAGAGTCTGAGGGAGGAGCAAAGTTTTTTTTTATTCTTGTGGATGATTATAGCCGGTATACTTGGGTATATCTGTTAAAATATAAAAGTGAAACTGGTCAACTGATTAAGAATTGGGTCAACTATATAGAAAGGCAGTTTCCCTACAAAATTACCCAGTTGCAAAGTGACCGTGGAGGCGAGTTCATGTCTGAAGCCCTCCAAGTTTGGTTGAAAAAGCGTGGTATTAGTCACCGTAAATCGTGCCCTTTTTCGCCTGAAGAAAATTCAGTTGCAGAACGCAAGATAAGATCTTTACAAACAATGCTAGATTCAATGCTATGTGATTCTGGCCTATCCAGGAAGTATTGGGGGGAAGGAATTCTGTGTGCTAACTACATACAGAACAGATTGTTTCATTCTACCATTAACAACACCCCTCATTTTTTGCTTTATGGAAAAAAAACCCTTTTTGGACCATGTTAAAACTCTTGGTTGCTGGGCTTGGGTTCACATCCCAAAAGGACAGAGAAGGAAAGGAGAGCTCAAGGCAAAGAAACTTAGGTTTGTTGGCTATCAAACTTGGTCAAAGGGGTATCGTTTTGCACTAGGGCGTGGCAGAGTTGTAATATCAAGACATGCAGAGTTTTGTGAGCAAGATGGTTGGGTTCGTTTACATGGAAATTCAGAAGTTGTGTTATCTTCTGATGATACAGATAAATTTGTGAAATCTGAGGAAGAAAAGCCACAAATTAAAGAAGGTTCTGAAAGTGACAGTGATGAGGATTCAGGGGATGAGGATCCCAGTACACAATCTCCTAAAGCTGAACCAATTTCTCCTGAGCAGGATGAATCAGAAGGGGAAGATAGTTCAGAGGGGGAGAGTGTTCAAGTTAGAAGGTCACAAAGAAGCAATAAGGGGGTACCTCCAGAAAGGTTTACTATACAAAAGGTTAAAACTGTTGATGTGAAAAAGGAACCTCGTGATTATGAGGAAGTTTTAAAGTTACCACACCAGGAAATAGTAAGATGGAAAAATGCAATGAAAGCAGAAATGAAATCCTTAGCAGAACACAATGTCTTTACCATTGAGCCATTGCCAGAAGGAAAAAAGGCAGTGGGCTGTAGATGGGTGTATAAAATAAAACACTTGGCAGATGGTGATGTTAAGTACAAAGCCAGACTGGTAGCACAAGGCTTTACTCAAAGAAAAGGTGAAAGCTTGGATGAAACTTTTTCTCCTACTGCAAGGAGTGAAAGTGTACGTTTATTGCTAGCTCTTGCAGCACAACGTGGGTTTAAGGTAAACCATTTTGATATTGAAACAGCTTATCTTAACGCAAATCTGCAAGAAGAGATTTTTATGAATCAAGCGCCAGGTTTTGAGGCAGGAGAACAGAATTCTGTATATAGGCTGAACAAAGCAATTTATGGGCTCAAACAGTCAGCTAGAAATTGGAACGAGTGTCTTGATAATGCTTTAAAAAATCTTGGTTTTAAAAGAAGCTTAGCTGATACAGTGGTGCCTCGCAAGACAAAATTAATTCGTTCCGCAAGTCTCTTCGTCTTGCGGTTTTTTCGTCTTGCGATGCACGGTTTCCCATAGGAATGCATTGAAAATCAATTAATGCGTTCCTAGGGAAACCGCCTTCAGACCAGGTCCGGGGACAGTCTGTCCCCGGACCTCTTCTGAAGGCTGGGGGGGGGGACAAGGGCTTTTCTTCCCACCCCCAGCATTTTAAAAAACCCTGGGACAGCGGAGGACTTCTCCGCTGTCCGGGGCGATCTTAAAATGCTGGCGGGCGGCATTTTAAAATCGCCCCGGACAGCGGAGGACTTCTCCGCTGTCTGGGGCGATTTAAAAGCCCCTGGGAAGGCAGGCAGGGGGGACAAAGACTTTCGCCCCTTGCCCGCCTTCAGAAGGTGTTCCCGCCCCCTGCCCCGCTTCGGAACAGCTTTCCGAAGTGGGGCGGCTGGGGCAGGTGTCCCGCCCCCCCCCCGCTTCGGAACAGCTTTCCGAAGTGGGGCGGCTGGGGCAGGTGTCCCCGCCCCCCCGCCCCGCTTCGGAACAGCTTTCCGAAGTGGGGCGGCTGGGGCAGGTGTCCCCGCCCCCCTCCCCGCTTCGGAACAGCTTTCCGAAGAGGGGCGGCTGGGGCAGGTGTCCCCGCCCCCCCTCCCCGCTTCGGAACAGCTTTCCGAAGTGGGGCGGCTGGGGCAGGTGTCCCCGCCCCCCCTCCCCGCTTCGGAACAGCTTTCCGAAGTGGGGCGGCTGGGGCAGGTGTCCCCGCCCCCCCTTCGGAACAGCGTTTTAAAATGCTGGGGGTCGGGAGCGAAGCGCTGCCGACCCCCAGCATTTTAAAATCTCCCCGTGTCCCGGGAAGATTTTAAAATGCTGGGGGTCGGGCTGCCATCTTGGAGAACAAGTCCACCACCACTAGCACTGCCGTCTTGCCCCTCGAGCTGGGCAGATCCGTGACAAAGTCCAGGGCCACTCTCTCCCACGGTTCAAACAGGGTTTGCAGCGGTTCCAGCAGTCCCGCCGGCGGTCTGTGTACTGGTTTGGCCCTTTGGCAGGTGTCGCACCTCGCCACGTAGTCCGCGACCTCCCCTCTCATTCTGGGCCACCAGAAGTCCCTGGCGACTAATTCTATCGTCTTCTCTGTGCCAAAGTGCCCGGCAGTGGGTGCGTCGTGCAGCTGCTGCAGTACCTTGGCGCGAAGATCGTCCCCCGGCACGTAGATGGCCCCTTTACGGAGGAGTAATCCATTGCGAACTTGGAACTCGCCGGTCGCCACCGTGCCCCTTTGCGCCTCTGCCATCTTGGCTCGCGCGAAGGTGTCATCCTGCAGCGCTCTCCTCACCGCATCCAGGTCAACTGTCGCCGAAGCGCACGCCCACACCGTCGGTGCGAAGATGTGCATGGCAGCCGCTGGCGTCGCCTCCTCCAGGTACTGTGGTTTACGGGATAGGGCATCCGCCATGACGTTGGTGTCCCCCGGGACATACTCTATTCGGAAGTCGAAGTTCGCAAAGAATTCGGCCCAACGTATCTGCCTCTGGTTCAGGAACTGCGCCGTGCGCCAGTGCTCCAGATTCTTGTGGTCCGTGCAGACCTGCACCGTGTGCTTGGCGCCGATCAGGAAGTGCCTCCACGCCTTGAAAGCAGCATGAATGGCAAGCAACTCCCTGTCCCAGATGGTGTAGTTCTGTTCAGACTTGCTGAGCTTCCTGGAGTAAAACGCTCCCGGCCTCCAGGCCCCCTTCGGGTCTTGCTGCAACAGGACTGCTCCCACGGCTCTGTCCGAAGCGTCCGTCTCCACCCTCATAGGCCTGCTGGGGTTGACATGCAACAGCTGCTCTTCCGACGCGAAGAGACGCTTGAGTGCCTGAAAAGACTGCTCCGCCTGCTCCGTCGAGATGAACTTCTTCTTGGAACTGAGCGTGTCTGTGATGGCCGCTGTTTGCATAGCGAACCCCTTGATAAACTTGCGATAGAAGTTCGCAAAGCCAACAAACCGCTGGACCTCCTTCCGGTTGCGCGGGCTCTTCCAGTCCAACACGGCACGAACCTTGGCGCTGTCCATGGCGAGCCCCTTGTCTGACAACCTGTAGCCCAGGAAATCCTCCTCCGTCACGTCGAACTGGCACTTTTCCAGCTTGGCGTAAAGCCTATGCTGCTGTAGTCTGCTCAGCACCTCCTTGACGTGTCTGTCGTGATCCTGCTGCGATTCAGAAAATATCAGGATGTCATCCAAGAAGCAGACGCACGTCTTGTAGAGGAGCCCCGCCAGCACGTGATGCATGAAAGCTTGAAAACAGTGGGAGCCATTTTGCAATCCAAAAGGCATAACTCTGTATTCGTAGGTGCCCAGGGGCGTGAACATGGCTGTCTTCCACTCATCACCCTCCCGCATGCGAATGAGGTTGTACGCCCCACGCAGGTCCAACTTGGTGAACACGCGGCCCTTGCGTACCGTCGCGAGGAGGTCGTCGATCCTGGGCATGGGGAAGTCCGATGGCTTGGTCACACTGTTCAAGATCCGGTAGTCCACTACAAGTCTTTTTTGGGGCGTGTCCTTCTTCTTAACAAAGAATACAGGACTGCCTCCCACCGCCTTGGACTCTCGGATGAAGCCGCGCTCCAAATTATGATCTATGAACTCCTTGAGTTCCTGTAGTTCGTCCTCAGACATGGAATACAGCTTCCCTTTGGGCAGCGCCACCCCTGGCAGCAGGTCAATCTTGCAGTCATATGATCTGTGGGGGGGTAGCTTATCCGCTTCCTTCTCGCAGAAGACCTCCAAAAATCCCGCGTATTTGTGGGGGATTGCTTGCAGCGTCCCCAGCTGCAGCTGCGCTTCCTCCTCCTCTCCCTCCTGCCGGGGCAGAATGCAGTGTTCAGCGCAGTATGATGAGCCAAAGACTAGCTGCCGCTGGTACCAAGCCAACGTCGGACTGTGTCTGTCCAGCCAACTCATGCCCAAGACAATAGGCGTGTCCGACAGTCTGGTGACATTAAAACTGATGATTTCCCTGTGATTTCCAAGTCGCATCACCATTGGTGGCGTTTGCTTCACCACCTGCCCCCCTAGCAGCTCCCTGCCATCCACCGTGACGACCTGCAGGGGCAGCGTGGCAGGCAGCAGCTGTATAGCGTGTTTATCGACAAAGTCCTGCCCTATAAAGTCCGCATTGCTTCCTGAGTCAATGGTGATTGGCACGTCCATGGTGAGTCCATTGGGTAGCTGGAGCGATGCGGTGAGCCTCACCACTGGTTTGGGTGGGAAGGGGTCTGTGGGCTGCAAAATCTCTGGGGACTGCTTCACTGACACGTCTGGCTGGGCCCCAGTGCCTCTCTCTCCAGCCAGACTCCGTCGTTTCCCTGCTGTGGTTCCCCTTGCTGAGTTGCTGCAGTTACCATTGCTGAGGCTGCAGTGTGCTTGTGGAGCCTCTGGGGACACTCTTTCGCCATGTGCTGCGGACTTTCGCAGATGTAACACTTCCTGTTCCCTCTAGGAGGCTTCGCCTTGACTGCTCCCGGTGCTGTGGCTCTGGTTGCTGACTGAGCCCTGGCACCGCCAACCTCCATCGGTTCCGCTCCCCCTCCTGGCGGAGGCGTGGATTGCGCACGCGCAGCTTCCCTGGGAACGAAGGAGAACCCTCTCGCTGGTTCGCGCCCTCCACGTCCTTCGTCCCTGCTCCATGGACGTTCCTCCAGCCGCACTCCCACCGCCAGCGCCCTCTGAACGACCTCCTGCGTGGTCCGGGGTCTCTCCCCCCTTGCAATTTCGTCTTTAACCGCACTGTTCAAGCCTTCCCAAAATAGATCTCTGACTGGAGCTGAATCTCTGTCCCATTCCAAGGCACTGACTAATGCAAAAAAGCGGGCATGGTACTGTCTTACGCTGGCCCTCCCTTGCTTCAGCCCATGCACCTCCTTCCGGGCAAGATCCACGTCTATGCTAGATAAAAAGCAGCCATCCATCGCTTTAATAAAGGCATCCGCGGTTTGGAGCGCTGGATCCTTATCTCTCCACAAATTGCGCAGCCATGCTTTAGCATCTCCATGCAAATGGGACATGATAAATCCCACCTTCTCTTGCTCATCTCTAAAGTCTTTGTCCAGCAGTTGCAGTGCACACTGTACATCTGCTCTAAAGTTGGGGTACAGTTGTAAATTCCCATCGAAGTGAGAGACTAGACCGCCTGTTCTTCTCCCCAACCCAATCCCCTCCGGTTTGGGTGTCAGTTGCCCTTGCTTCGTAAGCACTTCCAACCTGACCTGGAGATCCCTGTAGGCGGCAGCTGCGTCCTCCTCTCTCTTCCTGGATGCAAGTATTTCGGCATTCAGACGTGCCACTGCTTCTCTGAGTTCTCCTATCTGCTGTTCGGCCGTCATCTTGTCTGCCGTTCGTGAGCTGAGTCGTAGGCACCCTCCTTCTCCTCTGTCCGCGAGGCTGTAGATGCCCACAACGTGGGACGGAGCTTACTGTCAGAGCTGCTTCCAGATCCTAGCTCACAGAGGATCACGCTAGCCAGCGGTCACTTGTAAAAGTCTTTTATTGAGTTACAGTTTCCATTCTCAAGCTGCTGCGCGCAGCTCTACGTCTTAAGGGTTAGACCGGCGAAGCTCCGTCTGAGTCTCCGCCCCCTGTACACCAACTTAATACCCTAGCCTTACTCCACCTGTTCCGCCTGACTGTTCTTCTCTGGGTCCCTCTGCCCCCCGAGGTCTCTTCCTTCCGGGATTCTTCTGACGCTGACCCCCCTGACCCTCCTGTCTCCTTGCGCCGGGCTTTAGGACCTGGCTCCCTTTCCGGGCTGCTTACTGCGCCACCTTCCTGTGCATTTGAACTTGGCGCGTGCGCCCAACCTTTCACTTTCCGTCTGACCGTTTCTTCGCTCCCCGATGGAGGTGTGGCCACTCCTGACTCGTGCCCTCCCTCCTGTTGTGAGCTGCCAGCGCTTGATACCTGGCGCCCTTCCTCTCCCCTGCTCTCTATTGGTGATGCTGGTCCCGATTTCCAACTGCTCCCCTCTGAGCCCCCTCTGGCCCTTTCTTCCTGGGGTGTCCCCCTAGGCTCCCCCCTTGCCCTGGCCACTGGTGCTCCTTTCTGTGAATCTTCTGATTCACTGGAAAGACTCGGAGATCTCGGGTCGTCGTCATCACTCATCTTTTCTTCTGCCTCCTCCCCCTCGCTCTCTGTTTCCTCCCTTGCCCTTGCCTCTGCTCCTGAACCCCTGACACATGGTAACAACCTAATGATTTGGTTTTTGTTTCAACTTACCATATACCATAATTGGTAGGGAAGGTAAATGTCACAGAAGTCCCCCTTTTTAAAGCAGAGGGTTTCATACTTATGAATATCCTATTGCAGCAGCTGGGTAACAATTTTTCTTTTCAGTTTCCTAGTCTCAAACTCAACAAAGTTGCCAAATGACACCAGTACCTCAATTACTGTTTCTGCACTTTCTTTTGAGAGAATCACATTTCCCACAGTGGCATTATTCCCTGTGTTTGTGGTGTTTATTATGTTAAAAATCCATTTACACTTTGTTCAAGACTGCTTTCAACCATTTTTAAGGTGGCTTCTAATGCCTGTTTAGTTCTTTTGCATATTTCTTGTAGGACTCCTGTCCAAAAGGGTTGGATTTTGGGGCAATCCCACTACATGTGGAGGTATGTGCCTGTAGAGCTGCAGCCTCTCCAGCCTTTTGGTGAGGTTCCTGGGTGTAACAGCACTGATTTCTGTGGGGTTAGGTACCATCTATAAGTAAGTTCCCTTCTTTTAGCTAAGATTTATTTAAAGGGAGGTTTAGACCACATTTTAGTCTATTGGGTAGGGTTTATTTAGCAGCCTAGGTCGTGCTCCCATATTTTTTTTTATTGTGTTTTATTGTGCAGGATTCTGGAGCAGTATCTTGTATACTGTGGATACCATCTTCTAGCCATGTCCCTCTGCTGTCAGGCGAAGATTTTAGAATGTGTTCAAGGGCCTTGTGCTGGACCCGGGGGGGGGGGGTTACCGAGAGGCGTGGTCAAAGTCCGGTCCTGGGTTGAGGGTCTAGAGGCTGTCCACCAAGGGCGAAGCAGGGTCCAAAGCAGGAAACCGGGTGTGGTCAGGAACTCCGGAAGAACAGGTCTGGGTGCTGGCAGAAACAGGTTTCCAACGACGTTGCTCCCGCAACCTGGGACCGGGCTGACTGGCCTTTATCTTCTCTGAGGCCAGGGGCAGTCCCGGCCCACAGTTGACCCGCCTCTCCTGGCCTTAAGGCGAGCACTCCTCCTGAGAGAACCCAGTTCCCTCCGCCTCTCTGCCCTGAGCCTCTGCAGCTCAGGAGAGGCTGGAGGGTTACTGGACCCAGGGGGAGGCTCACCTTCCCCTGACAGGGCTGGGAGAGGCGCATCTGTAGGCAATGGGTCCTCAATCACCTCCGGAGCCAGAGTGGATTCATCTGGTGTCTGCTCCTGAGGATCCGGCACAGGTGCAGGCGCTTCAGATTCAAGGCCCTGCCCCGGCTCAGCCGGCCCTGGAGGCGGGGACTCCTGTGCAGGCTGGGATTCCTCTGGTTCAGCCTCTGAATCAGACTCCCAGGCCATCACACCATCCCCCCTCCCAGGCCCCCCCTCAACCGAGGGTCTGGACCCGGCTTGCTGGGGTACGCCACATGGAAATCACGGAGGCAGGCAGGCGTGTGGACGTTGGCTGCTGGTTCCCAGGAACGGTCCTCAGGTCCATACCCCTTCCAGTCTATGAGATACTGCAGCTTTCCTTCAGTATCAGGAGTCCAGAATGTGTTCCACCTCGTATCGGGCTCCCCCTGAACCAAAACTGGCTGCGGTCGGGGATGGTTCGGGTGGAACTCATTGGGCGGGGCCACTGGACTCAGAAGGGACCTGTGGAATACCGGGTGAACCTTCAGGGTTGCAGGCAACTGGATACGAAATGCCACAGGTGAGACCTGGTCCACGATGGGAAACGGGCCAGTGAAGCGGGCGTCCAGCTTCCGCAAAGGCCGAGAGGGTTGGAGGTGACGAGTGGAGAGCCATACCAGGTCACCGACGTGGAGTTCCAGCCCCACATGGTGGTGGCGGTCGGCCTGGGCCTTGTATGCCTCCTTGGCCTGGCGCAGTTGCTCCATCAATAGTTGTTGCTGAGACTGGAGCTCCTGAAGCCACTCTGTCACTGCAGGGACTGTGGATGCCGGCAGCACATCCGGGAACAACCGCGGATGGTAACCGTAACTGGCCTGGAACGGGGTCTGCTGGGTGGACGCATTCACCGTGTTGTTGTAAGCGAACTCCACCAACGGTAGGTGGTCGACCCAGTCATCCTACTGGTAGCTGCAGTAACACTGGAGGTACTGCTCCAGCACCACGTTTGCCCGTTCCGTCTGGCCATCGGTCTGTGGGTGGTAGGCTGACGATAGACAGACCTCTGTCCCGAGGGTCTGATGCAACGCTTGCCAGAACCGGGATGTGAACCGAACGCCCCGGTCGGACACCACACGCTCAGGTAGGCCATGCAGGCGGAAGACATGCTGAAGGTATAGCTGAGCGGTTTCCTTAGCTGTGGGTACGGATGGGCAGGGGACACAGGGCACCATCTTAGTGAAATGGTCGGAGAAAACCAGGAGGAACGTACAGCCACGGGATGGGGGTAAGTCCACCACAAAGTCCAGAGAAATCGGACTTCCGGGTTGGTGCCTCCGGCAATGGCTGAATTCCTCTGATCGGGAGGAATTTGCCCCGTGGGAATTTGGGTCTGTACCGCCACGGCGAAGGCGGAGACCCGTAAAAATCACAGGCGGGAGAAGCCTGTGAACGTGGGATTCGGCGGGCACCTTTTGCACCTCCTCTACTCGCGGGGAAACCTGGTTTCGGGGATCCGGAGCGATGTGGGGTGAGTGGCGCGGTGCTTCGAATTGTCTGCTTCTTCCACGGAGCAAAGCCGCATAGCTGTTGTCAGAGAGCGCTGACTTTTTCCTGTGGACAATTTGATTTTAAAGTAATTACCCGTGAGTAGAGCTGAAGCGGGAGAATTGGATTTTTAAATGTTTAATCTGGCATCAAAACTGGGAGGTTCAATACAGGAAGTCCGCCTCCCCCTTTTGTAAATAAACTGAAGCAAGGAGGCTGCAAGCTAAAGTCTTGGAAAGCCTTTTGTAAAAGACTAAATTTCCATCGGTAAAGAACTAACCCCCCCCCCTTTTGGAGACAGGAGAAGAGGGGGGAAGTGGTGGACTGAATATGCCTGTAGGAGAGAGTTAAGAGAGTTAAAATACCGCCGCTCTGACCCTGGAAACGGGCTGCTAGCAGGATTGATGTTTTTTGGAACGTCCATTGACAGTGTTTAGAACATTCATTGACAGGTAGTTAAACAAGAGAATACATTGTTTCTACTGTCTCTGGTTGTTTTCAAAAAAAAAAGGAGGAAAGTAACTGAAAATTGAAACTAACTTTGGATTATTGAAACTGTGTTTAAAAGAGGACATACTGACCGATACAAATAGAAACTGTTTTCCCCTAGTGGAAGCTTTTGAAATTGGTTACTTTACAGGAGCTGGGCTAGGGGAATTTCCAGCTGCAAGATAAAAAAGTGTGAGACTTTGGAATTGACCTTGAATCTCTTAAGTGTTGTGGCAAACGGAAAGGAAAACAGACGGGATGTCGATAGAAGAGGCCTTAGTGGCTGCATTATTGAAAATAAACGATTCGCTGGAACAACTTCACAAGAAAACAGACGTGATAAATGTGAAAATGGATGCTGCAAATATTGAAATTGATTTAATCGTAGAAAGTTTAAATAACTTGGGACAAAAGGTGAATACCAATTCAGAAACCACCCAGAAACTGACACAGGAATCTACTCTGATACGGCAAACTGCAGATGAAGTCAGGAAAAAAACCCTTGCTGCTGAATCTAAAGCAATACAAAGAGTCCCATCCATACAAACTGATGAACATAAGCTGACATTCGTTATGATTGAACTTAAAGAAGAATAGATGAATTTGAGGACCAGAGCCCTATCTGAACTGGAAAAGGAAAGCTTGACAGAGTTTCAGGAGGCGACAGGACTAACATCAGTTGAGAAAGAGATGTATTTGGGGGTTAGTATGACCGCCAAAAATGTGAATCTGTTTAAGGATAACTGTGAAGGATGTTGGATTGAAGAGAAGGGGGATTTGGAAATATGGACAAATCAGAAGTTGTTACTGTTGGGCCGATTACTGTGGTGGGGATGAAGGCTGTGTTGCTGGGGATGTTGCTTTTGTTTCAAACTTTTGCAAGCTTTGGATGGGATGGATTGTTTCAGGAGGTGACAGAGGGATGTTTTTGGAGTTGTTTGGCAGGGCAGGAAGCCTCGAGTAAAACTTAAGATATTGATGGATGCCAAAGAAGGAGGTGGACCTGCCCTGCCAGACCTTTAAATTTCGTTGTGAACCATCTGCTTTTTGCTGGTTGAGAGAATGGCTGCTTCATGAAAACACGGAAGTGTTGGACAATGGCAGACGAAGTTGATGGACTATATGGAATTGGCGGAAATGACTGGCAAGATCCGAGACCAGGGAGAAGAGTCGGTGGAAGAAGATTGGAAAAGTTTAAAGACTATTTATAGAAATATTGTAAAATTAAGGAAGGTTAGAAAAATGTTGGAATGAAGTTATATGGCTTTAGTAGAAATGTCATAAGGAATTAAGTATAAATAGATTAATAGGAAATTAAAGGAAAAATAAGGCAAGAATGTGTTAAGATAATTATAGGATAGAAAACAGAGTAAGATGGAAAGCAATTGCTGAAACAATTAATAGAAGTGGAATACAAAAAGGGAGGTGTGAGGAGGTCACTGGAAATAAGTGAATGAAATATAAGATATTGAAAATGGTTGAGGTGTTTTTAAATTGTTTTTGTTGGTTTTTGCTTTGTTTTGTTAGCCTATGTAGAGTTTTTGTATTGTATTTGTATTGTTTTTTCTCTTCTTTTTTGTTTGTAGTGTTGTGTTGAAAATGTTGAAAAAGTAATAAATATCATTAAAAAAAACAAAAACAAAGTCCAGCGAAACTGTGTGCCAAGGACCTGGTGGGACTGGCAACGGCTGAAGTAGGCCGGGGGGTCGCCCAGCAGGGCCCTTGGCCCGCCGGCAGACATCACAACCAGCGACGTAGCGAGCCACGTCAGCCTTCAGGCAGGGCCACCAAAACTCGCAGTTTACCAGATGGGTCATCCGATACTGCCCGAAGTGTCCTGCCGCTGGGGCATCGTGGGTCATCCAGAGGATCTCAGCCTGCAGTGGCCCTGGCGGGATGTACAGACGACCGTGGTGCAGCAGTAGGCCCTGGTGCAATACCAGCCCCGGATACTGAGGGCATGACCCTTCGGCCAGTTCCCAGAGTCGTTCTTGAGCCCAAGCGTTGACCCGCTGCTGTTCCCGCACCCGAGCTTGCAGTGGCTAAGCCTCCTGAGTGGCCAGGAACGCAGCCGGTGGTAGGATCGTGGTTGGTGCTGCTTGCTGTACCGTGTCTGTGATGTCTTCGGGTTTCCGGGACAGGGCATCCGCCTTCTGGTTTTGGGAGCTAGGGATGTAGTGGATCCGGAACTGGAATCGGGAGAAGAACAACGCCCACCGGATCTGCCTTTGGTTCAGCTTGCGGGTGGTCTGAAGGTACTCCAGGTTCCGGTGGTCAGTTCTCACCTCCACCAGGTGTCGTGCCCCCTCAAGATGGCGGTGCCAGACCTCAAAGGCCACCTTGATGGCCAGTAGTTCCCGCTCCCACACAGTATAGTTATGCTCCGCCGGAAGGAGCTGGTGGGAATAGAAGGCACAGGGTAACAGTGGCGCATCAGGTCCGTGCTGCTGGGACAAGACAGCACCAAGAGCCGTGCTGGAGGCGTCGGTCTCCACCACAAAGGGTCGAGAGGGATCAGGATGCTGCAAAATCGGCACACTCTGAAAACAGGCTTTCAACCCCTGAACCGCCTCCTCTGCCTCCTCGTCCCAGGAAAATGGTGTCTTGGGGCACAGCAGTCGGGTCAACGGGGTGATGCGAAGAGCATAGTCTGCAATGAAAGTCTGGTAATAGTTGGCGAACCCCAGGAACCGCTGTAGATCCTTGCGGTTCCGAGGTGCCGCCCATTCCCGAACCGCTGCCACCTTCCCAGGATCCATCTGCAGCCCATCTGGAGAGAGTCGGTGACCAAGGAAGTCCACTGACCGCTGATGGAACTCGCACTTGCTGAGCTTCGCATACAGGCAGTGCTCCCGCAAGCGCTGCAGCACGGTCCGGACATGACCCTCGTGGCGAGCCGGGTCACGGGAGAAAATCAGAATGTCATCTAAGTACACCACCACTTACTTGTCTAGCAAGTCCTGGAACACGTGGTTGATGTACCGTTGGAACACAGCAGGCGCGTTGCACAATCCGAAGGGCATAACCAGGTATTCGAACTGCCCATACCGGGTCCCGAATGCTGTCTTCCACTCATCCCTGGCTCGGATCCGAATTAAATTGTGTGCCCCCCGGAGGTCTAGCTTCGTGAACACCTGCGCCCCTTGCACCCGCTTCAGCAACTCCGAGATAAGGGGCAAGGGGATGGTAATCTTGTTCATGGCAAGGACGAAGCTCCCCACACTTCTTAACAAAGAGCACTGGTGCAGCGGTGGGCGAGGTAGAAGGCCGAATAAAACCACGCTCCAGGTTCTTGCGCAGGAAGTCCTGCAAAGCTTCGCGCTCTGGCTCTGTAAGAGAGTATAAGCGACTCACCGGCAGGGGCGCTCCGGGCTGGAGGTCTATGCTGCAGTCAAAAGACCGATGCGGCGGCAGCTGGTCTGCCCCCCGTTCCTCAAACACATCTTGGTAGTCCTGGTAAGCAGCGGGGAGCGCTGACGCAGCCTCCCCCGTGGGGGTGCAGCCGCTAGCATCTCGGACCGAGCATGGGGACATGGGTCTGGGAAGCACACAGCTCGTTTGACCCAGTCGATCTGAACATTGTATGACTCCAGCCAGTCCATCCCGAGCACCAGGGGGAACCGGGGCATGGAGGCAATGTCCAAAGTTCGCACCTCCCGGTGCTGCTGGAGACACAGGACCAAGGGCTGGGTCTCCCGAGTAACGGCACCCGAACGCAGGAGCCATCCGTCAATTGCCTCCACCTGTACCGGTTCTGGCTTGTCCTGAAGTGGCACCTGATGATCGGCGGCAAAGGCAGCGTCCATATAGGAGCGGGTTGCCCCCGAATCTACCAGAGCGTGGGTGAGAATCCAGGGCCCACCTGGAGGGTATAAACGCACCGGGACCATGAGGTGTCACAATTCCACTGGTGAGGGCCCCTCTTGCATGGTTTGGGACCCCAGGTTGCCAGGGCCTTCCGCTACCGGGGTTGGTGGTTTTCCTGCAGCTGGCATCTTCTCGGGACAGGATCGGGCGTAATGTCCACTCCCACCGCAGTAAAGACACAGGTTCCCCTCCCGACGCCGCGTCTTCTCTGAGCGGGAGAGGCGAGGTCACGCTGCCCTGAGCTGCGTTGGCTCGTCCGGCAACTCGGCTGTGGCCGTGGACCTGCTGGTAAGGGTCGGAGCCAGAAGCCGGGAGTGCTGGCGGTCCCGGGTCTGGCGACGGTCCTCCAACCAATCGTCTATCTGCAGGCTCTGTTGAATGAGGGAGTCCAGCGTGGTGGGACGATCCATCATGGCCAGCTGGTCCAGTATCTCATCCGAAAGCTCCTCGAGATACTGGTCAAGCAGTGCAGAGTCATTCCAGGACAAGTCCTGCGCCAACAGCCGAAATTCTGTGGCATAGGCGACGGCTGTGGACTTGTCCTGTCTCAACTGACGAATCGCCCGATTGGCTTGGCTCCCCTTCAGAGGGTTGCCAAACGCAGTCTCCAAGTGGTTACAAAACCCCACATAGTCTGTCAGCAAAGGAGAGTCTTGCCGGAGCAATGGCAAAGCCCACTTGGCCGCCTGGTCCTTCAGCAAGCTGATCAAGAAGTGCACCTTGGTGCGATCGTCAGGAAAATTCTGGGCTTGCCCCTGAATATACAGCTTGGCCTGGGCGAGGAACATGGGAAAGCTGGCCGGGGACCCATAAAATTTCTCTGGTAGGGCCACTGGGTACTTGCCAGAAGCTGGGGCGTCGGCCCCAGGAGCTGGTAAGGTGTCCAACCGCTGCTGAAGCACCATAACCACATTGCTGAGCTGCTGAACGATGTGAGTCAAGGCCTGGTTCTCCTGGGCCAATGCCACCAACGCAGCTGCCTAGTCGGCCATGGCTTCTGGCTCTTCCCGAACGCACCCCAACGAAGGGGGAGTGGGGGTGTGGCGGGAGCAAACTGTGCTGGACCCGGGGGGGGGGGTTACCGAGAGGCGTGGTCAAAGTCCGGTCCTGGGTCAAGGGTCTGGAGACTGTCCACCAAGGGCGAAGCGGGGTCCAAAGCAGGAAGCCGGGCGTGGTCAGGAACTCCGGAAGAACAGGTCTGGGTGCTGGCAGAAACAGGTTTCCCACGACGTTGCTCCTGCAACCTGGGACCGGGCTGACTGGCCTTTATCTTCTCTGAGGCCAGGGGCGGTCCCGGCCCACAGGTGACCCGCCTCTCCTGGCCTTAAGGCGAGCACTCCTCCTGAGAGAACCCAGTTCCCTCCGCCTCTCTGCCCTAAGCCTCTGCAGCTCAGGAGAGGCTGGAGGGTTACTGGTCCCAGGGGGAGGCTCACCTTCCCCTGACAGGGCTGGGAGAGGCGCACTTGTAGGCAATGGGTCCTCAATCACCTCCGGAGCCAGAGTGGATTCATCTGGTGTCTGCTCCTGAGGATCCGGCACAGGTGCAGGCGCTTCAGATTCAAGGCCCTGCCCCGGCTCAGCCGGCCCTGGAGGCGGGGACTCCTGTTCAGGCTGGGATTCCTCTGGTTCAGCCTCTGAATCAGACTCCCATGCCATCACATAGACAAAGCTACTGTTAGGTGGATTTGTAATTGGTTGACGGGCCGAACCCAAAGAGTGCTCATCAGTGGCTCCTCTTCATCCTGGAAAGAAATGACTATTGGGGTTCCACAAGGTTTTGTCCTGGGCGTAGTGCTATTCAATACTTTTATAAATGATTTGGATGATGGAATAGAGGGCATGCTAATCAAATTTGCAAATGACACCAAACTGGGAGGGGTTGCAAATACCCCAGAGGACAGGGTCAGAATTCAAAATGACCGGAATAGCCTAGAAAGCTCTGGGCGAACACCAACAAAATGGAGTTCAATAAGGAGAAAGGTAAGGTACTACACCTGGGTAGAAAAATGTAATGAACAGGTGGGGGGGCACTTGGCTTGAGAACAGTTCCGGTCGATCGCGCAAGCGGGCGCAAGCGGGATTCATCTCTCCAGAGAGAATCCGGCTTTCCAGAGGGAAAGGGGGGATTGCTAGGGCGCTGCAACCCCCTAAAATACTCCTGGAGGGAGATCCAGGAGGCAGGATCCCGGCAGAGTAGTTTTTGCGGTCTCTCCGTCGTCAGGTAACCTCTTTTGAGGTGAAGAGAACGGCGGGTATTGAGACGCTGGCACCACGGGAGGCCATTGTCTACCCTCGGAGAGCGCAGCCCCAGGCTTGCACGCCACAGCGATTGATTCTCAAAGATTACGAAACCCGAATTTAATTGGAAATATCTATCGGAATAAGAAGAAGATTTGGACTGATTCGGAAGCAGCAAGGTTCAAAAAGGAGGTCCTCGTCTAAAGTTTAATTTATATGCAAGACTACCCACAGAGCGGAAGGAATAGTGAGTTACCTCAAATGGGAAATATTTTTTATTATTTATAACTGACATTTACTTAATTAAAGAACGTGGATTGGAGTTGGGAAGAGGTAAAACCTGAGTAAGAACCTTTATTTGTCTTTTTGGTGGA